>NC_135097.1:18026346-18338269 GCF_051107435.1 Chaetodon auriga | reverse complement strand
AACCTTTCAACCTCTTGCAAGCAAGTGCAGCAGATCTCCTCTCCAAGGTTTCCTCATCTATCTAATGAGCTGTGACCCCTATGTAACTTTGCTGGTGTGCTGTCCAACAATCTGTGGTGGTGCCTACATAGCTGACCTTACTGAGGTGTGACGTCAAAGTCATCTTCATCTGATTGGCAGCTCCCTCTATCCTGGTCCAGAGAGTGGGTCTGGAAATGACCTTGCATTGAGGATTCAGTGTGAATAAAAGTTCTTTGAAAGCTGGTTGTTCAACCACAGAAAATGGATGAAGACCCTCACAAATGAAGCTAATCATGAGCTTGTCAACCTTCGCCTGTGGCACACGTATTTTTGCTTGCTTGCTTGGGGTTTCTGGTGGTCCCAGGGTTCGCTTCCGTGTTGCCGCAAAGTCACTAAAGGCCTTCAGCTTTGATGGATGTTTCCTCTGTGAATAAAATATTATATGTAAATCACTACTGTCTTCAATAAACACACTGAATTTCAAATATTTACATTCATAGATAAAAGATTTTCTACACACATCTCATTTTGTCTTTTACACATTATAACGCACAATTGTTGCTCACAAAGATGCCTGAAGATATAAACAAGGCTATTAAAAAAAGTGGAATGTATGCATCATATTAAATGATTATGATATGATATTTCATGGAAAGTTCAGGTTTTCTGAAGTGGGGTTGTATGAGGTACTTAATCAGTGTATTACCTGTTTCTTCTACATAAACAGCATCAGCACTCTCCCTGTTTGGAGGAGCAGAGATAGTCTACATTGCTGAGCACAGAGAACAGCAACACAGCAATAAAAAAATTATTTTAACCCCCTAAAAGAAGAATTACTTGTTGCTGTGTTGTTGGCCCTGTGCTCAGCGGTGTATCTCCGGTTCTGTCTGATAATACACTGACTGACTTGGCATAAGTATGTCATACAACTCCATAACTAGTTATAACTTTAACATTCACACAGCTGTTAATCTTGATGACTGTATCTGTCATAAGTAAGTCATACCCTTACTTATAGTCAAACATAGGACATAATTTTTTTTTCTTCGTAATTTTCATAGACTAGCTAAACAGAGCACCTGTCATGGAGGGAATAATCAGTTAAGGTGTGAATTTAGTCTACAGACCTGCAGTTATCAAATCAAATCAACATTATTGGTTTACCCAAGATGCTGTTGAGCATTATTTAGCCTATTGTATGTTGTAAAATGTACTTGGTACAGCCCCCTTATCTACAGTATTTGACATTTGTTTTTGATCACGTCAGGTAGGCTAAAAGAGTATTAACATAATTATTAATAACCTTGTTAGCTACCAACAGGTTGTTAGTGCCAACCAACATTAGCAATGTTATCCACTGATGTCTTTGGCTGTTATTATAACAAGCCTCTTGCCAGGTAAACTGTGAAAACGAACCATTAACTTACCTCAACATGTTTGCGCAGGTTTGGCATCGAGTTTTTATAAGCAGCTAGCTCTGTCTCTCTGGGCAAACAGTTTACACTGCAAAATAAAGCTGTTCCTTTTCTTGCACTTGAAGCCGAAATGGTCATTTAAATATGGCCACAGGTGCACTTCATTTCTTTCGAGTTCTACTTCAGCAGAATTGGACAGGGTTTCACTTTCAGCTGGGTCTGCAGCACTGGTGTCTGATTTGTCTGTCTCCATGGTCTCCATCGTTGGTGTGACTTTAGCACCAGTTCTCCTTCCCATCATTCATTGCAGTAGTTTCTAGGATGCGATTTTTTTCCCCCCTTTTTTAATATAGCTTTTTTTTTTTCTAACTCAGTAACGGATGTGATTTAAAATGTACCGAAGCACAATACTTCAAACAAAACATACTTAAGTAAAAGTAAAGTTACAGTTTTTAGTGAGTAAATGTAATTTTTTACTTTCCACCTCTGGAATCAACACATATCAATACCAGGTCATAAGTCAAGACATCTACAAAGGACCACAAGGAACAACTAGAGCTGCACTAGCCTGTTGCAGTAGCTCCAATCTTAATGTCTTAGTTTTTTGTTATTTCTAGTGAAGTGCCTTTTTTTCCTGTGTGTAACGCTTTATACTTGATTGAACTCGGCTAGCTGAAATGGACACTTCCTGGCTGAACTAATTTCAATTTTCCTCGCACTTTCAACATTTGTTGTGGCAGGTCACCATGCCAAAGGAGGATTGATTACCTTTGCGATCAGCTACTAGCACTATCTGGACCCACACTATTGCCCAGAGACAGACCCCAAATCCCTGAGTTGAACTTGAAGAGGAGGTACCAAGGAAACAGGACTGGTGCCATATGGAAAGCAAGGAGAAAGAAATACAAACCATTTTTTCAATTGATTGTCATGGGGCATGTGAAGTCAAACATATTCTACACTTACACTTGCCTGAGGAGAATTGCAGTGTTCGTGCACATGCGAACAACAGATGGTGCCAGAGATGTTCACAAGTTTTTTTTTGCAAGTCCAAGTCAAGTCTCAAGTCTTTGGTCACGAGTCCAAGTCAAGTTTCAAGTTTTTGTGGGGTGAGACTTGGTCAAGTCTCAAGTCTTTGGTCACAAGTCCAAGTCAAGTCTCAAGTCTCTAAAAAACAAATCTCTCATGTCTCTTCTTGATTTAATGAGCCTTCTATCATCTGCTGCTATTCGGTCTACTAAGAATACTGCACAGCTATATCTAAGAAATTCAAAGCATCTACTGTATTATTATCTCTCCTTCATCTATTAGCATAAAGTATCAGTACTGATTAGTTGTTTGTTATATGATCACTTTAAACAGGGTACTGCAATGCAATATTAAGAAAACACACAGTGAATGATTTCCTTTAAAGGAGACTGTATTCTTCCAACAGTTACATTATATCTTGCCCCCTGTTGCGCGGGCTGAGTCGGACCATAATAAGAACAAAAATATAGAAAATGTTACACCTCACCCAGTCAAAAGCATTGTAGGCGTTGAAGGAACGTAGATGAATAACGTTACCCAATAAACGTCATGTTAACGCTTCTCCATGCAAATAAGTGTGACAAGCAAACATTCACTCATCTATTCAAATATTCAGTTGCAAAGCTGGTAGCAAGCTAAGTTAAACATAGCTGATGCTGAGCTAAACATGTTTGCTAACCGTCCATATGCGCTAATGTGACTTATCCAGGTGAGTTTTCAGGTGTCTGATAAAATCTGATGTGGTTGATCCAGCGTCCTTAATCTTGGTTGGTTCCGTCTTGTTTGAAGTTTTTATAACCAAACGTAATTACAAAGGGTACAGCAGCAGCTGCGGATGTGTCAATCGCCATAGTGTCATTTGAGGTACTAATGCGTGGGTCTGCGAGCCGCGCACCCGATGCCTAATATGGTTACCATGGTTACCATGTCAAAAAGGAGGGAATGACATTAAGCTCGTCAGACTTTTCAGTTTCCCCAATGTTAATACGCCAAAAAAAGAAAAAAAGAAAAGAAAGGAGAAAAGAAAACATAATGATTGTTCACGAGTCCCAAAACACAAGTCTGAGTCGAGTCTGAAGTCTTTTGAGCACGAGTCCAAGTCAAGTTTGAAGTCTCTCTGTATGCGACTTAAGTGCGACTCGAGTCTGAGTCGCAAACTCGAGTCCCCATCTCTGGATGGTGCCACCCAGGACATTGGTTACTATGAAGGAGCGTTTCAGTAACCCGTACAGCTGATGCAGACACAGTGTGTGATTTCATCAACTCAGTTATTGCTAGACTAGTAACAGCCAAATGCTTTCATGATGATTCCTGGAGATTTTAACCAAACTCCCCTCTCTGCAAAACTTTCAACTCTTCAACAATTTGTCAACTGTGCCCCCAGAGACAATAAAATGCTTGAATCACTTTATGCAAATGTAAAACATGCATACAGCTCCGCTGGATCACCAGTGACCTGAAGGAGCTGCAGGTCCAGGTGGTATCAGCCCCAGGGTCCCGAAGGCCTGTGCAAACCAGCAATACAGAATTCTGTATCACCTCTGCGAGCCTAGCCTGAGCCAGGAGAAGGTTCCTGTGCTGTGAGGGACATCCTGCTAACATCTCACACAATTAAAGTCCTGGAAAGACTGGTTTTGGCCAATCTCAGACCTCAGACGCCCAACTCCCTGGACTCTCCGCAGTTTACCTACAACCCTGAGGTTGTTATTGAGGATGCCATCATCAACCTGCTTCAGCAAGCCCACTGTCATCTGGACAAAGCTAGTAGCACTGTAAGGATCATGTTCAGTGATTTCTATTGCCTTTAACACAATCCAGTCTGTGCTACTGCAAGAAACGCTTCAGGAGAGGTGGGTAGACACCTCCACAGCCTCCTGGATTGACTACCTAATGGACAGATCTCAGTTTGTGAAATTGAAGAGGTGTGCATCTGAGCAGGTGATCACCATGGTCTCCGATTTCTGGCTACCCCGACGTGGCACGAGGTGGGCTTTCCTGACCACATGGACCTGCCATGTCCCGCTGAGGCACCCCCTCCTCGGACTCCCACTGGAGTGGCCTACCACCGGACTTGCGCATGGACGATGCAGTCAGCGATGTCCACTGGCAGCCGTGTCCGCACTGGGGCCAGCAGGACGCCACTCGGACCCTCAACCTCAACAGGAACACTGCAGGGGGACTGTACTCTCACCTTTCCTCTTTACACCATACACCTCAGATTTTTGGTAGATTCACAGTCCTGTCATCTGCAGAAATTCTGCATCTGATGACTGCAGTTGTGGAGTGTGTCATTTGTAGAAAGGAGAATTAGAGCAAGGAACAGGTGACCACTTTGGGGCATGGTGTGGGAAAAACACATCCTAAGTGTGTCTGCAGGAAGGGACAATGTAGGCTGAATTTCTTCAGGAAGGTTGGGTCCTTGAATGTGTAGCCCTGGCTAAAATTCATTTAGAAAACAGGATGTAAATAGTTGAAGAAAGGCAAAATTAATATTTAAAATGTAAAAATATGGTTAAAATGTTTAGAAATGTAAGAGACATAATCTTCACAGTTAAAAGGTCAAAATGTTGGAGTTCATGAAAATGGCCACAATATGTATGGCCAACACGTGTAGTCAGCATGATCTAACATGAATTGCAGCCCAATGTCAATTTTTGTGTTTCTTTATTTTAATTGGAAGGTTCTAAAGCCAAAATCCAATTCAGGTGCGGCACTAGGAAAAGGGGTGGGGCTTAGTCATAGGCTGAATAAGTTTCGGTTTTGGAGACACACCAAAGCAAATTACCATCGACGAGACACATCACATGTTGTGAGAGAGAGAGACACCAAACATTCCTAACTCGCGGGTTGACGACCGGTTATCCTACAGTTGGACTTATTGTGATCTACACAAGGTAAATAAGAGTTTTGTACGTTTTTAGTACCGTGACTAAATGTTACATGTGTAAAAAGAGTGTGTTGCTAATTGTGATTAGTATTAGCATTAGCTTAATAGCCATTAGCCTTTGCTGTTGTACTGTTAACATTGCATGTGCTTAAATTGGTGAAGACAAGTTATTGCTAGATTGGCATGAAAGAGTGTATCGACTTGTTGCTTAGCTAATGTATGTGATTCAGGATGATTGAGAATTGTGACTAAGAGAGAGGACCTGGAAATCTCCCATGGACCACTATGGTTGCTGAAGTGCTGCTGTAGACTGTCACTGCTGTTGTTTCTTCTATGCTCTGACTGCCGTCCATTACCACGTTTCCACTCACCTGGGGCCCGTTTCACAAAGGAGGTTCAACAAACTCCGAGTCTAATCCTGAACCCTGAGTTGATCTAGCCTGAGATAGGAAACTCCGAGTTTCCGGTTTCAGAACAGGTGATTTGAGTTAGTTCAATCAACTCAGAGTAGGTTAACTCAGAGTTAAGCGCGTGCACCACGACTATAAAAAGCCAACATCAATGGAGCCCCGATTCGACGAGTCACCATGGCGACGGGGAAGAGGAGGGCTGCGTTTTTTACCCCACTGGAACTCAAAATCTTAATGCGTTCATACGGCGAATTTGAGCATGTTTTTAGAAAAAAGTGTAACACCGCTGCAGCTGCAAAAGAGAGGGAGGCGGTGTGGGAGAACATTGCTGCTCGGGTCAATGCGTGAGTTAAATTGTAGTCCTTTGCAATCACAATAATATTACAGGGGAAAACTGCTTGAATGGTAGCTCATTAATTTATTTCATGTAGATGCAATCCCGCGGGGGAGAAGCGCACTTGGCAGCAGCTCAAGATGAAACATAAAAACATTGTTCAAACAGGTAAGACACGGCATAATTTAATGGGGGTACCTCATTTTGATCATGTGTTACATTGTAAAGTAAATATTAAGTGGCTGTTTGACTGTGCAGTTGTTTTATGACCAACATAATGCTGTTTTCACACACATAAATGTCTTCTCATCTATATCATATTCTCTTAAATAATTAAGCTTATTTAAAATAACACAGACTTCTGCTCAGCCAACAGAAAGAAGGCAGATGCCCGTAAAACGGGCAGAGGAGCTGGCCCTAAGCCAGAATGTAGGAAGGCCAGTGGCTGAGGGAATCCCTGGAGGGAGCTCACCTTCAGAGCTCACCCCCCAAGACACAAGTGCCTTTATAAAATGTAATATGTCTAGGCCTATATATCTCTTTTAAGCTTATTCATAAAAAATATTTATTTCCCTTTCATGTCTTTTTTTTTCTTCTGTCCCAACAGATTCTGATGGTGCTATCTGCCTGGTGGAGCCCCCTCACGCCACAACAGACCTTGTAACTGTAAGTAAGATTTTGCCAAATGGTAGTTTAAGTATACTGAAACATATCACTCATGTAGGATGAAGAGCACGAGGAAACTATGTCTGCTGCCTTTACAGAGGGGGATCCAGAAAGGCCTATAGCGGTAACGTCTTGATATGTTACTGATAGTTCTCTTCCCATTTACATTTGTTAACATTCTGGTGGAATATAGAGTGTGACATTTAGCCTACACTGAAGTATTAACACATTCTCATCCTTTTTAACAGGGCATGGCTGGGCAGCAGCAGGAGAGTCCCTCAACTTCCACTGCACAGATTGACACAGTGAGATGGATGTTCAGTAAACACCAGAGGTTCACTCTGTGGAATTCATATGCAACTGTATAATTTAATGCCCTCCTTATGTATTCCCAGTTACCAGTAAAAGAGATTTATAAAATTCACCTGCTGAAAAAAATACAGAAAACCAACAAAGAAATGCAATACTTGGACCACCAGATTAGGAGGGCAGATCTCGAAATTGAAATACTGGAGCACAAATTACAGGTGGGTGCATGGTCACAGGTGAATTATGTTAAATATGTTAACTATAAGAACATTAACTAACCTAGCTCTTGTATTTGTAGGAAATAAAGAAGACCAAATGAAGTGTGTATTGTGTCTTTATTTGACTGCTGTGGTGGTGATGATGGTGACTCAATCTCTGAAGTGATTATGGCATATGGTGTCTCTGACTGCTCTGCCGTCCTGCATAGCTGGCAGGTGGATGGGGTCATCATCAGGGTCTTCCATTTGTAGGGCAGGGTGTTGCTCTCCTCTAATAGTGGCAATATTATGAAGAACAACACATGCCACAATAATATCACAGGCCCTCTCAGGGGTCATCCTGAGGTGACGTAGGCACTGGAAACGGGCTTTCAGTAGGCCTATGGTCATCTCCACCCGGGCTCTCGTCCTGCAGTGAGCCCGGTTGAAGTTCTGTTGAGGGCCTGGTTCAGGGTCAGGGTAAGGGGTCAGCAGCCTCGGTTGGCATGGGTAACCTCTGTCACCCAGCAGAAGGCCATCAAACTCTCCTGTAATGTGTAGTGGACACATCAGAGTATATTAAAGGACAGAGACAAGTGAATTATATTGTGCAAATCTTTAGGCTGCTTACCACTGTAGCAGAACTGGTCTGTAGCTGACCCTCTTCTAACCTCTTTGCATTGCTCAGGAGAAGTGTAGTGATAAAACAATCAGACTTTTAAGAGTTATTGACCATCTGGAAGGTTCACAGAAAGGTGTGAACCCAGGCAGAGACAGGATGTCTGGTTCAGAGACCTCTTATCACACTCTTTCAGGGCAACAAGAGTCACTGACAACACTTTTACTTCTAATTTACATCTGGTCAAGACGTTCCCATGGAGGTGCTAACTCTTTCTTGATAGCCCATGGGAGTTGAGGACAATAAAACTGCCTGGATGGACGAATGCCATGTCTCAAAGGAATCTCCAAACCAGATAATGCTGATGGGTTGTAAATTGAACATTCCTGAAGCAAACTGTTCTGTATGTCTGTGTGTCTTTTGCTTAACCTACCAAATTAACCAAATCTCAATGTTTGATTTAACCGTAGATGTTATTACATTGCTAAGCTCGTGATCTGTTCAATAACAATGCTTTCCTGGTTTTTCTAACTTACAGAATGACGAAACTGTGAATTAAACTATTTCAAAGGTTTTCTCTGAGTTTCTACCATGCAACCATACCGCCATCTAGAGGTTCATAGCGATTAGGTTGAATGTGCTTAGCGGATACATTTATTAATAAGTAACCGTAATAGCGATAATCATTTTGGCAAATATAGTCTGCCCTTCTTTATCCCTTCATCATATTAAAGTAGTTATACTCTTAGTCATCATGTTTGTTAGGATTAGTATTAGGAAATGTTACCATGTTCATTGTTTAATGTTGTTGTTATTCATAAGAATTGTCTAACGCATGTAGCGAACGCGCATGTTGTTGTTGAAGTGCCATTGAAAATTGATCATTTAAAATATATTCGATTGACCATAGTGAGAAGCAGATGAGTCCCTCGTATGAATCATTAAATAATTCTTGCTCTGTAGGATGAAATCACGTTGCGCGTCTGCGAACCATCCTACATGCGTGACGTCCTATTGATCAGACACGCCCTGGAGCGATGATAAAGTAGTCGCACGTAGCGGACTTCAGTTCAGTTCTGTTCAGTTTTTAGTTAAGTTTTCCTTTCGTTCAGTTCTTTCCTTTTCTTTCTTTCTTTAGTCTAATTTTTGTGTTAAGTTCTTTGTCTTTAGTTTTCAAGTATTTTTCCGCTCCGTCGTTTTCTCAGTCTTTTTGCTGCTGCTCACAACGACACAGAGTGGCCTGATTTAATTCTGCAGAAAACGCACTTTTCTAATCTTCGTGAAACTTTCATTTTTGCTCGCCACACCAAGCCGCATAATTTCTATTTTTGTTGTTAAAGTCTAGTCACGTAATAATAATTTTGAAGACATTTTCGACCGGCCATCGAAGAGTTTCTCAATCTTATTATTAGTAATCAAAAGCCTTGCCAAACGGCCAACAACTAACGGACCGCACAGAAGACCTGTAGCCTGCTGCTGACCCGCTGGTCCGGGTTAAAGAACCATCAGAAGCCGTTCCTTGTCTGTAACCGACACCGAAGACCCTCAGCTCCCGAGACATCCCTGTCCAACACCAGCTCTCATCAGCGGTTCGCTTGATTCGTCCTGCAGACTGCTGTACGGGCCAGAGTGACTGACAACCGGAGCCTCTTCGTGTTAGTTCGGAGCAGACCTCTACAGGAACATCGCTGACAAAGTAGGCATACCTAAGCGGTTTTGAATAAGAGTTGGTCCGTGAGGCTGAGATATTGTTAATTTGTCTAAATTCTCTAGAGCGTTCATTCAACAAATTAACTTCATATTCGCGTCCCCATTTCCCTTTAGAACCTACTTCTCACTATCGCCAAACTCATTTTACCATCCTCTTGCCATAAGTTCGTCTGTGCAGTGTTTGTGTTAATCTATATCATCCATATAATCTATCGTATTATTCATGATTCATATTCATCTCATTATTGTGTTTAATAAATAATCTTTTACATACAAGTCATTGTCCGACGGTGTCCTTTTGAGCTGGATATAAGCAATCCCTGTACTGAGAGTTCACGCCTTAGATTATCAGACTGATCTACTGTTGATTCATTCGTTCACTACATCAGCTTTAACAGATATAATATACAAAATCCTTCGTAGCTGACGAAGGTTGGTGCCCCTGGTAATATTAACGAATGTAACATTAATTTAGAGGTAATTCCCCTACACCACGTTGCAGTCTGTTGCTCAGGTTAGACTCGCGATAAATCCTTGAGTCATGAACAGACCCAGGCCACTTGGCCTCCACATTAGAAATTATATTTGCTGCATCACATATGATCTTGACAGTGCAGAGAATGACAGATGTTGAACTATGATGCAGTCTTTAACATTTTGAAACAGTAGTCAATCTACACGTACCTGCACATTTATGCTGTGACTGGACTTCCTATTGACATAATCGGCTTCATTATGTGAGGGAGCCGTGATGGGGATGTGTCTGCCATCTATGCAGCCAATCACACTGGGAAATCCTGAAAGAAATTAAAATTACTAATCCCAGTCTGAGGTTGCAGCATGATGTCATTAACGGAATATAATTTAAAATTCATTTGGATCTCTACATCATTCACCTGCAATCCTGTGGAACTCCTCCTTGATGACTCTGACAGGTTTATGTCCAGGGAAAACCACAAAGATGGGTAATAGCCGTTTCAGGGCGAGGCACACTTTTCTGACCGCCCTGCATACAGTTGCCTTACTCAAGTGCTCTGCATCTCCGACGTTATACAAAAAACTCCCATTTGCAAAGAAACGCAGCGCAACACACAATACCTGCTGGGATGTGAGAGCATGACTCCGGCTGGTAATGTTGCAAATGTAAGGATGGATTAGGTTGTGTATGTAGATGATGGACTGTGACGTGAAACGGTACCGTTCAAAAAGATAATTGTCTGGAAATGCCAGAACATCTATGCGCGGTCTGATAACCATCTCCCGACGAATATTTAATTCCCTGCGCAGTAATGCTGCACCTTCATCCACGGGATCGTTATCAAAAGGACATGCCATTAGAGAAAAAAGTGCCTACTGACTGATTTTTTTAAATAACAGACGGCAGAACTATGTTATCCCAAAACTCGCTTGCTGACGAATGAATGAGGAAATCAAATACCGTGTGTGGCTGACAGAGGGCGGAGACAGAGAGAAACTCGAGGTTCATTGAGAAAAACCTGGTCCCGACCAGGTTAGGTTCATAGAGTCTGTTACTATAGTAACTGACCAAGAGCTTAAGTTACCTCTCTGTGTGAAACAGGCTAGAGTTAACCCTCTTTCTCTGGTTTGAGTTACCTCCCTTTGTGAAACGGAAAACTCAGAGTTTCCTTCATTTCAGGCTTAACAAACTCGGAGTTTTCACTAAACCTGCTTTGTGAAACGGGCCCCTGCTCTGCTGAATATCGCTGGATTCATGAGTACTGTTAAACTAGCATATCCCATTTTATTTTGAATGCTTGTGAGAACAAGTGAAGCAGCCATTACAGTTTTAGGCCTCCACGTTCCTGAGCCAGGACTCAGGCCTGCAACGGTGTTTCTGTTTACTAATTTGGTTTGTTGCAGACAGTGTGTGTGTGTGTGTGACAGTGTGGGCCCACAGTATATTAGTAATATTATTTTTGTTCTTTTGTTAAAGATTGAAGTGGAAGACTTGAAGGAAATAGCAGAAACAAAGTATTTCGTGTTTACTGTTATTGAATATAATTTATATTTTATTTCATTAAAGAGATGAAGACTTATTGGTAACACTTTCTATGAAGGTCTAGTTTATAATGCATTAGGAGCACATGAATAAGCCGTTATAATGCATTTATAATGCTTCATACATGTCATTATAATGGTGTATAGCCTAATCATGTATAAGAACTTATACCGAGGTTTATAAAGTATTACAAGTGTGGACGTAATGTATTATAATTAAGTACTTATAATGTTTTATACCTGCATACTCAAGTGACAAGTGTTTGAATAAAGAATCTGAAGTCCTGGGTCACATAACACATTATAACCATCCTTACTCTAGCCAGTAGTAAAGACACACATAGAACCTCTCAACATAGAAAAGATACTAAATGCTCGGTTACAGAAAGGGCGTAATGCCTTATAAATATCAGTAATATGCTATAGGATGACTTTAAGAGCTTTTAGTAAAGTGACAACACTGTATAAAGTTATTAGCAATTGTATGACATTATAACACAATTATAATCACTTAGGAGCAGAATTTGCTGGCTGTAAGTAAAGTGTAAGTTAAAAATGATACACCGTAATGATCTTTAAAACAACTTTATTTTGCAAAAACAAAATATAAAGAAAAGGTGCATGTAATTCTGTACATATCAATACAATTGAAATCTGTTAAAAAAAAAAAGCTTGCATAGCTTAATCCTTGCAAGCCTTAATCTCAGCTGTAATAGCTGCGCGACATCTGTCCACAAAGGTGGAGAGCTTTTCGGACTTCTCATTCCACTGGCCTAGAGCTCTGAAAGCTTCAGGGGCTGCGAGGCTGAGCTCTGCGATGACTGCCGTTCTGGCAATTGTGTTGCGGTCAACACCGACTTCTTCAAAGGCAGATTTCATGGACCCCCCCTCACTGTAGCTCTTCAGCACTGCCTTGTACCTTTTAATGATGTCTCTGCAGTTTTTCACTGAAAGAAAAGAAAAGTTCATCTGTCATTGTAGAGAGAATTCACCAACTGGAGAGTACATAATGTTGTATATATACTTAACATCTTTTGTTCTATTTTTGCCTGCTCTATCATTTTATGAGAGCACAGTAACATTACACAATTTCCCCTCTGGAATCAGTAAAGTCTTTTAATTTTGTTTGTTAACTGGCTATCTCTTGGGGACCATGAAAAGTCTTAGAGTTAAAGCTTCAGTTGGTAACAATTATTCAGTCATATTTGCTGGAACTGTCACTATATTCTGATAGTCGGACATTAAATGGGTAATTTAGGACAAAATCCAACTCCTCTGGCTCCACCTACAGCCAGAAAGTCTGCGACTTTGATACATGATAGATGATACACACCGTCAGCTCCCTCTTTTCACCTCTGTCAACCCCCCTCCCTCCCTCCACACATGCAGACACACAAGAAGAGTGTGTTTCATGGTGAGAAATGTGAGATCGTTTTGGAGTCTCCGGTTGCTATGGAAACAGTACGTCGTCTGTGGGTGCGTTTATGGCTACTTTGTGTGCATGGGCCTGCACGTGTGTGTCTGTGTGTGCCTGTGTGTGTCTGTGTGTGTGTGGGGTGCTTGGCAGAGGTTCATAAAGAGACCTGACGGAGTATTGTCTTGAAATTTCCGACCAAGTCGCAGAGTTTACTTTCACTTTCATCAACTTACCAACTGGAGCTTTAATGACATACTGTCAAAAATTCACTTTTTGGTAAAATACAGTCTGTTCTATCTTTTTATTCATTTTTATTAGTTCATCGTTTATATTGGTTTTTAATGCAAGCAGTTAAAAAAAACACAGTTAAAACAGTCAATTTCACTCATTACTGATATATAAAACAATCTTACCTCGAACATGACTGGTTTCTAGTTTGGGACTTCCACTCAGCTTTTGGGATCTCTTCTTCAGCTTTTTCTTCTTCTTGGAGTCATCTTCCAAGGACGAATCAGACAATGGCGAGTCAATGGCCAAGGTCAAAGCAACTTCAGATTCTTCATCAGAGATGAAAACTCTTTTCACCTGACTCTTGGAAGACTCTGCTGCAATAAATCAAACACACACACATTTCTAAAACATTAATTCATATTTTCTTCTTGTGTTTCTAGTTATAACAAACATTGTAGAACAATCCAAGATGGTGGATATTCAAATGTGTGAAAATTCATGTAATACCCCAGGAGCAACACAACCTGGCATATAATTGATCACCTGAACTAGATGATGACTCCACTGATCTGTTCCCAGATTTGACTAGTTCCCTCATTAATTCAGCCTTGCTGGTCAGTTCACGCTGAAGGTAGTCTTTATCTGACTTCAGCATTTCGATGGTTTCTTCTCTGAGTCTCCCGCGCTCTCGCTCTGCCTCCAGCTGAAATTTGATCATGGCCAGCTCATGCTTCATAGTAGGAGCTGCACACAACACATGGAGCAAGGATCACAAAAAAGAAAACAAAAAATGACTTGTGTAAATATTAAATTAAATTATTTTAGCTAAAAGCTATGACAAGGATGCTATTCAAAGTTTGAAACACAATCTATAACCTTTTTAGGCTTATGCTGGATATGACTCAACCAGGCATCATCTAACTTCAAATTTTCGAATGTACTAAATGATTTGAATATGACTGCAAGTTTCAGCTCTAACTTACACGCTTCAATATTATGAGCAAAGCCCACATTTAATGATGCATTTTGGACAATCTACAGAAAAAGAAACAACCTAAAATGGCAATTGTAGTATAATTTTTCTCAAAAAGACATGTGAAGATATGTGAGAATTGAGTCAAACACTGTAACCAATGGTTAACCAATGGTAGTTTGTAGCAGAAGTGTGATAATAGAGAAATAGAAAAGGCACACAGAGGAGTCAGGAGGATGATGCTATGCAGGGCTGATACTGCGCAGCTAACACTGCGCAGCAGAAGTCAGATATCAAGAGATCATATGAGCCCATATCTGCTTCATGAGCCTTTGGTACTTTCCATGGTTCTGCAGGTGTTTTTGCAGCCGGTGTTGGTTGGTTTTAACTGGTTTTGACCGGTATTGTCTGTGACCTTGCATAACCCTGTGTGTCCTCATATAACCTTACTATATTCAAACTATATTACGTATCTGTCATTAATCATGAAAAGACAACACTGTTACCAATCATACTGTGATAATGATTATCAAGCATACTGTGATCAATGAATGCTGATTTTTGATGATTGATATGATTATACATATTTTAAAAAAGAGAATGCACGACAAACAAAAGCTAATGGTGTAATTGTAAGAAGTAAATACTTTTTAAAAAATAGAACCCAAGACGACCAGAAGCTAATGGTGTAATTTGGAAGAATAGAAAAGAAAAGAAAAAGAAAGCATCCTCAAGATGTACTGTTGATGTATCAATACAAGTTTTGATAAGATAGGGAAAATCCGGGCAGGAAAACTGCCAAATGATAACGTAATGGTGTATAACAAATAGAAGAATCAGAAAAAAGAAGAAGATACCCCAAGGGCGGGGGTGACCTTGAACAAACTGTATAAAAGACAGACACAGACCCTTGTAAGTTGGAGAGACTTGGAGAACTTCATGAGAGTTACACCTTGTGTGTCTCTGGGTGTTTCCCCTTTGTTGTCGACAATAAAGTTGCTTCTCGGACTTCGACTCCTGCAGCCTTTTTGAGCATTTTTCTTGGACAGCTGAATCTGATTTACAACACAGTACATACCCATTTTCTCTTCCTCCACAGCAGGAGTGGAAGCCTTTTGGCGGCGGCGGATTCACAGCTCCCCTTCTCGTGGACATGGCTATTCATAAAACATAATTAACCGAGGGTTAGCATTTGAATCATTATGCTTTGGCTATTGTTAGTTTGAATTTGATTCAAACTTTACAGCAAAGCTCGCCCGCATTAACACTAACGTTTGCTTTTTCAACATGTTGGCTGGATTAGCTTACCCATGTGGCCTGGATGCTAACCTTTAAGCTTGGCCGACAAAACTTAGGCCAAAAGCCCCCAAAATAACTATATGCATTTTGTTCATGTTTTACAGTCTGTGTTGAAAAATATTACCTTAGAGTTTGGTTTCGTTGCCTTTTGCAGACCGTAACCTCCACCACCTTTCTTTTCGAACCTGCAGTCAAGTGCGTCTTCTTTCTGTCGTCTTCGTGGTGCCCTGTGCTACGTTCAGGACTAATCAGAACTCGGAGATTCTGGCTTCTGACAATCAAATTTCGTTTATGCTGTAAATAAATTCAATTGCTTGATTTCAGTTCACTTGCATAACCTTTCAGCTAATGTTACCTGCCAACACAGGCTAACTAATACAATACAATACAATAGCAATTAACCTCCACATATTGCTGTAATCATAGTGTAAGATAAACTACGCAACCATTATGATATATAATTACAAATGAAATGTATGTTGAAATGTCAACAAAAATTAGCTGTGACTAGACAGCAGAATTTAAGACTTTAAACTAAAGAATTACAAGTTGGAGAAGCATTCAATTTATTTTTAACAACTCAGAATTCCCTTTTCCCAGCGTTCCGACTTGTGTGAACGCAGCAGTCCCAGAAGGCAATTTTGGACGCAAGCGGGAGATGCATGGATCCATGGGACATCGTAGCTGCCCGCTCCTCAGGTGAAGGATGCCAACATGGCAAATTTATTGAGTGATGAAATTCGTCGATTAATGCGACAAGAGGACACGATACGCAGCCGGAGAAAAATAGTTGTATGGATGCAAAGAAGAGGAATCCTAAAGCGTTGCATGATCTGCTCCACCTGCAAGAGGCCCATGCACCTAAACGTTGTCTCCAAAGCTGATGGATATGTATGGTAAGAAACGCCATTGCTACGTTAATTTTATGCTCAGACATGTCCACTTTTCACATCCTGTCACACACACATAGTTAAAGGTATGCTTACAATGGAGTTTTTACTACCATGACAAACATAATTTTGCAAAATTTATTACAGTATAACAAAACTTTCAAATTACTTAAAAGACTAAAATGAGACTAAAAATGAGACTAAAACTAAAACTGATTTCCACGGACTAAATTTGAACTAAAACAAAACGAAACTAAAAGACTAAAATGTGACTTGAACTAAATCCAGTCTTTGGTGAGTGACTAAGACTAAATGAACTTAAAAATTCTTGTCAAAATTAACACTGGTGACAACTGCATGAGGAGCGCTCTGCTGTTTCTTCCTTGGATATTATTCATTATTAATTCATGTAGCACATATCCTTATCCATAACGCATATGTAATGAATGACATCTGGTATGGGTAAATCCCCTGCTGCAGGCACAGATGTAATATTTTGTAATTATCAGTTACAGTGTTAGTTAAATCTATTGCCAATTAATAATTATTAACATTATTTTTCTTACTCACCCATTAGGTCTTGTGGCAGAAAAGGCCATCGCCAGAAGAGGAGGTCTGTCAGAAGTGGATCCATCTTCTTCAACTCTCGTAGGCCTCTCCGAAGCCATTTGGAGTTCATCTATCGGTTGGTGTTTTATTTCTTAACATTACCCATTTTAATACCCATATACAAATGCTGAGGTCCAAATGATTCATAGATTTCTGATTGCCTGTACATGATTTATGTTTTAATTTTTAATTTTGCTAAGATCAACCATTTCTGTCAAAGGTATTCTCAGGGACTGAGGCTGAGACAGATGGATATGATGGAGGATGGCATTGCCAGCAGCAGTCGCACTTTGACGAAGATGGCTTCCACTTTGAGAAAGGTGTTGTATCAATGATATGAAAGGGATTTTAAGCTATAGTGCATAGGTTTTTGTGGTAATAACTTTGCCTCTATAGATTATATGTGTGCTGCATTCAAGTGGTGTCAGAAAAACAAGTTGCCAACCATTTATTTTGCCCCTGTTTGAGTCTCCACTTGTTTGCTACCCAACATTATTTCTTAAATCAGGAATAGTGCATAATTGGAGATCACAACATACATTTGACATGTATGTGTGACAGAGTAGACTACTATATGACTGAAGCTCAAAAAGGTCTGCAGTAGTGATCTAGATTTATTTTAAAGCAGTAGAATATATTTTGTTGGAGAAGAACTTAACACTGGGAACAATATACCTGACTGAACAAGCTCTAATATTGAACTTCCATCTCTCAAGGTCTGCATTACAGCCATTGACAAACTGAGACACCAGGGGAAATTGAAGATTGGTGGACATCATTGCTTTGTGATGTTAGATGAAAGCAAATTCTCTCACAAGAGGAAAGTAAGTAGTGAGTACTAGTTATTTCTTTTGTAAATTATCCATTTGTTGTTTGTTTTTGCAGTGTGATTTTTAAAAAGTAATGAGCTGGTTTGAAAAGTGGCTTCCAAGAAAGCTTTTTTACTCCATCTGAAAATATTTGGTTTTGCAGTATAACAGAGGACGCTTTGGACCTGCCTGGCGCCGCACAAAAAAGTGGGTTTTGGGCTTACTTGAAGTTGGGCAAACATCAAGAAGACCCATACTGAAGGTGGTGAGAGGCCGTTCGAGAGAAGATCTCCTGCCAACCATAATACAGCATGTGAGAAGAGGCTCACAGATTGTCTCTGATGAATGGCGAGCTTACCAGCGGGCACTTGGAGATATGGGATTTGACCATCACACAGTATGCCATAAAAGGCATTTTGTTGACCCAAACACTGGAGCCCACACTCAGCATTTGGAACGTGCATGGCAGACGTTCAAGGTTGAAGTGTGGAGGCACCGTGGAAACCGTACCACAAAGCTTTTGCAAGAACATTTAAAAGTGATTGAGTGGGAATACTGGCTGGGCAGGAATCATAGATTTCATATCATTGGCCGGCTCCTGCATGACATTCGTAAATATGCAATTCATAACTGTTGAAAAATGAGGTACATCAGCTGATAAGACTACCAAAATATTATGCCTCTACCTACCCGTTTTATTTCGTATTTAAAACCTGTAGAGCTGTAAAAGTATTTTTTAAAGATGAACAAAGTAATATGCATTTTTTCTGATTTTGATTTGGTAAGAGACTTGTTTTTTTATTGACCTATATTCTCTCCATAGGTCAATAAACCATTTTGTTTCTGCAAAATAAAGAGTTGCTTTAAACATCTTTATGGTTGACTTACACTTTACTTACAGCCAGCAAAATACTGCTCGTAAGTGATTATAATTGTGTTATAATGTCATACAATTGCTAATAACTTTATACAGTGTTGTCACTTTACTAAAAGCTCTTAAAGTCATCCTATAGCATATTATTGATATTTATAAGGCATTACGCCCTTTCTGTAACCGAGCATTTAGTATCTTTTCTATGTTGAGAGGTTCTATGTGTGTCTTTACTACTGGCTAGAGTAAGGATGGTTATAATGTGTTATGTGACCCAGGACTTCAGATTCTTTATTCAAACACTTGTCACTTGAGTATGCAGGTATAAAACATTATAAGTACTTAATTATAATACATTATGTCCACACTTGTAATAATTTATAAACCTTGGTACAAGTTCTTATACATGATTATACACCATTATAATGACATGTATGAAGTATTATAAATGCATTATAACGGCTTATGCATGTGCTCCTAATGCATTATAAACTAGACCTTCATAGAAAGTGTTACCGACTTATTTAGTGTAATTGGATTAATAAATATTTCCTTAATTTTATTGGAGGCACTGCCACTTATTCGTAATTTTGAAATAGGGAATAAAGGTTGAAAAGGTAATAATTCGGAAATACAGGTAAAAGCACCACTAAATTGGAAACTGTACCCAGGCCCCCTCCCAAAGTACTAATCCACCTAATAGATTTGCATAACAGAATATGGGACTGGGGTTACAAATGTATGCAGCAAGGTGCAGATTCTTTGCCAGTCTGTTTTTGCAAGTGCAGTTTTCATTGCAGTCATCTCTTTGGGCAGCAGCATCAGCAGTGGCGTTGCTAGGGTCTGTTGGGGCTCCAAGCAAGAAATCCCTGAGGCCCCCACAATTTCCTGGACATTTGAGATGAATACTGAAAAAATAGATTAGTGATTCTCAAAGTGAGGTCCAGGGACCAACAGAGGTCCCTGAACGCCCAGGCCTATCAATAATTGTTGTTGTAAATAAGTGACCAGGGCCTCCCTAGCGGCTGGGGGCTCCAAGCAACTGCCTGGCTTGCCTGTCTGCAAGCCCCGCCCCTGAGCATCAGAGCCAGTGACCCTAAGAAACTGAATAAACCGAAAAAGAAGGCTGGCTCTGTGCTGGGGACTGCTCTGGAGCCCCTGGAGTTGGTTGTTGATGATGGACAGGATTTCACATCCCCTGCATGACCTATTAATCAGTAAACTGTTTATAGTTGAAGACTTCTTCAAATCTGCTGTAGTAAGGACCACTACAAAAAGTCATTCCTACCCACTGCAATAATGCTGTACAATGATTCCCCTCTGTGCAGGAGAGGAGACTTATCTTCTGAGGGAGGGAACTTAATTTTCAACAGTAACTTTACACATTCAGCTTTAATATGCACTAAGAGCTCTATCTTATGTTAATTTTTTTTTTTTTTTAATCTAGCACAGTAGTTTCTATGCACGTGTGTGTATTTTAAAAAATAGTGCGTTTCTAGCGAGCTAGCCGGTGACATTACCACAATCACTGCATCAATGGTTTGAGGTCCAAAACTCCACTTCCCATGTGACACTCAGAGTGGCAGAGGGCCATGGATCTCATGAACTAGGACCAATGGTCAAGGCTGCCCTATAGGTGGAAGAATGGACACCAGCAGCAAAAAAACACTTCTCTCCTGGCAAACAGTTACCTAAGTGTTTATTGTCAAAACACAAGCCATAGGATGTGTCAAATCAGCACAGCCAATACATAAAAATTAAATTTAAACAGGGCATCAGTTTAGCCGACAAGCAGTCAAACTGCAGGCAATGGAAGGTATTAGGCCCACAATGAAAGGTCTAGTGCAGGCTGGTGAGCGAATAAAAACAAAAATTCCATGTAGCACTCCAATATTTCCACTCAAAAGGCCCCTCTCTGGTGATTATATTTTGGTACATAACATGAGAACCATCAACGCAATATTTGAGGCAGAAACCCCAGTTGTTCCAGACCCATACACACTCCTGACTCCATACACACAATGGCACACAGTGATTGGTTTATGTTTCGCCTTTTTCAGTGTTCCACTGCAACCAGACTCACAGTACCTCTTTGCATTCGCGTCAGGGACATACACATACACCCACATTCCACAGGGCTATAATTAAAGCCCAACAGTGTTTAACGTAAGGAAACATTGCAAAACCCAAAGCAGCAGTATTTAGCTGCCTTTAATGCATATCTGAAACTATTATTCAGGCGAGTGGTGGCTGAACGTTGTGAAGTGCTGAGGTAAGCGTATCGTCTCACTTCCTGGTCTGGTCGCTGTGTTAGTAGTACCGTACATCTGTCGCTCTTGCGAAGTGTAATTTGCTCTGTCAGATTGTGAATCAGTCCCGATTCTTTTGTTTGAAGCCCTAGAACAAGACAGGAGAAATCTTTAGTTCACAGATGTGAAGTTTATTCAGGTCACAGGTAAAGCAAGGCAGCGCTGGGCTCGAAGTGACAGAGCCTGTGGAACCATCTTCCAGTTATCGCCCGGAAAGCAGACACTGTCTCTACATTTAAGAGCAGGCTTAAAACTTTCTTTTTTGATAAAGCTTATAGATAGGGCTGGCTCTGAGGACTGAGGCAGATGGCCGCCCACCCAGAGCCTGGTTCTGCCTGAGGTTTCTGCCTGTTAAAAGGAAGTTTTTCCTTGCTATTGTTGCCAAGTGCTTGCTCATGAGGGAATTGTTGGGTCTCTGTAGATAAAAGAGCTCGGGCTGTACCAGTTCTATATGGAAAGTGTCCTGAGACAACTTCTGTTGTGATTTGGCGCTATACAAATAGATTAAATTGAATTGAACTAAAAGAGTCAGAGTGCTGGCCCAAGACTTGTAGTCCTACAAAAGAGTAGTTGAATAGACTCAATCAAGGTGTTGACAACCTTGGCAAATGGAGAACATAAAGTCAGCAGAGATAAGATACAGTTCTGCCAGCAGCAGGTTGAACACCTGGGCAGACAGTTACATTGAACTTGGAAATCCAAATTAAAATTTCAGTAAGCCATTTTATTCATATGTCACAGAATGTTCATGCTATGCTAGTGCAGTTGTGACATGCAAGACATACCCACAGGTAAACAACTATTGCCTTATCACAGCACAAAAGTGGATACTGTACAGCAAAGGCAGCCACTCTGCCACTAGGATTAGTATTAGTATTAGTATTAGTATTAGATTAGTATTCAGAGTGGTATACCATTAATCCAGCCTCCAAAATGGTTAGACCCGCTGATGGTACACCACATGATTGTGCCCAGTACACTGATGCTTCTGTGAAAGTCTGAGAAGATTTGCTTAACCAACCAAAAGTGTTAGCTATCATCATTAATGATGAATTAGCTCAGGAAGCAGTGACGGGCTAAAAATGTTTGGGGGTAACACTAGTAGAAGAGATTTATCCTCCCTAATCCAGACAAAGGCAATGTGTATGAAAAAATTGTTTGTCTTCAAAGGGGGTAGTTCATAGCACCCATACAGGACTGTGAAGAGGTCCAGCAGGACATTTTGTGGCACCGACGTCAATGGTTCACACCCTGATCAAAGATGTGCTTGTCAAGACCATTGCTCAATGGGAGGATTCCCTTCCCACAAGAATAAGGTACATCATGTTGTGGGACAACTACAGGGTAGGACACTAGATTGGGCTGAGGCATTCCTGATTAACCAGCCTATTTTCTCCCTTTCTTTTGAGCAGTTTGTACAAAGTCTAACAATTGTGTTTGATCATGTCACATGGGAATGGCATCCAGCCGATTGACAACACTGAGGCAGGGTTCATAAAGTGTGGGAGATTTCTCCGTGGAGTTCTTTTAGCAGCTGACTCGAAATGGAATGAGGCTGTTTTCTGCAGCATTTTTTGTGATGCTTTGTCAGGGCAGAAAAAGCATGAATTCACCATCTGTGATGGTGCAGCTAATTTGGACTTGAGCTCCACAGCTATACGGTTGGACAACCGTCTAAGGCAATACTTTTGGGAGAAGTTGGAACGCTACATACAACTGGGCAACAGGGAGAGTAGTAAGCCAGAACCCACACTGCCATGCCACCTGCTTTCGACCTGCAATACTCTTCGGGGAGCATCCACCAGTTCACTCACCAACACATCTCACATCTATACCCCCTGAATATCATAATCTAAAGGAGGTTTTCAGTAAAGAACTCGCCTTGTCCTTACCTCCAGACAGGATGACTGTGTGATCTATCTTCTCTCAGGTGCACCCATACCCTCCAGCAGGCTATTCAGTTTGTCTCACCCTGAAATAAAGGTTATGGAAAAGTATTTTCAGGAGAATTTGGCTGCAAGCATTATCCATCCCTCTTCCTCCCCAGTTGGTGCCGGGTTTTTCTTTTGTGAGGAAGAAAGACAAAACGCTGTGTCCAGTGGTGTAGTGGTGCCTGAAGAAGTGGGTATTCTCTTAATTTTTAGTGACCTGTACAGCAAAGGATAAACTATTCCTTATTCCTTAGTCCATCCACACATGACAATTGGACAGCTATTCTCTCACCTTGTGTGGGTCTCTTGGAGCAGTTGATCATCAGCAGATAGTGTAGACCAAAATGTGCTACCATTGTAAATTAACATTATTTGTCAAGCGGCAGTTTGCAAATATTACTGGTCCTACACAGGCCTAATGCATATATATTCCCATTCCATTCCATTTTCTATACCGACTATCCCTTTCTGGGTTGCGGGGGGGCTGGAGCCTATCCCAGCTGTCAACGGGCGAGAGGCAGGGTACACCCTGAACCGGTCGCCAGTTGATTGCAGGGAATGCATACATATGAAATATAATACAGATGATATATTCAAACATGGTGTTTCAGTCAGAGATTAGTTTATTTTTAATAAATATTAAGAACCAATACCATTCAATATCAGTAACCTGGTATTGCTGGCATGCTGCATCAAACAGATTTTTTAAACCAGTTTCAGTAAGAAAATACTTCAGAGAGTAAGCACTGCTATGACAATAGCAGAGAGGAGGATATATTATTTCTCATACTGTGGCAATGCATCCATGTTCATGTTTCACCTTAAATAAAAAACAGACATAAAAAATTAGATAAACTCAAATATGTACAGTGCTATAAAAGTACATTCCTATAAATTTGGTTTCAACAGCTGAACGCTATTTACATATTCAGTACCTCTTCAGGTATATATAGCCTAAATACCATCGTAAATATCAAATATCATCATCATTCAAAGAATTCAACAATATATTCAAACAATTTCATAACAAAATAACTAATTTTGTTAACCCACAGTTAAACCACAGTGATATACTCTCTCAACCCAATGCTGGTTTTCTAAATAAGTGCTTATATTTTTGGCTCAAGGGACTTAACATCAGATAGGTACTTAGGTAAGTAGAGCAATACTTACATAAACATCAAATAACAGATAACCATCTTTTGAACATAAGATTTATTGTCACTGCAGATTGTTAAACCCATACTCGGAGGCCTACCAGCATTGGCATTGTTTAACATTTCCGCCGGCGTTGATGACATAAGACGTAACCATTTACACATAATATAATTCATTCAAAAACATTAAATAAGAAAGCAGAGACATTTTATAGTTTAACATGTTTAATCAATTATTTGCATGTTAACGCTTTCCCCTTGAATTTTTGTCTTCTCCTACACTTAGTAGTTTCAGTCCCAACTTGTGAAACTGAGGCGGAAGAGTCCATCCTTGTAACTGTCTAAGAGACATTTTTTTTTACTAAAATTTAATTGAAGTGTTTATTTACATTCTTTGTCATAATTTCATTAATGTTTCAATTCATGGTCTTTGTTAAAAAGATAACTTTAAAATGATTTAAAAATATATATCGCCTTTAAAAATATTGTTTAAAAAGTTCCTATTGTTCCTTGTGTCATTTTATTTTGACACAGAGTAATAGGTCACATGACTAGAGTTCAGGGGTTGCACGTGTGGCATTTTGGGTCAAAGCAGCATGGCTACAGAGCAGAGCGCCAACATGGCTACAGAGCAGAACGTAAATATAGTTGCAGAGGAAGTACATACTGCTAACATTCTACATGGTTCAAGAGGCGCACACGGTAACTCTTAATTTATTTTTTCATTTGTTTAATATTTGCTATAATGTTTGTATGAGTGACCTTGAATGGACAATTTAACGTTTTCATGCTATGTCATGCTAACTCGCTGGGACCGGTCAAATATTGTTGTTGAGCCTGTCTAAAAGCTGGACATTTGTTGAGAGAGAAATGTGTATTTCAAAACATTGTTTTTTATGTCTTTATTTCTATAGTTTTCACAGTGTCTGCGGAGGAGGAAACAAAGATTAAAACTTAAAAGACATCTGTATTTTGCGTGGCCATTATTTATTGAACCAGTGTAGCTACAATCCTCATATATAGAAAGGGGTGGCAGTGAACTGTGCCAAGTGTGGTTGAGAGGAGAGGGTGCCAAATTGATTAATGTATTTATGTATTCTTTAATGCATCTAAGAGATCGTAGGGTCATTGCAATTTATTATGTTTTTTATTATGTTGTTATGTTTATGATAATGTAATAATGGTTATATTGAATTGGACCTGTGATGTATTGGTTGTTAACTGAGAAATAATTATGTTTTGTTTCTGTAGGAGGGGCTAAGAGTATAAAGGTGGCTAGCACCCATGGGTGCCAGCTCACTCTGCCTAACTCCAGTCAGTTGCTAGGACCAAGACTGCTGGCCTAGTGCATAGGGCCCCACCAAGGGCTTAGCCTATGCTATGGTTTCTAGATTAGTTTTGCTTTAGTCATTGTTTATGTAGTTTTCATGAGCCATTATCTAATTTTTATTTTTATTTTTTTTTTCATTTGAAGACTTTTTTTTGCATTTTTGTATTTTGTTACAGCTCAGTCCGTAAATAGTCCTGGTTTCTCGACAATAAAATACCACGTGGTGATACTACAGCCTGCATCAGCCTGTGTCTTCCTCTTCTACCCACTCGCCATCTTAACAATACTGTACAGAGAATATAGCTTCTGCAGAAAAGCTTTTAAGTGATTGACAGAGTTAACCTCATCAACTGCATCTGACACAGCTAGTTCAAGTCTATGGTTCATACAGTGCCACACAAAAAGCTTTGGAAATGTCAAGGTCAACCTGGTTGCTACTCCTGACTTTTTTCCTAACATGACTCTGGCTCTGTCAGATATAACGGTTAAGATAAGATAGCACTTTATTGATGCCACGCCGGGGACATTTAGCAAGTTACAAAAGCAAGCACAGTGGCATAAAGAGGTCCAAATAAAAATATAGAAGTATACCACATACAGAATAGAAAAAACAACTATGTATATGTACATTTGAACAGATTATACAAATGTACAAACAGTTACCCAGTTTTCATGAAGCCATTCTTTTATAAAGGTTAAACAAGTGAGTAAACCCTCTACTATGCCATCTGCTCTCTGATTTTCCAGTTCAGCAAGCTCGAGAAATATGAATTCATAGCTTTCCTCTTGAATTGATGCTTTTATCATGACAGCTTTGTGACTGTGAAGAGGCGTTGTCAATTAGGACAGCTAACTTACTCAATGATGCTATTATGATACTGATAATTTTGCTCTGCATCTCATTGGCAATATTTGTTTGGTTATTTGTGTTGTACTATAGAGTGAATGTCCATGCGTATTGAGTCCATCTTTATACCATTCAATTCGTGCAGCTCAATGAGGCTCTCATGGTCAGAAAAGGGTTTGCTCTTTTTGACCAAATGGTATAGTCTGTTCGAAACACAGCTTCGGTTTCATTCATGTAGGACCCAGTCATAGCCTCCATTGTATTTCCAATTACCACTTCTTTCTGTTGCTCTTCCATCTTCACAACTAGAGCATGTGCCTTGGACAAAGCATGTTTCCTCACCTTATTTCTCAAGGCTGACAGACTTGTCTCTCTACTTCCCTGGCCAGACGCTTGAATTTCAAAGTTCATCCATTCTCTCGAGAGAGATACACCTTGCTCCTTGTGGATCCCAGTAGAGTTCACACTGCTACAGACCAGACACCCTGTGAAGCATAAACGATGTAACTACTTTATTCACATGTCCATTTCTCCCGCATACATACTAGCACACAAACACACTATATATATTTCCCTGTGTCCACTGTTTTAGAAGCTGCCAAAACTGACATTTACCTAAGCCTACTCAATTTTTTGTTTTTGTATCCTAACCAAGGGTTCTTGGATGTAAAATCTTCTTTCAGATTGGCAGTCCACACGTCTGGCCAGTCATTATTGGTGTCTACTAATGATGGGTCGTACCGTGCCAATGCTTCGGAGCATGTGTCGAGAAATCCCGGAAGTGTTTAGTGAAGCGCATATCGACGCTTGTGTTACATTATTACATGTGTTTTATGTTTGTTATGCAATGTACTATACAATGCAATGTCTTTTCTTTTAATTCAAGTGTTTGTTGTGCGCTAAAGACCTGGGGTACAACAACAACACCTCATCCATGCTGAGGCATTTTTGTGCTTTGCATGAAAATAATGAGGGGAATGTGCCTGGACCCTGCCCATATTTTGTTTCTGAATAAAAATAAATGAAGTCCACAAGTTGCACAATCAAATTCACTGCCCTCTTCATGTTCACAAGCACATCAACTGCACCTCACCTTGTTAAAACAGTGCAACAGTTTGAAAACAATTGTTCTCCTGTCATTATGAGTAACTCAAACGTTGACGTTTATTGATAAACACTTGACGAGTAATATTAGATTCCATGTATTGTCATGTTACATACCCATAATACACTAAACAAAAATATTAATTTTGTTTATATGAATGGATACATGAATGATACCTGAAATGCATTTATTAAGATGAATTGATTTATTTTACTTGGCAGTCATTCCCGAAGCTGCGCTGTTGTAGGACAGTCTTGAGTGTATTACAAATAGATAAAATTACCTATAATATATCTGGCTGTTTAACAGTCTTTGACCAGCAGGGGGGTTTACCTATGCAATCATCTCATGTGATAGACAAACCCAAAAAACACACACGCACACACTGCACCAATGATACCACTACAATCAAAAGCATAATAAATCACTGCAAGCCAATAAATAATAATCACTGCAAGCAAAATAAGAATAAATCACTGCAATCACCCAGTTTTCCTGTTATATCTATAACAAGCAAAGTTTACTTATTGTTCACAGGTGGAGTCAACCAATTCAGACATGCTGGGGATGTAGGTGGAGTCATTGGGATCAACAAAATTGGAACTGATTTCTGATCTGATGGTTGACACACCTCTGCAACATTGCATGGCAGTCGGGGACGGTGCCTCTGGACTGGCAGACTGGGGTGGTGGTCCCTGTCTAAAAACGGGGACCGGAGGGTGTGTTCCAACTATCGGGGGATCACACTCCTCAGCCTCCCTGGGAAAGTCTATTCCAGAGTACTGGAGAGGAGAATCCGGCCGATAGTCGAACCTCGGATTCAGGAGGAACAATGTGGTTTTCGTCCTGGCCGTGGAACACTGGACAAGCTCTGTGCCCTCCACAGGGTGCCTGACGGTTCATGGGAGTTTGCCCAACCAGTCCACATGTGTTTTGTGGACTTGGAGAAGGCATTCGACCGTGTCCCTCGCGTCATTCTGTGGGAGGTGCTCCGGGAGTATGGGGTTGGAGGCCCTCTGCTGAGGGCTGTACAGTCCCTGTACAACCCGAGCAGGAGCTTGGTCCGCATTGCCGGCAGTAAGTCGGACCTGTTCCCGGTGCATATGGGACTCTGGCAGGGCTGCCCTTTGTCGCCGGTTCCGTTCATTATTTTTATGGACAGAATTTCTAGGCGCAGCCAGGGGCCGGAGGGGGTTGCGTTCGGGAGCCGGCAGATTTCGTCTCTGCTTTTTGTGGATGATGTTGTCTTGTTGGCTTCCTCGAGCCAGGACATTCAGCATGCACTGGGGCGGTTCGCAGCTGAGTGTGAAGCAGCTGGGATGAGAGTCAGCACCTCCAAGTCCGAGGCCATGGTTCTCGACCGGAAAAAGGTGGCTTGCTCCCTCCAGGTTGGGGGAAAGTTTCTGCCTCAAGTGGAGGAGTTAAGTATCTTGGAATCTTGTTCACGAGTGAGGGAAGGATGGAGCGTGAGATTGACAGGCTGATCGGTGCAGCGGCAACAGTAATGCAGTTGCTGTATCGGTCTGTAGTGGTGAAGAAGGAGCTGAGCCGAAAGGCTAAGCTCTCGATTTACCGGCAATCTATGTTCCTACCCTCACCTATGGTCATGAACTTTGGGTCATGACTGAAAGAACGGGGTCCTTTTTTTTTTTTTTTTTTTTTTTTTTAACCTTTATTTAACCAGGCAAGTCGTTAAGAACACATTCTTATTTACAATGCCAGCCTGGCAAAAGGCAAGAGCCTTTTGAGGAGAAGGGGACAGGGACTAGAGGGATATCAAAAGATAAAAGAAACAGCAACACATACAACGTACATTACATAAAAGACAATAGCATAAAACACAACCACGGGCCAGTGGCTAACAAATAACAACATCAGGTAGTGCAGCAACAACAAAAGTAGCGCACACATGCAGCAGGACGGGAGAAGCAACATCAGCAAAAATAAAAGTAGTAATGTAGTAAAAGTAATGCAACAAATATACAAACAGACCAACAACAAATAGTAAGAGAGACTGACAGAGCAATAACAATAGCAGCAGAAACAAGAAGCATACAATGAGCAAACAGAAAACAGCTGACAGACAGAAGTTTTACATACAAGCGGCTGAAATTAGTTTCCTCCGCAGGGTGGCAGGGCGCTCCCTTAGAGATAGGGTGAGGAACTCTGTCACCCGGGAGGAGCTCAGAGTAGAGTCACTGCTCCTCCACATCGAGAGGAGTCAGCTGAGGTGGCTCGGGCATCTCTATTGGATGCCCCCTGGACGCCTCCCTAGAGAGGTGTTCTAGGCATGCCCCACCGGGAGGAGGCCCTGAGGAAGACCCTGGACACGCTGGAGTGACTATGTCGCTTGGCTGGCCTGGGAATGCCTCGGGATCCCACTGGAAGAGCTAGAGGAAGTGTGCCGGGGGAGGGAAGTTTGGGCGTCCCTGCTCAGACTGCTGCCCCCGCAACCCGGCCCCGGATGAAGCGGGAGAAGATGGATGGATGGATGGATGGATGGATGGATGGATGGATGGATGGATGGATGGATAGATGCTAGGTTCTTATCACAGCAGTAGCATCAGTGTGAGGTGCATTCAATGAGCCTGACAGTCACAGTCAGAAATTAAACACCCTGTATTTGGCAGGTGGGAGATATTAATTTCAGGAGTGTTTTCTTTTTCAAAAACTATATTGCACATACCTATAATGTTTCTGTTAACATAACAGGCATTTGCAAAGACATACCTCAACATACCTGTATTCAGTTACTTCCTGCCACTTTACCGAGGATGGTGTTTGGATGAACACAGAAATGTCTTTGTGATGTTCTTTAAATTATCCAGTAATTTTAATAAACCTTTTTAAAAGTAAAATCCCAACCTACAAATGACCTACTTTTTATTGCACGAACAACTAAGAAATACATTATGCTATAATTACTCAAGAGGCTCTGTTAACCACTACTGCAGCCTGGAGATACCCAGTTGTGATGGCCATGACATCATAAGATGTTTGGTGTTGTCAGCCTGAGCCTTTGCCTGTGAGTGCAGCTCCTTGATTGGAGTAATGTCAGACTGTGCTTAGAGTGAGGAGGTTATTTGAGTTCCTGCAGTCACATTAGCTGTGTCCCAGTTCAGCGGCTGCATCCTTCGATAGATTTGAAGGCCGATTACGTCATAACGCTGCGCGAAGGCTGTCCCAATTCGTCCAAATTCGAAGGATCCTCCAAATGCAGCCGACAAATGCGTCCTCCTTTTCCCTGTATTCGGAGGATGCGTCGCTACTATCCTTTGCGGCCTCCCATATCCCAAGATGCTTTGCGCACCGATTCTTTTTTTTTAATAATGGCGACCTGTTGATATGAGGAGCTCAGTTAACTGTTAACCTTATTAAAACCCTTCACTTAAAAATTTACAAGCTCGCATGTGAGCTAATATCTTATTTTATACCATGGTCTGGGTGAATACTCGATTCTGATTGGCTGCAGGGTGTCCGTTAAAAAGTGTTGTAGGACACCTATAGAAAAGTTCCCGTCAAATAGCCTGATTGTTCTAAATTATTGCGCTGGCTCAAATGCTAGTTGGTAACCGTGGCAACAGAAACTCAGAACATACGTTATTTCACAGTTTATTTATCACAACAGCAAGACAGCAGACAACATGAGTGATTTTATAGTTTCCTTTAACCACATTTAATGATCAGAGTGAATGGTGGATAATATTTCTTGCAATAAAAATGATTTAGGAAACTATCTGTGGACTTTGAGTCTTTGAAACAAAATTTGGCATCATCCTCTGGACACACACAAGCGGTAAGAAGTGCACTTGTCCTCTGAAATGATACTTTGTATCACGTGAAAAACTTACGATTTCAACGGTAAAAACACAACATTAACGTATTAATAATTGATTTAATATTTATTTCTTTCGTAAGTGACCATGGTATAAGCGGGATAATGCCCTTCGCGGTGTCCATTATCAGAAATGAATGGACGACGCGGAGGCGTGAACCGTCCGACGCGAAGCTGTGAAGATATTCACATCAGGTGCATTTGTAAGTTGTATAATAGGCTACATTTTGCGCCTCTTACAAGCGATAGGAGCTGTACTAGCGCATCTTTGCACCCCGTACATGTGTTTTTCCCGGGTTAGGAGGGAAGAAGTTATGACGTCGTGACGCAATCAGGAAATGCTCCGAAGGCTAGACCGTCCCATTTAGCGATAGTTGATGCGGCCAACGGAGGAGCCTCCGAAGCCGTTGCCTCCGGAGACTGCGTAGGCTGGGTCCTCCGAAGGATGCAGCCGCTGAATTGGGACGTAGCTTACCGCAGTGAAGTTAGTTTTAAGTTGGATATTCGACAGACATTTGCTCCTACGCCGCTCCAATATCATTCGCCATATATGAAAAATTAATAAAAATTATTTGGAGATTTAAAATGTAAAAACAAGAGGTGTATCTCATGCAGCCAGTGGAGAACTGTCATCCCACACTGATTTTGAGTCCATTGGTCACATGACCTGGGAGCTATTGAGCTAAAATGCTAATATTTACATGTAAAAAATTAATAATAATTAAAAAAAAAATAAAGAAAATTTAATTAAAAAAACCCCTGGAAATGTTCCTTATGCCAATAGAAAAAAGGGGCATATGTTACAATAAAATAATTGTAGCCCTACTAGTGTTGCATCATGTTACTCAACTGGCTGCATGAGATACACCTCTTGTTTTTACATTTTACACCGTTTATAATTTTTATTAATTTTTCATATATAAATATTAGCATTGTAGCTCAATAGCTCCCAGGTCATGTGACCAATGGACTCAAAATCAGTGTGGGATGATAGTACTCCACTGGCTGCATAAGATACGCCTCTTGTTTTTACATTTTAAATCTCCAAATAATTATTATTAATTTTTTACATGTAAATATTAGCATTTTAGCTCAATAGCTCCCAGGTCATGTGACCAATGGACTCAAAATCAGTGTGGGATGACAGTACTCCACTGGCTGCATGAGATACACCTCTTGTTTTTACATTTTAAATCTCCAAATAATTTTTATTAATTTTTCATATATGGCGATTGATATTGGAGCGGCTTAGGAGCAAATGTCTGTCGAATATCCCACTTAAAACTAACTTCACTGCGGTCACAGACCGTGTGTCTCACAGCCTCGTTGCCAGTTCGTTGTACTTCACGGTCCTCGTCCCAGCAATCTCATAGTCACGTCATAAGTGTCTGTTTTGTGTACGACCTCGTTTTCTGCCTTCGACCTTGCCTTTTGCCTCTCATCTCTGGATACCTCTGCTTGTTTGACTGATCACCCGTGTACCGAATCCTGCCTGGTAATAAACCTGCCTTTTTGCCTGAACTGAATCTGTGTCATGCAATTGTGTCCGCCTGTTATGTGTTCTGGGGAGTTCATGACAATTCTGTGGGACCAGCAGTAATGTTGTGCAGAATTATGTACACCCCCTCCCCATTTTCGATTATTATTATTATTATTTCATATTTTTATTTTTATTTTTATTTTTTTAATATAATTGTTATTTTGTATATTATAAGGTTGACATATATGTTCTTATGCAGAAATCACTTCAGTATATTGCAGCAAGTGTAAACATGAAGCTACAGCTTTAATTCTCTACTGTGATGGTTAATACTATAAATATGGAGAAGTTCATATTTCCTTTTGCACACTGCGACCACCTTCACTTCTTTTTGCACACTGCGACCACCTTCACTTGCACCTTCTGTGTACTTAACATTTAAGTATACACACAGTAATATTGCATTTTATGTATATTGTATATACGTTTTAAATGCTGACTTTTTAGGTCCTGTGAGTTTATTTTTTCTTATTTGTGAGTTTATTTTATTTTAGTTGTGAGTTCTCTTATTTTATTTTATTTTATTCTTATTTTATTTTATTTTATTTTAATTTAATATCTTTTCCTTCTACACGGGGGTTGCAATGCAAATTTCATTGACATGTCCATGCTCAATGACAATAAAAGCAATCTTGAATCTTGAATCTTGAATCTTGAAGTTCAGACAGGCACGGACGACAGCTAAAAGGGGTCCTTTTCGGGGTACGATGTACAGGCTCGCATACGTCAGTGAGTGGACCGAGCAGGGGCTGAAGGCGGTTGGCACAACTGGACTGTGAATGGACAGGAGATGGCAGGAGGAAGTGACGGATCAGGAAGTGAGATGGGAGGAATTGAAGGAGGTGGCGGGAGCGATGACATCTGGAGTATTGCAGGGCAGCGACTAAATAGTAGGCGAAAATGGAAAAAACATTGTCAGCAGACTGAAACAGGGAGTGCAGAGGGATCAGACACTGAACAAAGTGTGATAGGATCAACAGGGCAGAACGAGGAGTATAAAGTTAGCATAAAACTTTGTCAAGACGGGGCTTTGTTCGGTGAGTGGAATCCTATTTTGCTTACAAAGTCAATAAATAGGTTGCTTGGAACCGTTAAGAATGCTAAAATCCTACGTAATGGCTCGCTGCTAATATTTTGCAAAGATAGTGCACAGCAAGGGAAGACTATTCGGATAACTAAAATTGATGGTAAGAAGGTGCAATGCTCACTGTTAGAGGACAATAGGCTGGCCCGGGGAGTCATTTCTGGAATACCTTTGGTTGTATCAGTTGAACAAATTAAAGATAATACCGAAGGGGCGAAAGAACTAGAAGCAAAGCGGCTGAAAACAACCAGGAATGGGGAAAAGTGTGACAGTTTGTCCATCATGATCAAATTCGAAGTCAGACTACTGAGTAGAGTGTACATGGGGTATATGAGCTATGAGGTCAGGCCATACATTCCTCCACCGCTCAGATGCTTTAAGTGCCAGAAATATGGCCATGTAGCGGCGGTTTGCAAAGGCAAACAAAGATGCGGTAGATGTGTGGGTGAGCATGAGTATGGGAAGTGTGGAGAAGGAGCAAAACTTAAATGTTGCAATTGTGGGGGAGAGCATAACTCGGCTTATTGAGGGTGTGTAGCTAGCAAGAGAGCGGCAGAAATACAGAAAATCAAAATCTCTCAGGGGATTACATATGCAGAGGCAATAAAGAAAGTGCCCAGGCAGGTTAGACACCCCTAAAGCGGTGGAAGCAGACAATAACAGCAAACCCTGTGGAGGATGTGCCAAGTGTGCTGTGAAAGAAGACCAGTTAATTATGAGTAAAAGTGAATTTGTGCTGTTTGTAGTGGAGGTGATTAATTGCTCTGCACAGACGGACAGGAAGAGGGAGAAAACTAAGATCATAGTTAAAGCAGCAGAGAAATACCTTGGGATAACAGAATTAAAGTGGGAAACAGTGGAGGAAATGTTAAGCAATGAGACATCACAGTCATGGGCTGGTGGCTCCTCATGGTCATAGTTATTCTGCAGTGGAATGCAAGGAGCCTCATTGCTAACGGTCAAGAATTTAAAAAGTTTGTATATTTTGTTTGATATTTATCAGATAAACCCCATGTATTATGCATACAAGAGACATGGTTAAAACCACAGTGGGACTTTGTTATTAATGGCTATACTGCAATTAGGAATGATAGGGAAACAGGAAATGGTGGTGGGGTGGCAACATTTGTGAGGAATGGGATTAATTACAACCTAACTAGTCTAGGGAAGGAGCACGAGTCAATTGGTATTAAAGTATGGGTAGGAAAAAGAAGTTTAACTGTAGTGAACTATTATAATCCATGTAAGAAGCTAAATAGGGATGTAATGGATACTGTCAGTAATGTAATTTATTGAAAGGAGAAAACATGACAGATATTGAGGAACTTAATGGAAAACTGGTTACAGCCATGATGCAGACAGCCGAGAAAACGATGCCAAAAAGCACAGGAGGCAACAGGCAAAAGAATTTACCATGGTGGAATGAACAGTGTAGTAAAGCAGTCAAAATGAGAAATAGAGCATTCAGACGGGTAAGGGCTCATCATACCCTGGAAGCACTAATACAATACAAAAGAGCACAGGCAACAGTTCGAAGAGTTATTAGATCAACAAAACGTACATACTGGAGGCAATACTGCAATAAAATTGGGAGGGAAACACAATTAGCGGACATATGGGGAATGATTAGAAAGATGAGTGGCATTAAGAAAAACTTAGAAATACCAGTGTTACTCGACAATAACATAAAGGCAGTCAGTAATACAGAAAAAGCAGCATTGCTAGCTAAAACATACGTAAAGATTCACAGCTCAGGTAATTTACTACCACAGGCTAAGCTGACTAGAGATAACATTTTGGCGCAAAATTCAGGAATTAAAGATAAGAGGGCTCCATCAGGAGAAGACCTCAATTTGCCATTTACTCTGTTTGAGTTAAAAAGAGCCATTTCGCAGATACGGCAAACTACACCAGGAAAAGATGGCATATGTTACAGTATGCTAACCCACATGATGGACAGTGCTCTGGAATTAGTTCTAGACTTGTACAATAAAGTATGGAATACAGGTAAAATCCCGTCAGCATGGAGGCAGTCAGTCATCATCCCAATATTAAAACCAGGTAAAGACCCATCAAATCCGTCCAGCTATAGGCCAATTGCATTAACATCACAGTTAGGAAAGACCATGCAATGGATGGTAACGAGAAGGTTAACCCACTATTTAGAGAGTAGGGAGCAGATATCAAGACACCAAAGTGGGTTTTGTAAGGGCAGAAACACAATGGACTCAGTATTATGTCTGGAAGCAGAAATAAGGAAAGCTCAAACAAATAAAGAAATGGTACTAGCTGTATTTTTTGATGTTGAAAAAGCATATGACTAGTTGTGGAAAGAGGGTCTACTTATCAAGTTAGATAAATTAGGTATAGGTGGCAGTATGTACAACTGGGTGATAGAATTTTTATTTGGAAGAACAACTGGGGTTGAGTTGGTTCAACGTATTCTGATAGATACCCAGTAGAGAATGGAACTCCACAAGGTAGTGTTTGTAGCCCGCTGCTGTTCAATATAATGATTGATGGGATTTTTGAGCAAGTAGAGCAAAATATTTCTAAATCACTCTATGCTGATGACGGGGCACTTTGGGTCAGGGGTCGAAACCTACAATATGTAAGAAGGAAAATGCAAGCCGCAATACAAAAAGTGGAGGAATGGACAGAAGGTAAACTATTCATATTTACAGATGGGTCAAAAGACCCAGAAACCGGACGTACAGGCACAGCCATGTACATTCCTCAGTATGACATTGCAATAAAAAAGAGAACAACGGACCATATCTCTGTATTCACAGTCAAATTACTAGGAATAATGTTGGCATTAAAGTGGGTAGAAGCAAATAACCAGCCTGAGGTTGTGGTTGCTTCAGACAGCCTATCGGCAATCACCAGTATAGGGTCTGGGGGGTCAGCATGCAGGGAGGATATTATCTACTCTATCTTGAATGTCCTACTGAGATTATGCAATAGAGGGCTGGCTGTTTCCTTCCTTTGGGTTCCCGCCCATGTAGGGGTACAGGGTAACGAGATAGTGGATACATTGGCCAAACAATCAATAAAACATAAATTAATTGACATACCCATACCACTAAGTAAAACAGAGGTTACAACCATCATAAAGGATCACATCCGCAACTCCTGGCAAGACCACTGGGACCTACATGACACAGGTAGACATTTACACAGTATTCAAAGATATGTAGATGCTGGCAGAGGACGAGGCGGGAGCCCAAGGGAAGGGAAGGTCATGAACCGACTCAGGATAGGACATACGGGGCTAAATCATTTGCTTCATAGAATAGGCAAGCACCCCACTGGTCTGTGCGAACACTGCAATAAACCGGAAACTGTTGAACATGTTCTCATACACTGCAATAAATATGAAGAAGAGAGAATGGTATCAGTACTAGGGGAGGAAGGACACACTCTTACGCTAAGGAATTTACTTGGCAATACATCAGGAAGAATATGTGGATACATATATAAATATTTGAAGAGAACCAGAGTACTAGAAAGAATTTAGTTTTTTGTTTTTGTTTTTGTTTTTTTTTTAATCCTGCCAATCTAATGCTCCACACTCCAGTCCAGTAGGTGGCAGTAATGCACCTAGAAGCTGGTTTGACAACCGCCAATAAAAACAAAAGAAGAAGTGGACCAAGCAGGAAGTGTATCAGTAGCTAGGTGAACATGTCTGTGTTGTCTGCACCTGTACCTGAAGAGAGAAGATGCATTAAAGGAGCTTGTTAAAACTCATGCATGCTTGGAGCCTCTTCCTGTCCGAGTGTGCAACAAAAATTGGAGGCACTGCTGGGATGATTAACATTGTGACGAGTGTGAAAGACGAAGTTTGAGTGATGTGGCTTGGGCACATACGGAGACCGACACAGGGACTGGTTATTAGCATTTAATTTTGTCTGCAGAAGACACAAAACACTTAATTTGCCCTCTGGTCCACCGTCTGCACCTCAGCTCCCTCAGCAATGCAGCACTGTGTGAGCTAATTTGTCTATTAACAATATGCATGAATGAAATAAAATTACATTTAAATATGTAATTAATACAACATACAAATTGTTTATGAAATTATTTGTATTTGATTCATATCAAATACTGCTGAAAAATATAAAGTTTAACGTGAATTATATTAACAAATCACCAGAAAACGCTTAACACAGTATATTCACAAAACAAGCAGTGACACCTGGTGGACAGAGTAAAAAGGCACACATGGAGGGGGGAAGTAAACAGAAACAACCGAAAATACAACGTAAAACAAACAAAACATACCTGCAAAAGGGGCAGTTTCCACAGGAAAATTAGAATAACTTGAAATAAAGACAACTAATTGAGATAAAATTCACAATTACCCAATAAAATATTCAAATAAAATAATCACCAATTCTCAAATATAGATTGGAAATATATATTGACAATGAAGTGCTTTTTTAACTCTGTTACACGCGGCCACAAACACACACAATGGATTTGGAGGAGTCAGCAGAGACCTTGTCACAGAGACTATGGCTTTTGCAGCTGGACCAGCTCAAAGAGGTTTGTGTAGAGGGAAAAATCCCAAGTGGAAATGTCATTACAAGACGTGTGTTAATCAGAAAAATAACTGAATCCATGGACGATGTGATTAATGATGAAGATCAAGATGTTGCAATAGCTTATCTAAAGAAAATGCTAAAAACAGTGGAGCAAATGACAAAAAAGATAGGAAACACAGATGAAGTGGAAAACACAGAAAGCACATCACAATTAAGCCAGAAACAAGCTGAAGAAGTGGAGCTAGAGGGAGAAACCTCACAGCTGCAGCTTAACCGTGAAGTGCTGCAGGATGAAGTCATAGGAGCATATGGAATGAGTGAAAACACCAACACTGGTTCTTCAAGCCAAGCTTCAGTCCCACAAAGTGTGTTGCCTACAGTTGTGAATATGCTTCCTTAATAATAATAATAATAATAATAATAATAATAATAATAATAATAATAAGGAGAGATTTCAAGATCTGTGGCCAAATAGGCGAAAAGGGCCAAAAGGTGTCGTGGAGGCTGTGGTCAAGGCAATCAGTCTGGTTTGAGTATTCGTGATATGCTGGAAGTGAAAAGTGATTTCACCCTCCCAAAGCTGAAGACAATATTAAAAAGGACATTTCGAAGAGGACAGTTCTACAGATCTGTATCAGACTATTGAAAATAACACAAAACAGTCGTGAATCTCCCCAGAACTTTCTCTTTAGAGCCATTGAGCTAAAGGAGAGGCTTTTACTTGTTTCCAGAGAGGGGTTGGATGAACAGTACAGTTCAGAGCTCATCCAGAAGAAATTCTTGAGGTCAGTGAGTACTGGACTGTTAAGTGATCACATAAAGTTTCAGCTGAAGCCTTACCTGGATGATCAGAATATCAGTGATGAAACACTAATCAACAGGATCAGGTCAGAGAGACAAAACAAGCAAAAGAAAAACACAAGCAACAAAGGACCAAAGATAAATGAGCTACAGAGAGGAGGGACAGGGTGAGGCTGGAGCCAGAGTGTGTGTTCAAGAACAATCAGCTGATGTGGTGAAGCCGAAGAACAGAAAAACACCTCCTGTTGCCAGTACAAGGGACCCAGAGCTTTATGAAGCAGTCAGACTGCTAAGAGAAGAAATGGCAGAAATAAGGAAAATTATAACTAACACCCAAGGGACCCCCCGCCAAGCAAAAAGAAATATAAGAAGAGGATGTAAAACATGTCAAGAGCAGGGTACAGGTGACCAATGTGAACACTGCTTTAAGTGTGGACAGTCAGGACACCTCTCAAGGGGCTGTAGAGGACAAAAGAGTCTGGCAGTGAATTCTGACAGTATCAAAGTCACAAATCACATATTGACCAGCCCAAAATGTTCACTGCCCAGCCAAGCGGAACCAGCTGATAAGGTGCATGAGCTTCTGTGTGATCGAATCAGGCAGCTGGAAGCAGAGTTACAGAAAAGTGGGAAAGTTGAACAGTTTGAAGGTGCAATCTATGCCAGCCATCTCTCACTACATCGCCAAGTCAAACTCAAGGCCCCTCAAGGAAAAAGTGCATTGTGGACTGTTTCTTTGAGGGAGTTTCAACACAAGCTCTGTGGGATACAGGTTCACAGGTCACCATTATCAATGAAAGATGGAGAGATTCCTGCCTTTCACATGTCCCGTTACAAAGTATGGATAAACTCCTGGATGAGAATGAAAACCTCGTTGGCAGAGCGGTGAACCAGACACCCATACCCTTCACCGGCTGGGTTGAGCTGAAGTTCAAACTGGGATCCAGTAAAGGGCCCCAACCAGAGCTACTCATTCCAGTATTGGTTTCTAATGAGCCAGGAGTTGCAGAACCACCGATCATAAGCTACAATGTGATTGAACATCTGGTGAAGAACGGTATGGAACAGCACCCAGAAGTTACACCTGCTGTGGTAAGAGAAGCGTTTTCCATTGACTGTAAAAAAGCAAATGTATTGATCCAGCTGGTACAAAACAATGGCCAAAATGACAAGGAGGGCCTGGTGAAGGTTGGAAAATTAAAGACTGTGATTCCAGCTGGTCAGACCAAAGAGGTCAAGTGTACTGTCAGAACAGGTCCCCTCTCCACTAAACAGGACGTCCTTTTTGTACCTGAGAAGATCCAAAAGTGGCCAGAGGGGTTGAATATTGCAGAGACACTTATCTGCCTGCAGAGGGGGAACTGGTCTTGGGTAACTATCCAAGTCACTAATGTCAACAACCATGACATTACTCTCAGCCCTCACACAGTATTGGGGCAGTTACAACAAGTCAAGGCGATCTATCCAGCAGATGTCAGACCAGCCAGTGCTACCCCAGTTAAGACAACCAGTGCTACTGCTAACTCTGCTAAGACAAACCGGACTAGCGCTAACTCTTACCAGTCAACCAGTAGTAGCAGAAACCCAGTAAAAACAGTCAGTGCCAGTGAAAACACAGCTGCAGCTTCAGCTGACCCCAGATCAACAGGAAAAAGTCAGATTGCTGCTTTGACAAGAGTGTGCTGCATTTTCGAAAGACGAGAATGATGTTGGATGCATCCCGTCTCTGCAGTTGAAAATCAGGTTGAGTGACACAACACCAGTGAGGCGCACCTACATCTCTGTACCCAAGCCACTGCACAAAGGAGTAAAGGAGTACTTGTAAGACCTGCTGAATAGAGGATGGATTCAAAGATCCAGACCCCCATACTCCTCACCGATTGTCTGTGTACGCAAAAAAGATGGGAGTTTGAGTCTCTGCATGGATTATCAGGAGCTCAACCATCCCATTCCGCGAGTACAAGATGCACTGAACAACCTGAGTGGAAGTGCCTGGTTCTCAGTGCTGGACCAGGGCAAGGTTCCTTGGGTTTCCTTGAAGAAAGCAGTAAACCACTTACAGCCTTTATAACACCTTGGGGCCTATATGAGTGGGTAAGGATCCCCTTTGGCCTGTCCTCGGCCCCAGCAAAGTTCCAGCGCAGCATGGAGGAGTGTCTGGCAGGTTTGAGAGACAAAACTTGCCAGCCATACTTAGATGACAATCTTGTCCACAGCAAAACCTTTGATGACCATCTGCGTGACCTGAGGGAGGTGTTACGTCGCTATCAGGCACATGGTGTCAAATTAACAGCAAGCAAGTGTGAAGTATTCAGAGACAAGGTGAAATTTCTGGGAAGGATTGTATCCAAAGATGGCTACTGCATGGATCCTGCTGAGATAGCACCAGTGCAGGCACTAAAAGACCGCAAACCTGAGACTGTGGGGGACCTGAGGAAAATGCTAGGCTTCCTATCCTATTACTGTCCTTACATCCCGAACTTCTCACACATTGCTAAGCCATTATACAGTCTGCTATCAACCAAGAAGACACCAGGCAGCAGGATCCAGATGCCAAATGCAAGGAAGAGCAAAGGAACCCGCAGCAAGTCAGGTCACCTACCATCTAGCCAGCTGATCACCTGGACAGATAAACACCAAGAAGTGCTCTGCCAGCTCATTGAGTACTTGCTGCGTCCACCACTGCTCGGTTACCCTGACTTTGAGAAGCTGTTTGTGCTGCACTGTGATGCCTCTGAGGAAGGGCTTGGTGCAGTATTGTACCAAAGGCAACAAGGCAAAGTTTTTAGCTTTGAAGTGGGCAATTTGTGAAAGGTTTCGGGAGTACTTGTACTATGCACCCTCATTCACGGTATATACCGATAATAATCCCTTAACCTATGTATTGACCACAGCAAAGCTGAACACCACAACACAACGGTGGATCACTGAGCTTGCAGACTTTAAGTTCACAATAAAGTATTGACCAGGCAAAGCCAATGGAAATGCAGATGGGTTGTCACGCATGCCACTCAACATGGAGCAGTTCATGTGCACTTGCTCTGAGGAGATGGGGCCAGAAGTAATAACCACAGTCACACAAGCACTGCAGCTGAACTCTAAGGAACATGCACCCTGGTTGTACCCAGCCACCATCACTGGAAGAGCTCCTTGGCCAAAGGTGTGCATGCGTATAACTGTACGCACAATGAAGCAACAGGATATGCTCCATACTATCTCCTCTATGGTAGAAACCCCCAGCTGCCAGTGGACATTATGTTTGGACTGACAGCAAGTGACCAAAGCCCTTCTCACAGTGACTATGCCAGCAAGTGGAGAAGGAGAATGCAGGAGGCATACAGTTTGGCATCCAAGACTGCTCAGAAGGAGCAATATCGGGCAAAAAAACATTATGACCGCAAGACGTATGGTGTTGAACTACAGCCAGGGTGTAGAGTGTTGGTGAAAAACTTCAGGGACAGAGGAGGACCCGGAAAACTCAGGTCTTAGTGGGAAGAGGAAGTCCACATGGTGACTGGGAGAAAACATACGGACAGCCCTGTCTACACTGTATGGCCAGGGAGAGGCACAGGGAAAACCAGAGTCCTCCACCGGAACTTGTTACTGCCCTGCGACTTCCTACCTGTGGATGAAGAGCATCTGGAGGATAAGAAAGCAAAAAGGAGAAAGTCAAACACAGACAAGAGGAGGAAACATAAGACTAAAGGCTGGGAGAGGGGCACTGACAGTAGTTCAGAGGATGAAAGTAACTGGAGGTTCATCACCACACGATAAACAAAGCCAGCTGACAAGGTCAAGAGCCAGCTGAGGGCAGAAGCAGATGAATTTCAGCCACAAGCAGCTGAAGGAGGAGTGGCCCAAGGTGGTGAGAACGAGCCATGCCCTGTTGGTGGTGATGAATTGAGGATGGAGGCTGAGACAGAGGAGGAACAGTCAGCAGGAACAGAACAAGACACCTCATCTGATGAAGCAGGGGAGAGCAACGCTGAGCAGGCCTCAGCATCTGACAAAGCAGACAAGGGTGTAGCTAGTGTGTCAGTGGCTAGGTGAACATGTCTGTGTTGTTTGCACCTGTACCTGAAGAGAGAAGACACATTAAAGAAACTTGTTAAAACTCATGCACGCTTGGAGTCTCTTCCTGTCCGAGTGTGCAACAGTTCTTTCCGTCGGACTCAGTAATCGTCTTTCCGAGCATGAGCTCTCCACATTCCTCAAACAGGCACAGCAGATGTGGAGCACCAGCCAGATCACTTTCCCGAACGCCACCATTTACTTCCCGGTAATAAACTTATCACAGAAGTTGGACAACCATAAGCAAACCCTACACGGTAGAGTAGGGTTTGCTTAAACCAACACCATAGCCTCAAAATACAACTTCATCACAGAAATCAACCCGCTACTCTTCCAAACCACAGCCGACAACATACACTGGACTGCCCAGGTGGCTGGAAGGATATTCAGGTACTGGAAACAGCACTTGAACTTTTAATGGGAGAAAACTGTTCGCCTTCCCTACACCCTTCAAATATAACAAACCTTTCTGCTGTTTTCTCCCCCACAGCTGCGCAGCTGGAGATATTAGAAAAAGGACTCACATTCATCCCGACTCCCAACCCTCCCACCCAGCCGGAACTCAGAAGAGACCTCCATGCCTTCCACAGAAGGCTAAAGCTCATTGAATACTTCCAGGGGCCCAGAGGTGGGAGCCTGTGCCCTTCACGGGACTGTCCACATGGGAACCACACACGGACTCCAATTCACCCACTATAACACAACTCATCAATGACAACAACCGGGCACTCACGCAATGGCACCCCTTTCCACACAGAGTACCCAACATTAGTAAGGAACATAAACACACCCTCAGCACAACCAGCTGACAAGAGGGCCAAATCGTCATTCAGGATAGGGACAATCACATATTAGAAGAACACAGACGGTTAAATAACAGCACATACAACAAACCACTCCAAACTCCACTACAACAAGAAACACAAACACTAGTTAGGGACATTACAGACACATTACACAGACATAAATACATTACAACTAAACAGAAAAAATACCTGGATGGTCCTGGTGAGCCCAGGCCCCGCCTCTTCTACCTGCTACCCAAGATCCACAAGCCCCCTGGAACGTGGACGGTCCCTTCTGTTGTTCCGGTCGGCCGCCCCATTGTAAGCGACTGTGGATCAGAAACATATGCCATAACTGAATACATAGATCACTTCATTAATCCCCTGGCCAAACTTCACCCCAGCTACATTAAAGACACATATCACTTTGCACAGACCATAAAACACCAACAGGTACCCCGCCACACTCTCCTCTTCACAGTTGACATAGACTCCTTACACACCAACATTGAGAGCCCATTTGGCCTAGTTGCTGTACAGGCCATTTTCAATAAACACCTGGACCCAATTCGACCTGACAACCACATTTTAAAACTGGAATTAACACTCACCCGAAACGACTTCATGTTTAACAACCAGTACTATCTCTAGCTGTGCAGCTGTGCGATGGACTGAAAGTATGCACCAGCCTACGAGGACATATATCTGGCCCACTGGGTGGAAACAGCATTCATCAACATCCCCATCAAACCCAGACTGTATTTCCGGTACCTGGATGACATGTTCGGCCTCTGGGACAACACACCGGAACAATTCACCACATTTATCAACACACTCAACTCACACCACCCTAAAATAATACTGAAACACAATCTCCAACCGCTCACAATAGAATTCCTGGACACAAGTGTCTTCTTCTGTGACTCCGGTGACCAAAAGAAGGTACTGGCCACCAAAGTCTATTTCAAAGACACGGACCGCCACGCACTTCTCCATAAATCCAGTTACCACCCAAGGCACACGTACAGAGGTCTGATAAAGTCCCAGCTGATACGCTTCCACAGGATCTGCACCTTCCCGGAGCATGTGGAAGAAGCCGTAAGCACCCTCTTTAGTGAGCTGAGGCCTAGGGGTTACTCGAAACACTTCCTTAGGAGTGTCAAGACAGAGGTCAGCCGCACCTTCAAAGAGAAGTACCACCATATCGCCCCCCAGCCAGCCGGCCCCACCCTTGTCCCCGTGGTGGTCACCTATTCAGAGACCACCAGGAGCCTCCTCTCCACCCTCAAGACAAACTTTGAGGGGGCAAAGAGGAACTGCGGGCAGGTGGCACGGTGGCACAGTGGCAACACTGTCGCCTCACAGCAAGAAGGTCCCGGGTTCGAATCTCGCTGCACCGGGTGTGTCTGCTCGAGGAGGGCCTTTCTGTGTGGAGTTTGCATGTTCTCCCGGTGATACCTGGGGGTATCCTCCGTAAAAATATACCCCCACTAAAAACATGCACCAATGGTGACGCAGAAGAATGGGTCCCCGGGCGCCGGTCTGGCTGCCCACCGCTCCTGGTCTGCCGCGGAGGAGGGACAACCAGGATGGGTCAAAGGCGGAAGTCAAATTTCACCTCCGTGTGCCGTGCTGCATGTGTGTGTGACAATAAAGGGGAATGTCTCCCCCCAATTCTTCTTCTTCTTCTTCGACTGCCGGCTGATCTCTGCCCACCGAAGGAACAAAAATCTCAGACTTACTGGTACACTCAAACCCTAACAGACCAGCACAAACTGGGGAAGCACTTTGAGGCTCGGCAGTTAGTTTTATTTCTCTGCCCCACATTTTTAACCCTCATGCCAGAACAGGCAGAAATCCGTGGCAGGCCTTGAAACCCACAATAATTAACGCTATGCTATCAGGTGCAAGGTCTGCCACAAAATGTAGGTGGGGCAGACCAGCAACACAATTGCCACCAGAATAAAACAGCATTTTTACATTATGAACAACGGGAGTGGCACCTGTGTCCCATATGCACATTTTAAACTCCACAGCCAACATAATGTGCAAAGCATGGGCCTGGAGAGCAGAAGAGATTGGACCATGGGCCAGAGACAGGCAGCAGAGAGCAAATGGATTCATCTACTAAAGACCGTAGACCATATTCAATTCAATTCAGTTTTATTTGTATAGCACCAAATCACAACAAAAGTTGTCTCAGAAGACTTTACATATAGAGCTGGTACAGGCCGAGCTCTTTTATATACAGAGACCCAATAATTCCCTCATGAGCAAGCACTTGGCGACAGTGGCGAGGAAAAACTTCCTTTTAACAGGCAGAAACCTCAGGCAGAACCAGGTTCTGGGTAGGTGGCCATCTGCCTCAATCGGTTGGGTGAGAGAGAGAGAGTGAGACAGACAGAAATGCAGTCAGAAAGAGAGAGAGAGAGAGAGACAGAGACAGACAGACAGAAATGTAATCACATTAACAGTGACAGTGGATGTAATAACAGTAGTAGCAGTTGCAGTGGATGTCAGGCATGGCCATGGCAGGAGACGCAGCTGTAATCCACAATCCAGATTCAGCCACTATGCATGGGAACCTGCGAACCTACTGGTCTAAATGAAAAATATGGCTGATGAGTCCATCTCCACTTGATAATGACAAACTTTTTTACAGCGTTTAGTAGAAGTGCTCATCTTCACATTTTCCGGGGCCTCTTCTCCAACAGGTTTCTGGCAGGGCTCCGACTGCGGCGATCCAATAGTGAAACCCTCTTCTTTTAATGTCCTCTCTTTCTCTATTTTTTCTAGTGATCTAATTTATCTTTTTTTATGTTTATTTATTTATTTATTTAATTTTTTAAAATGAATTATTGACTACTTTATTTCATAATCTAATCTCTCCACCATTAATCATGCGATTTTACTAACATCGTATATATGGATTTCATGCATGCATTTTTAACAGTTATATATTATATATCATATATTTTGCATTTTTAACTTTTTTTTTTTTTTTTTTTTTTTTTATTAATTGTTGTGTGCACTTTTCCATTATGTTCTTATAGCACGTACTTTTAACAGGTTGGAAAAGGCTGAATCTTATTACAACATGATTTTACTTCCTCTAAAAATTTGGGACTTATTTATTTATTATCTATCATTTTACCTTTTAATGCATTTATTCCATTTTAATTATTCTATTATTTATCTATATAATTTAAATTTTTTATCTCTTGTTAAAATTTCTTAAATAATTGTTTTGGGGTTTTTTTTGACAAGAGGCTTCTCACCGCAGCCGGAGCCCCCATTAATCTTTTCTCTTAATTAAGCGTATTTTACAAAAACCTCGGGGATGTTGTTGTCATTATTATCATTATTATTTTAACAGAGCAAGCTCTTTTTATCTTGGGATTGATTCTTACAAATGGGAGATTTTAGACAAGAAACAATGGTATGGCCTAAGGACCATAAAAATGCATGACCTCATTTTAACCCCTTTTATCTTCTTATTTCAGTTTTATTTTTACAAATTGTGTATACTTATATATGTTGTGTTTATACTAGCACTTATTTGAATGCATGTTTTTATTACTACATATTCTTTAGCACTTATGTTTTACTAACCTCTCTTGTTTTATGTTTACCCTCTTAAAATCAATCCCAGCACTTATTTTATTACATCTCATTATATTGTATAAAGCTTGCTCCTTTTAAGTAATGACAGCCCCAGATGGAACAGCAGAGACCCTGGAGAGATTTGATAAATATGCAAGTTCCCACTGCCAGCCTGCACTGTTGTCCAATCCACCTTGCACTTTTAAACATACTCTTAGGCAGTTTTTTAAGGATTTCTTTGAAAGACTTGGTTAAGGATCTTTTGATCTTAAAAAAAGGGTCTAAATATCCATTGGATCCTCACAGCCCCCAAGAGCCCTTGCCCCTCACAGTGCTCTTCCAAGAACACTGCACCTTTACCTAAACTTAACCTAAACCTAACCTTAACCCAAGACTTCACCCTAAAATTTAATGATTTACATTATGGGGACCTGCTTTTTGTTCCCATAAGGAAAGTGAGTCCCCTAGTTAACTGGTTTGTGAAGTCATCAAAGTCAGTCTCCCATGGTTTCACTTGTCAGCTCTGCAACAGAAGAATACGTGAAGTAATTAGCTATCTGGAGTTGTACTTTCTTTTTACTGTGATCGTCCACATTTGATCTTCTCACCCACCACTGGTGCACCGTCTAACAAACAATGTGTGTAATGACTGAATTAAAGAAGGGGCAATCTTGATAGATGCAAACTATCCATGTTTTAGCTCTCCTTTAGCTAGCTACCATTAATTTAATCATTGTAATCAGGTATGCCAGATAGAGTTGCAAGGAAGTGTTTAAAAACAAATCTAATAACTGAAAATAAACTATATGTGCCAACTGAACACCAACAACTGCAATTAATTTAAGGTAAGTGTAGGCCAGCTGACATCTCGTTAGTACCTAGTGAAGTGTTGCCATTAGAATCTAACTGGCTATTATCTGATGATAAACATTGTGGAGACCTGGTAGGGGCAGTTTTGGTTATTAGCAGATATTAAGGATACTTACTGATACCTTTGAGGCTTTGATAGGGTACAGCCCCCCTTGTTCCCTGCCAAAGAGGGGGAGATCATCAGTCCAGCAACATCTTGCTTCTTCTGTTGTGATTTGGCACTACATAAATAGAATTGGATTGAATTGAATTGAAAAATATATATATATTGATTGGGGTGGCGGCTGCAGTGATGCAGGTGCACAAACAGTCCGTTGTACCATTACAACCGTCATCTCACACAGAACACACAAACCAAGGAATGTTTTCAGACCACGCACAGACTCATCCAACCGTTTCACTGCGATGAGTGCACGTTCAGCACGAACATTAACGTGGCAGTGCTGAACGTGCGCTCTCTTTTAAACAAGACCTTTTTAATGAATGATGTGATTTTAGATTATAAGTTAGACTGTCTTCTTTTAACCGAGACATGGCTTGGCACTGATGCACCTGTTGCTCTCACCGAGGCCCCCCCCCCAAATTTTAACTTTTTATTTTCTACTAGAGGGGGTAGAAAAGGAGGTGGGACAGCGTCAATAGTAAATAATGCACTGACTTCTACTGCAGTGTCTTTTAACAGTTTCACATCATTTGAGCACCACGCCTTTGTTTTTAGCAGCCCTCCAATTCTCTGCATTACTGTATATAGACCACCCCATCACTCTAGCTCTTTTATCAGTGAATTTTCAGATCTTTTATCAATCATTCACACCTCTTACAACAGGATTTTAATAACTGGTGATTTTAATCTGCATGTTGATGACACCTTGGATCCAATGTCCAGAGAATTTTTAAATCTTTTGAACTGTCTAGATTTTAAGCAGCACGTCACGCAGCCAACTCACAACAGGGGACACACCCTGGACCTGGTCATAACCCATGGCCTGTCCATTGGTGTGTCCTCTGTTGTCGACCTGGCTGTGTCTGACCACTACTGTGTGTTTTTTAATATCACCAGTTTTAACCAGCGGGATGCCCCGGTGAGAGCAGTGAGGAGGCGCTACCTAACTTCTGAAGTGGCTGCAAATTTTATCGAGATTTTACAGAGCATTCCTGCTGAAATTTTACCTGCACCCTGTGATTTTATTGTTGATAGTTTTAACAGCAAACTGAAGTCCACTCTCGACTCAGTAGCTCCACTTTTAACTAAAACAATCACAAGAAAACCTACACCCCCATGGGGAAACAACAATAAAATACATAAACTGAAAAGACATTGCAGGAGTACCGAGAGGAGATGGAGGAAGTCTAAACTAACAGTCCACCTCGAGACTCTATGGCAACAACTCAAAACCTACAGTAACGCAGTTAAACAGGCAAGAATTTCTCATTTCTCACAACTTATCATAGACCACAAAAACAACCCCCGGTTCCTCTTCTCCACCTTTGATATTTTAACAAGCACAAATTTTAATAAAGTTCTTAACATGCCATCTGATCTCTTTGTGAGAACTTTGAAGACCACTTCAGAACTAAAATCAAGGACATCAGATCCAGCCTTTTATCCCAACAAGTTTTATCTGTTAACACACTAGAATTGTTGTCCTTGCCTGAGGAAACACTGGAGAGTTTTGATCTGGTTAATGCGAGGACACTTGGTCGACTTTTCTTGTTAAACCCAACAACCTTTTAAACAGAAACAACATCTTTGAGAGACATCAGTCTGGTTTTAGGATAAACCACAGTACCGAGACAGCACTTTTAAAGATTTTAAACGACATCAGGTGGAACTTAGATAACAAGAAACTTGCAGTCTTGGTTTTACTGGATCTAAGCTCCGCCTTTGATACAGTAGACCATCACATTTTATTAAATAGACTCCTGGACACCTGGTTGTCCTCTCTGGTACTGTTTTTAAATGGTTCCACTCCTATCTCACAGACCGATGTTTTTATGTAAGTATGGATACTTGTTCCTCAGGAACCCATGAAATTAGGTGTGGAGTTCCCCAAGGCTCAATTTTAGGTCCAGTTCTTTTTAATCTTTATACGCTTCCTCTTGGAGACGTCATTAGGAGACACGGCATCAGTTTCCATAGCTACGCTGATGAAACACAGCTGTACATTGCTGTGTCTCCTGATGACACAGGGCTAATTGATGCCCTTTTTAACTGCATTTTAGATATCAAGTCATGGATGGCAGGGAATTTCCTACAGCTCAACCAGGACAAAACAGAGGTTTTAGTTATAGGTCCTGAAGGCCAGACTGAGAAACTTTTACCAAAACTACAAGATTTTAAACCAATCCAATCTGTAAAAAACCTGGGCATGATTTTTGACTCTGAGCTGACTTTTATCCCACATATCAAAAATATAACAAAAATAGGCTTATATCACCTTAAGAACATAGCCAGAGTCCTCTCTCAGGCCAGCACAGAGGTGCTAATGCCTGCTTTTATTTCCTGTCGTTTAGATTACTGTAATGACCTGCTCTCTGGTCTTCCTAAAAAGAGCATTTCATACCTCCAATTACTGCAAAACTCAGCCGCACGCGTGCTGACGAAGACCAGAGGGTGGGCCCACATTACACCAGTTTTACAGTCGCTGCATTCAATCAATCAATCAAACTTTATTTATATAGCACCTTTCATACATAAAAATGCAACACAAGGTGCTTGACAAAGAATAAAAACAGGATAATAGAAAATACAACCACACAGACACACACAAATGCAACCACACAACCCCCCCCCCCCCACACACACACACACACACCCACACACACACACCCCAACGTAGCTTTCGGTATAATAACATGGCAGGGCACTGAGGAATCAAGAGAGGAAAAAACCAGCCATGGGGAGCTCATCCACGCTGCAAGGGGACGCAGCCCACAGGGAGCGCCGCCGTAACAGAGACCCCCGACCCAGATAGACCGGGATGGACTCCACACACAGGGCAGAGCCCCCCAGTCCTCCGGGCCCAAGGAGTCCCCAGGACGACGCCCCAGCAGGCAGGCCAGACACACCTCCCAGCGTGGAGGCCCCCCATGAGGAGACACTGGAGCTAAAACGTAAAAGACAATGGAATAAAAAGACCTGAAACCTAAAAGACAATGGAATAAGAGACCTAAGACCTAAAATAAAATCGAATAAAAACGATCGAAAGGCTAAAGGCAATAGGCTAGGATAAAACAGGTCTGAATTAAAAGAGTAAAAGAAATCAATTAAAAGCCAAACTAGAAAGGTGAGTCTTGAGCCTCCTCTTAAAAACACCAACGGTCTCTGCGGTCCTGATGCCCTCCGGCAGGCTGTTCCAAAGCCTCGGACCATAATGGTTGAATGCCGCCTCCCCGTGGGTTTTGGTCCGAACCTTTGGAACAATTAAAAGGCCAGTGCCAGAGGACCTCAGGTTCCGCGAGGGCTGGTATGGTAAAAGCAGTTCAGACAAATAAGATGGCCCAAGACCGTTAAGACACTTAAAAACTAGTAAAAGCACCTTGAAATCGATCCTGAAACACACGGGGAGCCAATGCAGCGATTCTAGAACTGGTGTAATGTGCTCCCGCCCTCTGGTCCTCGTCAGCACACGTGCGGCTGAGTTCTGGAGTAATTGCAAGTTATAGATAGTCTTTTTGGGAAGACCAGAGAGCAGGGCATTACAATAATCTAGACGGCAAGAGATAAAAGCATGCATCAGTACCTCCGTGTTAGCCTGAGAGAGAAACGGGCGGACTCTGGCTATATTTTTGAGGTGGTAAAAACCTATCTTTGTTACATTTTTAATATGAGGAATAAAACTGAGCTCAGAGTCGAAAATGACGCCCAGGTTCTTAACGGATTGTGAGGGTGTAAAACCTTGTAGTTTTGGTAAAAGTGTCTCTCTCTGGGCTTCAGGACCAATAACTAAAACCTCTGTTTTATCCTGGTTGAGCTGTAGGAAGTTCTCTGCCATCCATGACTTGATGTCTAAAATACAGTTTAAAAGGGTATCAATAGGCCCCGTGTCATCAGGAGACACGGCAATGTAAAGCTGTGTATCATCAGCATAACTGTGGAAGCTGATGCCGTGTCTCCTGATGACATCCCCAAGGGGAAGCATATAAAGATTAAAAAGTACTGGGCCTAAAATTGACCCTTGGGGCACCCCACACTTCATTTCACGGGTTCCAGAGGAACATGCATCCAAACTTACATAGAAACAGCGGTCTGTGAGATACGAGTAAAACCAAAATTGGCTCCCTGTCCGCTTCAGGATCGATTTTAAAGTTCTTTTACTAGTTTTTAAATGTCTTAACGGCCTTGCGCCCTCTTACTTATCTGACCTGCTTTTACCATATCAACCCTTGCAGACCCTGAGGTCCTCCAACACCGGCCTTTTATCCATACCAATAGCCAGAACAAAAACCCATGGTGAGGCGGCATTTAGCCTCTATGCCCCACACCTGTGGAACAGCCTGCTGGAGAGCCTCAGGACTGCAGAGACATATTTTTAAAAGAAGGTTAAAGACACACTTTTTAATCAGGCTTTTAACTGATGTTTAAATTCTTCTTATGTTTTTATCATTTATCTTAAGTTGATGCCTTTTATTCTGCTGTCTTATGTTTTGTATTATTTTACCCTATTTTATCTACTTTAATTATTACCTTATGAACTTCTCTTCTTTTAACCATTTAACTTATTTTTTTAATTCCAGTGTTTTCTCAGGGGGGTCCTCCACACTGAGAGTTGTGTCTGGTCTGCTGCCAGGGGTGCTGTCCCTGGGCCCCTTCAGCCCGTTTGGTGGGGGGGCTCCCTACCTTGGTGTGGGGACTCGCCGGTCTGTCAGGGTCGGGGGGCCCGGGTGCCGGTGCCCCCTGTGCTCATAGTCCGTGATGACTCCTCTCGCTGTGGATGGCCCCAAAGGTGGCATTCTCCTTAATGATCAGTGCCTTGCCATGTCTCGTTACTCCTGCTATTGTCTGTGGTGAGAATGTCTGTGTGTGTGTGTGTGTGTGTGTGTGTGTGTATATATATGCATGTAGTTGAGGGTGTGTGTTAGTACATATGGAGGGTGGGAGGATTGGGTTTTTGGTGTTCTGGTTTTTTTTTTTTATATTGTTTTTAACTCTTGTAAAGCACTTTTTGTTGCATTATGTATGAAAAGTGCTATGTAAATAAAGCTTGATTTGATTTGATTTGATTTGATTTGATTTGATTTGATTTGATTTGATTTGATTTGATTTGATAGTGAAGAGGGAGCTAAGCTGGAAGGCAAAGCTCTCAGTTTAGAATTTGATCTATGTTCTGACCCTCACCTATGGTCATGAACTTTGGGTAATGACTGAGAGAACGAGATCGAGAATACAGGCAGTCGAAATGAGTTTCCTCTGCAGGGTGTCTGGGCTCAGCCTTACAGATAAGGTGAGGAGCTTGGACATTGGGGCCAAGAGGAGCCAGTTGAGGTGGTTTGGGCATCCGGTGAGGGTGCCTCCTGGACATCTCCCTAGGGAGGGAGGCATGTCTGGCAGGGAGGAGACCTCGGGGCCAACCCAGGACACGCTGGAGGGATTATGTCTCTTGGCTGGCCTGGAAACACCTCAGGATCCCTCAACAGGAGCTGGTGGAAGTGGCTGAGGAGAGGGCTGTCTGGGCCGAGTATACAAGTATGAGTATGTTTATATCTGTATATGTATGTATGTATGTGTGTGTGTGTGTGTGTGTGTGTGTGTGTATATATATGTATATACACATACATATGTGTGTGTGTGTGTGTGTGTCGTATTAACCTTTAATGTTTCTATGTGGAGTATTAAACCTTGTTTGTTTTGCTATTTATACTTTGTTTCATTGTTGTTTCCGAAAGAGCAGCTCCTCTTCTGTTACCGTAACCAAAGGACCAGCCCCTGAAGCATCCCTGTCCAATATTGGCTCTCAACACCGTGTTCTTCCCATTGGACCGCAGTGCAGATCACAGTGACAGCCGGGGGTCCCTTTGTGTCAGTTCGGGACAGTCCATCATCGGAGCGCTGCTGGCACATAAGTAGGCATTTTCCATGCTGCAGTTGATAAAAGTTGGTGTTGTGGGCTGTAACAATATCATTAATTCAAGAAATTAAAACTACATTCGCATCCTCATTCTCTTCAAAACTACTTCTCACTATCACCAAAATCACTCATTTTATTTTCCTGCTATAGCTTCTTCATCCAGTTGTTTGTATTACATCATATAATCCATATTATTCATCATATCATTCATTATTCATATCCATTCGCATTTTTTTGTGCCAAATAAATAATACTTTTCACTTAAGTCGTTGTCAGACAGTGTCCTTTTGAGCTGGAAATAGACGATCACTGTATCGAGATCTTATGCTTCAGATGATGACACTGATCTATCATTAATACATTAATTACTATTAAATAAGGATAAAAACAAAGGGTAAATAAAATCCTTCTGATCTGAGGAAGGTTGGTGTCCCGTTCTATATTACCGAGTGCAAACATTAAACCCAAAGCTTTAATGACCTAATTCCCCCTTACTATATCTTAAAAATAGAATACAACAGATCATCATACCTGAATTTAGATGAAAACTTAGGGACCATTTTTTGATGTGGATATGTCTGGACATCAAGAAGACAAGCAGATCTCTTTGATTTGTTTCGTAACCAGAAACGATGAAATATGTTTCTTTGTGTTCACGGATTTATGACAGTTTTTTCAAACATACAAATTTACAGACACAAATACATCATACACCCATCGTCCCATCTACAGTCAATAGTTAGTGTGATCAGAGATCAGTGATATAGTAAGAAAAAAATTTTATTGATTCCTCTTGAAAAATGTATAATAATGATGATGAGTTGGTACATAAAGGGTAAATAATAGGACAGCTGAATAATGGGTAATCTGTATTCATTAGGACTCTTAACACTTATCCCATCACGCCTTGGTGCAGCAGTATATGATAATTATGATGATAAAGGCAATGAGCATGGTGATGATGTTGGTCAGTTCTTCTTTAAGATGTCATGGTATGTTGTAGTTCACCTTACGGCTGAGAGAGCACAGGGAGACAGGGGTTAGTTCATACGCCTGGGCAACACTTCAAGCACACACACTGAAAATGTTGAGCTCCTGTATTTCTCAGAAGCCTCCAGAGTAGCAAAGTGAGTAGGGCCAGTGGTTCTAGAAGCTTTCTTTCCTTGACACATTTTCATTTTTGAAGGTTTACTTCTGAGGATGACACATAGAAAAGAACAGGCTCTGATTTTTGTATCAAATCTCACGCAAGTTCGTTCTGGTCCAACCAGCCTGGAACAAAAATGCAGTTTCTGTTTTCCTTTATAGTGATAGCAGCAGTCTAATGTTAGTTCATTTGAAGACACAGTTGGCAATATTTAAAACCAGTGTTGGGCAGTAGCGGTGCTAAAAGTTACTAGTTTAACCACATCTCTCAGTAGCATGGTGGTAGTGTCGTTATTTTCTGAATCTAAATAGCTTTTCAGCAGCGTATCTCCTTTATTAATTAAGTCGTGTGGTGGTGTCCACGCAAGCTCTGAAGATCAAACACAGCAGAGCTTTCTCCTGCAGTCTGAAATAAAACTGCTAAGGATCAGTAAGTAATGACACCACCATATATGTGTAGCAGCACTTCCATATGACGGTGACATCTCATCATTACAGGGTGAGGACAGAGAGGAATTGATCCGAAGGGAATCAGGATTTTTCTTCTTTTTTTACAGTGGTTTGAGCTTAGTTATAAAGTTTTGAGTTCACAATTTGTCCTGCAAATGTGCCCAAGTCTAAATTTTACCATACCCACACAAACACAGATGAACATACACACAGTCTCCACACCTGCTGTTTATCATGTGGAACATTTTTTTTTTTTCGCCATATTTGCTCTGGAGCAGTGAGAGCAGAGGGCACAGCTCACTGTTTACTTAGCAGTTGAGCTTAACATTTTTGACAGACAGTTTTATTGATCACTGAGATAGCACGCTGACTTCAAATGAAGTTCCTTCAGTGTAAAAAAAAAAGCTTGCTACATTTCCCTAGGGGTATCTTCATTTAATGTAGAGTAACTGGTAGCTAAGCTCATTACACTTTTTGAATAGCTTGCACAAAACTTTTTAAAACTGTCCACTGACCAAGAAACTTCACAACTGAAGTACATGTTGAGACAACGTCAGTTTAGAATGAGGAACAGCTCTCCTCTGAAAGAGGCTACATGTCCAGGTGTGTGGATGTGTGAAAATGACCAATGTTTGAACTTCTGAGTGCAGTCTAGCTATGATATAATGTCAAGACAACAATGAAATGATACAGACACCGAGTTCTTGCAAAGATTTTCTTGACAGATCTTGTCTTTGAACATGTCCTTTTGCAGAACAAGTACAACCATTTCTGTCTTTAGTTAATGCAGTCTAGTTTGTCTCTGGCATGCTGAACTCTTTAGTCTGCTCTGGTCTCACCTCCTTGCCGGTACAGGTGCCACAGATACATCCAAACAGTCCATTAACCATCTGGATGGCACAGAGGATGAGCTCAATGCACGCTGCCACTAGTAGAGTGGAGAATAATCCCAGGTTGAACTCAACCACATTCTCAGGGATTAGACACTCTGTCCACTTGTCCGTGTCAGTCAGGTAGCTCTCATTACTGGAAATGATGAAATTTAGAAGTGTCATCAAATGTAAACAGATTTCTTTTAAGCATTCTTTTCAAAATACAGTTCTCTCTTAACAGTTTCAAGTAAAAATACTAAATGTCTGTCCATAAAGTCTGCCTTTACCTGCCCTTGAAGGGCCTCCCCCATACGTCTTGGGTTCCATTCTTAAAGAGGCACCATGGCCCGTCATTAAGGCCCACAGCAGCAACACACAGACTGTACAAAGCCCCCACCACACCAACTGCTGCAAAACCAATGGACAGGAACATCTGCATAGGCAAACACAGTGGAGTGCTGTAAGAAACAGATTCAACCTTGACACTCTAACTTCCCAACTTTAAGGAGAGAAGTTGACATTTTTCATGTCAGAGTCTAGCTCAACTGGTGTTTTGTGTTTGTATGGTTTATTTTTTAGAGCTACCATAAAGTCTATCTTACATTACAGTATTACCAGCTGGTTTGGAAATCTCACTAACTTCTTGTATTTTTAAGTGTGTCAGCTGCACGTTATTGTTAGTCATGTGTTTGCAAGTGTCTCTCGTGGCACAGTTTTTATTCAGCTATTCCTTCAGTCCATGACAGTTTTGGAACCCAGTAAAAGCAATCTTGATCTTGACCCTATAAGTTGCATAGTTTTCATTATTGCTAACCATTTCCAAAGACATACAAGAGCCACTGGTTTCCATTTAGTATAGAATGAAAATAGTATGAAAATCAAATCGCAGGGAGTTCCTTGAGCTATGTTATCACAGTCAATACCTGAACTTTTGACACCACAGTGGATTTTTTTGATACAACCACTTGGGGCCGCCAGTGTCAACCTCTTTCTAGCAGTGACTGAATTCAAACCTAGGTAACTCTGTGTCTGATAATTTGTGGTGAAAATTTTAATAATACAGATGTGTTTTTAAAATACACCTAATACAACTATTACACTTCACAGAGAATAGTTTGCTTGAGAGAACAGAGTGTTTCAGACACATTTACATATGTCTTTTTACAACACAGAGTTGCACAATGAAATCCCATTCATGCTACACTCACATATAATATATACACAAATATCTAAATTAGAATTTAATAAAATCCCCCCCCAAAAAAAAAATCTAAATAAAACAATATATACAGTATGACAGTAATAACATGAGACTATAGAAAGAAGTATAGACAATATTTGGTTTTATTGGTGTCACTCAGCTGTAATTTCAACTAAAAGCCAACTTCCATTAAAAAGGCATTACATTTAAGTCACCAGCACACGTTTAAGTCCAATTAGTTCCCCCTTACACATCGACTGTATTAGCATCTGTCATAGTAACTACTGTCACGACAACAAGCTTCAGTGCACTCTGCATAACAGCTTTGTCCAAAACGTGCCTTCCACGGCAACAAGACAATGTCAACATTTCAATTAGATGGTGGCCATATACTATACACACTTACCCCACAGCGGTTGGCACAGCAATTGTTAGCACTTGTTAAATGAATGTGGATGGCAGGAATGACGACCTGACAGCAGAAACAGAGCAAAGAAACAAGAGAAAGATTAGGTGAGTGGAGAGGAAAAAAAAAAAACAGTGACGCTAACATTATTAACAAAGGAAGAACACAAAGCCCAATGAGAAGGGTCCTAAAATGAAGTGGAACTTAATACATGACAACTTGTTGCCTGCCATGCTGGCTTGTTCAATTATGCATCATGCATGTATACACAGTCCTGAATGAACAGCAAAGATTTGAAGATAGCAAACATGTTAGAGTAGTGAAATGGAAGATTGATGGAGTGAAATGAACTGGAATTAATTTAAAGGCACTCAAGATATTTGGTATTGCACTTCAATAGAGTTGGGGTGCTAGCCAGAGACAGATTAAAAAATGGGCAAAATCAGTACTGCCCACATGTTTTTGAAAGGATGGTGTATTGTCATTAAGGTATGGTGACATGTTCAAATTTTCATGTTTTCAGATAAATAATTACTTAAATACACCTGTACAGTAGAGGCAAAGACTGGGCAAAAACAGGATAACAAAGTGATGCTACATGTAAAATGACATTGTATGTAATTTGATAAGAAAAACCCCATTGAATTACTCATTACCGCGAACTTACTCCAGCTAACTGTTTTTGATCAGCTTTAACATTTTTTTGGAAGCCTTGGCTTCCATTAATCACACTAAATGTATTCTCATAAAATCTACTCACCAAAATTCCTCCTCCGATCAGGCCCCCCATATATTTGACTTCTTCAGTGATGTTACCCGATTCTGTATACTCTGTTTCAAAGTCAGGGAAAAAGAGTATGATGTTGCAGATGATCGACACTGCAGCCAAGACATAGAGGGGGATGGCAACAAATTTAGAACACGATGCTGTACACATGTCTGCAGATGGAAAGAAAAACTGCTGTTCAAAATATTTTTGTCTAAAATCTCAGGTACTCCTCCAACCAAAAATATTCAGACTCTCCTTACAGCTACTGTCAGTCAAACCTTTTCATCTGGCACACTTAAAAAAAATGCAAAAAATTTGATGAGTGTTTGATATCACACGTCAAGTGTGACTTCATGCATCAGATGTCAGAGAAGGGGAATGAAGAACTGTTTAGATATATATTTGAGTTTTTGGAGGTGGAGAGTTTAAAGGTGGAAGTGTCGAAGATAAGGACATCCTACCTGATTATCACCCTCTTTATGACCCAGACTTAATGTGCGTGTACACGTGTTGCCATGAAAGCCATAAAAACCATTACTACACATTAAGTATAGAATAGAAAATAACAGTTACAATGAGTTGTTTTCTAACATATATCCAAATTGTCACCTTATTAGTCATTTTTTGGTAAAAGTCCTCTGAAAAACTGGAAGAAAAAAAAAAGTCTAAGGCAATTATTTTAATAAGGTGACTAAATATGAGTTCTTTCTTCTCATTAGCACAAAATGCTTTTTTCAGTTAGATTTCTTTAGAGATGTGAGTGAGTTGAAAATATTTCAGTAAAAAGTGTTCGCTAATCCCAAGACTCCACTTCCAATGTACAGTACAGAAACAAGAAAAAGGGAGCTAAACTATGAAATCTGTGCAACGCAGGACTCGGCCTTAACCTCCAAGCTGTGGGGTAGCCCACTGGCACTTCATCGTTCTGCATGGATGGTTACTCAATCATACATGTAGAATAGTCAAGAAATGACTTCATTTGAGGTTCACTTGGCTGCTTTTCAAACACTTTGAAGCAGAATTTATGCTGTCATCAAAGACATTGATCCAGTGGAGTCAGATCCAGCCCTTTCAGTCAGAACTGCACCTTCAGCCTCTGCGAGTCCATGTTCAGCCTATGCAGTTGATTATCTTCCTTTAACCTTAACATGAACCATCTTTTATCAGAACACAAACACATAATACTGTGGTGGGTGTGTACATGGGTGTGTTTTTGATTTGATTATCTTATCAGTGAATTATGGCACTTTTCAAATGTGTAGAGTCTGTGGACATGGACTCTAGCCAGCATCGGACCAGGATGCATGCGCACGCACGCACACACGCACACACACACACACACACACACACACACGCACACACACACACACACACACACAAATATAACCATAAAGTTTGAAGGACAAATCTAGCTCCAGCCTTAGAAGCCCTCAGTGTCACCCGAGCTCAGTGAGTCATGATTTCCATTATTGCCTGTTCTTATCTTTGCAGGGTTGAAGTTTAACCAAAACTTGAATTAGAACTAGAATTCACTGAGTGGTGTGATTAAAAATGATGAGCATGATGCTTACCCATTATAGGTTGAGGAGAACAAAAGCATACAGTTTAGTTTAGGAAACAGATGGCGTAAAGAGTTACAGCAATCCTGACCTGTAAATGATGTTTCTGTATTTCCTCATGTTTTTACTGTTCATTTAATCTTGCATTCCCTCCCCAGCTGATGCTATGAGCACTTTTGGTCGGGTGTTCCCAAAACCAGCCACATCACTAACTCAGAGGAGGTCTGTGGCTGGAGGAAAGATCGAAGACGACATTCACATCTGACTCTAGCAACCACCTGTAAACACAGACTGGAATTACCATTTCCCCACATATACAACCAAGTGTTATCATGTGGCTGAATATACATACTTTGGTCATGTAATGATTGCCAAGCTCCACTGAAGAAGACCATGACATGCGGATGAAAGTACTGGAAAACTAGTAACTAGAGCTTCAGTCAAGATTGTTTGTCACAATAGTATCTCCAAGGAAAGGAATAAACGAGTAAAGAGTAACAAAAGTAATAAATAAGTAAATGAATTAATCAAAAGACTCGACTTGAACATGAACTGTAACAACGTCCTTGTGGCTTATTAACTTCTTGAAGGTGTATTAGATCATGGATCTAAAACAGATTTTCAAAAGAAATCTTTTACTTGAAACTATCGTGCACCTCTAAGTGCAGAGCATCTTGAACCTCCTTATTGTACAAAAGTAATGTTGAAACACCTGGACTTAATGTAACAGACAAGAGCACATGCAATAGCCAACAACATTATATAACTGTGTGACAGCTTACTAGGTGTGGCAGGTTTAACCGGTGAAACAGACAACATTTACTGTCAGTGAGATGATTATTGTTTTATAGTGATGTTATATAAACATCGCGTTTGTGCCTGGTACTACCAATCAAACACGAAACACACCCTCCAACTTGGTATGACGCACAACACACACACTCAGTTGATAAAGCAATACATTATCATAGCATATAAGGGGAAAAATTGGACAACCATTGGAAAATGTTGGTTCCCATGGATAATGGCCAAACCTGGATTGTGGATTATGGCTGTCTCCTGCCATGGCTCTGCCTGACATCCACTGCAACTGCTTTTACAATTAGTCATACTTTCATTATCATTAGATTCATAGTGCTGTTATTATGCACTACATACTATCTGTTACTAATGTGTACATATATCATATGCATAAATATAATGTATATACTATGCTATATAAAACATACTGTTTCATTGTTAGACAAATGTTTATTATTAGAGCTGTCAAGGCAGATGGCTGCCCACCCAGAGCCTGGTTCTGCCTGAGGTTTCTGTTAAAAGGAAGTTTTTCCTTGCCACTGTCGCCAAGTGCTTGCTCATGGATGAATTGTTGGCTCTCTGTAGATAAAGAATTTGGTCTGTACCAGCTCTATATGCAAAGTGTCCTGAGACAACTTCTGTTGTGATTTGGTGCTATACAAATAAAATTGAATTGAATTGAATTGAATTGAATTGAATTGAATTGAATTGAATTGAATTGAATTGAACTAAAAAAGAAAGACAATTTAAACAGAGATTCCTCTCCTCAAGTGGCTCAAATGCAATAGGAATTGTATGGGGGAAGGAAAAAGAAAAGTTGTAGCAAATAACGAAAATACAGCGTACAACAATAGGACTAAAAATCAATTCAATAAGAGACATATAATAAGGCCATTAATGTTAGGCCACATATCCACATTCAAGTCTAAGGGTTAGGGAAAACTAAACATGTTGTGTTGGGTCAACAATGGTGGACTTCGAAAACAGGAGACTGTTGTTTGTTTCCCATTTCCTTCTGACAGTCAACATAAGTTACTGTTAAGACCATGATTGTTGCCTAACTTAGTACTTATTTTCACCCAAACCGTAAAGCTAACAAAGTCATTTTGTGCCCACACCTGACCTGATTGTAGCATTGTGACATCATAAAACTGATTGATTTTTCAACAGTGATTTGTTTTGCACAGTCAAAAAGGAGCATATGTATGTAAATCACCTTATTAAGAGGACAGTATCAACTGGACCGTGGTTTTATCACATCACATCATCGAATTTAACATGTATTCCACGTCAGCCACAGTATGTTCTAAAACATGGGGATGTTGGACATTTTAGCACATTTAAGTTAGCCCTTTTAAATGTTAGGTCTTTGGCAGGCAAATCATTCTTAATCAATGACTTTATCATCAAGCACAGGCTTGATTTTATGTTTTTAACTGAAACTTGGTTAGGACAAGATAACAGCGCAGCAGTTCTCAATGAGTCAGCCCCTCCGAACTTCAGTTTCATAAGTGAAGTAAGAATGCATAAAAGAGGAGGTGGAGTCGCCATTTTGTTTAATGATAGCGTTCAATTCAGCAGAGTCTCTTATGGTCAGTTTGAATCTTTTGAATATGTTGCCATTCAATCTAAGTCTCCCTGTCGATCAGTCTTCGTAACCATCTACAAGCCTCCAAAATACAATGCAAAGTTTTCCAATGAGTTTGCCAATCTACTGTCTGTTGTTTGTATTGATTTTGACTGTGTTGTGTTAGTGGGTGACTTCAACATTCATGTTGATAATCTCAAAGATGGATGTGCTAAAGAACTTCTAAACATCCTGGATCATTTTGGCCTATCTCAGCACGTAACACATTCAACACATAACAAAGGGCATATATTAGATTTGGTTATTTCCAAAGGGCTCAATATCTCTGAGGTTGTGGTGATGGATGTTGCTCTCTCTGATCATTACTGTGTGTCATTTAAAATGGCCATACCTGCTATTCTTAACAAAAGTGGAACAGAGGTAATCAAAAAGCGCTATATTAATGATAACACCTGTGCAGTCTTCACTCAGTGTTTTACACCATCACCAACACCGCCCTCAGCTTCAACTGATGACCTTGTAAATAGTTTCAGTTCCAAAGTTATGGCTATTATTGACTCCATCGCCCCAGTTAAGACAAAAGTTTTATCAGGAAGGAAAAAGACACCTTGGAGAAACACCACACTGGTCAAAGTCCAGAAGAGAGTCTGCAGACAGGCAGAGCGCAGGTGGCGAAAAACTAAACTCCAGGTTCATTATGAGATTTACAAAAACAGTCTCCACACCTACAACCAGGAACTAAAGGAGGCAAGCATTCTTCTCAGAGATTATCAACAGAAACTGTAATAATGCCCGCACTTTGTTTTCTGTTGTGGATAGACTGACAAACCCCACAGCATCAGTCCCTCCTGAGCTGCTATCCAACAAGTCATGCAATGAATTTGCAGCCTTTTTTACAGATAAAATTTCAAGGATAAGACAAACAGTGTGCAGCTCCAGCTCAGGCAAAATGATAAGTCCATCTGTGCCTTCTTGTTCTCCAGTTAATCTAGCACATTTTAACCTTCTAGATCATACAAGGCTGACAGAAACTGTATCACAGTTAAAATCCACAACATGCTGCCTTGATACTCTGCCAACAAACTTTTTTAAAAATATCTTTAATTGCATGGCTCCAGATGTGTTGCAGATAATAAATAATTCTCTTCAGTCTGGTCACTTTCCCCAGGCCCTGAAAACTGCAGTAATAAAACCTCTCCTAAAAAAGACTAATCTGGATGCTTCAGCGCTAAGTAACTACAGGCCAATATCAAATCTTCCCTTTCAAGGAAAAATTATTGAAAGGGTTGTTTTTCAACAAATGCATGCTTTCATGATGCAGAACAATCTTTTCAATGCATTTCAGCCTGGATTTCGTCCACACCACAGCACTGAGACTGTACTTATCAAAATTTTAAATGACATACATCTGATTAATGATGCTTCCAAAGCCTCAGTCTTAGTATTATTAGATCTCAGTGCTGCCTTTGATACAGTTGATCATGACATACTTCTTGACAGACTGGACAAGTGGGTGGGACTTACTGGCACTGTACTACACTGGTTCAAATCTTACTTACAAGATAGAGACTACTTTGTGTCAATTGGTGAGCATGTGTCTGAACGACAAAAGATGATGTGTGGGGTGCCACAAGGGTCCATTCTCGGACCACTTCTTTTCAATATCTACATGTTGCCCCTAGCTCAGATTATGGAGCAACATAATATTTCTTATCATACTTACGCAGATGATACACAACTTTATATTTCTGTGTCATCACATGAGTACAGTCCCTTACTTTCACTGAGTGTATTCATCAAATCAATGAGTGGATGTGCCAGAATTTTCTTCAGCTTAATGCAGATAAGACAGAAGTGATTGTATTTGGCCCCAAAAATGAAAGGTCAAAGATCAGTGCTCACCTTAATGCCATGTCACTGACAACAACAGATAAAGCCAGAAATCTTGGTGTAATTATTGATTCTGACCTGAATTTTAACAGCCAGTTAAAGCTCATTACCAAATCAGCCTACTATCACCTGAAAAATATAACCAGAATTAAGGGATGTCTGTCCAAAGAAGACATGGAAAAACTGGTTCATGCATTTATTTTCAGTAGGTTGGACTATTGCAATGGAGTCTTTACTGGCCTAAACAAAAAATCAATTAGGCAACTACAGCTGATTCAAAATGCTGCTGCACGAGTCCTTACAAACACCAGAAAAATGGACCATATCACACCAGTCCTCAGATCACTACATTGGCTTCCTGTGAGTCAAAGAATAGACTTTAAAATCTTACTGTTAGTCTACAAAGCATTAAATGGTCTAGGACCGAAATATATTGTAGATTTATTAACTCCATATGAAGTATCCAGACCTCTCAGGTCATCAGGGACAGGTCTATTGTGTGTTCCCAGAATGAGAACCAAACAAAGTGAAGCAGCTTTCAGTTATTATGCTCCTCACCTGTGGAACACTCTCCCTGTACACCTGAGGTCTGCACCAACTGTCAGCTCATTTAAATCAGGGTTGAAAACATTATTATTTGCTGCAGCTTTTACTTAAAGTAATCATTTTAAATGCTAAATTATTGTGTTAAATGCTAAATTATTGTCTTTTACTGGCTTCTGTTTTTAATGTTCCTTTAATTGTATTTTATTTTTATTTTTCTATTCTCTTCTAATCTCTTTCTTTCTTTCTTTCTTTGAAATGTATGATTTTAATGTATTTTTATGCTTCTGTAAAGCACTTTGAATTGCCTGGTGTATGAATTGTGCTATACAAATAAATTTGCCTTGCCTTGCCTTGCCTTATCCTTAGTTGCAATTTGTCTGTACTTGTGCTTTTGCTGAAGGGTAGCAAGTTGGTATATTTTATCCATTCAGATGCATATCCACACAGAATTTCATGATAAAATGGGAATGTTATGAAAGCAGCTGACAATTATTTTTACTTTTAACAGGAATACCATGATAAAAACACTGGATAAGAAAAGACTTCACACTAAATTCTCTTTGAAAAAGACTATATGACTGCTGACAGAGAAAAAACTTCAGGGAAAAAACAAAACTCATGGCAAAGAAATTGCAAAGTACACTAAAATGTAAACTAAAAACATGGCTAGTAGCACTCTATAGGAAGAATGTATGAAGGTTTATGTCAGAATCTTCAAAGATTCAACAGCATAAAAAGTAAGAGCATTGTTTAAACAGTACTGTTTTCTGAGTTAATTGTTTTGTGATCTGGTAAGTGTCAGTTATTGAAGCTGGCTAACTTAAAGGCAGAGGGGAAAGGACTGGTGTAATCTGAAATAGCACAAATCTATGGCTTGACGGTTGCTGATATTACCTACACCAACTGCCCAGGAGCATATACATATTTCATTCTGACCAGCACCTGCCAGTGTAAGACTGAAAGCATTGATTTCATTTACACAGAATTTCTACCTTTCAGGCAACTACTGATGTCAGCTAATTTCAGTTAACTATGAAAATCAAACCCGAAAGACTTGAAACTAACCTTAGATACAATAAGTCATTAACCAGTAATACTGGGCCATTCAATGATGCTATCGCAACGTTTTTTCAGAAATAATCTGAAATGAACTGACAGCAGGTCACTGTAATGCCTAATAGAGGGATACTGCAGGACTATGCAAACTATTTGTTTTTCAGTTTAAATTTGAGGAATACCTTAAACACTGCACAGCAGGTTGCACACACACCACAGGCATGACAACTCAGTTCAAAGTTTACTTTATGTTCAGAGATTATCAAACCATTTTTCTAGAATACCTTTTGGTTTACCTTTCTTTTTAAAAACATTACCAAAATGAACAAACCTAGAACTGAATAAGTAAATACTGAGTCAGAATTAATTTGTTGTCTAGTATTAGCCCATAAATTGCAATACATTCATAGTCATTTGGGAATGAGAGATGATCTAATCTTGTGCTTTGAATTTTGGTTGTGAGTCTTTCATTCAAATTATTTAACTGCAAATGCAGTTAAATTGTCAAAACAATTAAATGAGCAGACAGAACCTCTCACTATTTTTGTCTCACTTCAGTTCAAGTAGATTTTCATGATTATGCATTGTGGTGCAGCAGTCGCACAACTTTAGAGCTCAGATGAAAAAATGTCTCCTTGAAAAATAATACTTAAGATCTTGTTTGTTGTTACAACAGCAAGAATAGAATGGAGAGGAAGAAAAAGAAAAAGCTGTCAATAAAAAAGATACTAAATCAAATCAAATGAAGGGACCATGTGTTATTTTACTTTTATGCACACAACTAAAACCGCAGTGCTTCACCCTCATGTTTCACTTTGAAATTTGACATTTAACCCTCATGTTTCACTTTGAAATTTGACATTTAACCCACATGTTGCACTTCAGAGTGGAAATCCCTCTGTGAGCACACCAAGACAAAGACAGTTTACACTGTTACTTAACAGCAGCTGAAAATCTGTTTCGCTGACCTCCAGCGGTGTAAATTCACACTTTGTTACATGGATGTAGATGTGAATACAAGCAGATTCAATGCATGTCACAAGTCATTGTAAAGTAAATTTTGTAATGTAATTTTTGTAACTGTAAACTAAATTTTGTACAGTATGCAAAATTTAGTTTACAATTACAAATGTACATTTTTTTGTTCATTACTGTGTAGCCAAATTACTTGGTTGGTGACTGAGGAGCAGCCCTTCTTTGTGTTAAGATGTGCTAATCAGTAAGATGAAACCCATGGAAACTTTGGTTGGATTGAAAACAGTAAGCATGTCAGTATAATGACATCATGTCGACCAGCTCCAGTTAAGCTGTAAAAATCCAATCTCCAGTCACTTCTTCACATAACCCAGTGCTGATTGGTGGGGTTGGTTCATCCATTCCTGAGGATTCTAAATGGGAGCCCATGTCCAGGTATGATCACATCTGCAGTGCGTAGCGCCTCCTGTCGGCTGACCTCCTGTACTGCAGCGTTCATACTCAGGTCCCGCCAGCTGTCCTCATCTGAGCAACACTCAAACAAGTCCCCTGCAACAAGCACTGTGCCTGCTGAGGTTCCCTTCACCTGTACACTGACATCTTGTCCTGTGTGGCCTGGACTGGGAAGGACAGATATCTGTGGGACAGAGGAGACAGTGTGAACAGCAGTGTCAGCAGATTATAATGTCTGCAACATCATTATTGTAATACTGAATAGCACCGCATGGTGGTGGTGCCTCGTTTTGTTACGCATGTAGAAACATTTTTTTAGTTATTCGCCAATGCCTCACCCTAAGGACCAGGCTTGTTCGGTATACCGGTACTAAATTGGTACCGGGGTACTGAGGCATTTAAAACGGTACTATACTGCGCTTGGATGGGACCGGTACCTTTTTTTTTTTACGTCGCCGCGTGACGTCACCGCATTGTAATTTCAGCCGAGGCGAGCGATCCGGCGAGTGAGCGAGCGACCGAGTGAGCAGCGGGAAGCTGCAAACGGAGCAGGAGTCTGAAGACAGAGAGAGATTGAGACCCCGTTTATACGAAGACGATTGCGAATGAAAACGACAAAATATTTTATCGGAAGTCTGAAACCGCAAAAATCTGAAGACGCCTTCCAGAGTGCAGAGTTTTGAAGACGACTCGGGTTGCGTCTCGTCTAAACGGCAAGAAACGCAAAACCACGTCACATAGCAACTACACCTTACGTCACACTCAACGCGCCAAGCCGGTAAAACAACAACAAATAATATGTTTGACTACGTGGATCCCACCGATGTTCAAGCTGTGCTATCAGCTGTAGTCAACATACAAGAGTCATTTCAACAATTGTATAGAATGTATACGGATACTATAGGCGAACAGAGACGTGTATACAATTACATGTGTCAAATTTTGGATGCCCCAACACGTCGTAGGCGCTCTATCACAGTACCACCTAGCAGCCTGGCATGCATATCCAATCGAATTCGCCCACTTTTTCGTCTTCGTATAAACAAACAATTCCTGCTGAGAACGCTCGTCTAAACGCGGATAAAAAAATTGCATTGCATTAGAAAAGCATGTCTTTGTGGTATTTTATTTTATTTACTGATGCATAGTTAGATTTTCCAATAAAATAAAGTCAATAATGACGTTTATTGTGTTTAATTTTTATTTGGAAAAGTATCGAAAGTATCAAAAAGTATCGAAATACATTTTGGTACCGGTATCGATACCAAAATGTTGGTATCATGACAACACTACTACACACTCCCGAAGAAGAACTCCATGATGAAGATTTGGTAATGAGTCGGTGTTGTTCATGTGGTCTATGTTTTACAAACATGTATGTTTAGTAAACGTAGCGCCGTGGAGACCAGGCGTCCTATGGTCTAAATTTCATATAGTGAAATAAAACTGTTGAGTAAATCCCAACTCCACCTCCACCTGCACTGACGCGCATTACAAGATGACACATGAACTACTGAGCCGCATCACAATCTGACTTTGTTTTATTTTATTTTATTTTGTTTGCTGTTTCATGCTTCCACAGCAGAGACAACCCTGGCCAGAGGCCTTATGTTTTCTGGTTGCCTGTTCAGTTCAGTAATTTTATTATGTTTCTCAGCAAGTTTTCTGTAGCAGCTAAAATATATTTCTTGCCATTTTGCTTTAGGTTTTACGTCATTTCCATTGATTACGTCATTTGTGTTGGACACAGCGGGGGTATTTTCTTATTGTGTGTGGTGGCGGGAGTTAAAACAAGGAAAGAAAGAAAGAAAGAAAGAAAGAAAGAAAGACAGAGGGGAAAAGAGCCTCATATTTTTTTGTTGACCGTACTTAAGTTTGTTTATCCACGTTCGGTCGTTATCTATTTCAGTTTACCATCATTACTATTTTTTCCATTTTTTGCTTGAACTGCTTGTTTGCCTTTTGGACTTTTTGTTACAATAAACTTTCAAAACTCATCGGACCTGTGAGCTGTGTCCCAATTCAGGGGCTGCATCCTTCGGAGGATGGATTTGAAGGCCGCTTACGTCATAACGCTGCGCGAAGGCTGTCCCAATTCGTCCAAATTCGGAGGATCCTCCAAATGCAGCCGACAAATGCGTCCTCCTTTTCCCTGTATTTGGAGGATGCGTCGCTACTATCCTTCACGGCCTCCCATATCCCAAGAGGCTTTGCGCACCGATTGTTTTTTTTTAATAATGGCGACCTGTTGATATGAGGAGTTCAGTTAACAGTTAGCCTTATTAAAACTCTTCATTTACAAATGTTACAAGCTCGCATGTCAACTAATATCTTATTTTGGGTGAATACTCGATTGTGATTGGCTGCAGGGTGTCCGTTAAAAAGAGTTGTAGGACAACTATAAAAAAGTTCCGGTCAAATAGCCTGATTGTTCTAAATTATTGCGCTGGCTCAAACGCTAGTTGGTAACCGTGGCAACAGAAACTCAGAACATACGTTATTTCACAGTTTATTTATCACAACGGCAAGACAGGAGACAACATGAGTGATTTTATAGTTTCCTTTAACCACATTTAATGATCAGAGTGAATCGTGGATAATATTTCTTGCAATAAAAATGATTTAGGAAACTATCTGTGGACTTTGAGTCTTTGAAACAAAATTTGGCATCATCCTCTGGACACACACAAGCGGTAAGAGGTGCACTTGCCCTCTGAAACGATACTTTGTATCACGTAACATAACGTTAAGCAATCATGTCACTTCCCTCCACTGATTAGGTCTAATATAACAGTTGCGCCGTCCGACGCGAAGCTGTGAAGATATTCACATCAGGTGAATTTGTAAGTTGTATAATAGGCTACATTTCGCGCCTCTTACAAGCGATAGGAGCTGTACGGGCGCATCTCTGCACCCCATACGTGTGTTTTTCCCGGGTTAGGAGGGAAGAAGTTATGACGTCGTGACGCAATCAGGACACGCTCCGAAGGCTAGACCGTCCCATTTACCGATAGTTGATGCGGCCGACGGAGGATCCTCCGCAGGACCCAGCCTCCAGAGACCGCGTAGGCTGGGTCCTCCGAAGGATGCAGCCCCTGAATTGGGACACACCTGTGGAGTCTTTGGATGGAACGGGTCACAAAGGGCTCTCGTCTCTCAGCAGCTGAATTCTTTTAAAGACAGCAGCAACACTTTCTTTTGAAAGTGTAACCGGACATTGCACATTTACTATTGCGACCTTGACCGCAGAGACCTGCACATTGCAAAATTACGCTAAAGCGGTAACCAGTGCCTTCCAAAGTGACGCCAAGGAGTCCTGAGAAAGCGGCCGCATATGACGAGTTGTGAGTGATAGTGCCAACCATCTCTTTATCTCAGTGATATTTTTTTCCATCATGGCCATGAGTGATACAAAGTCCGCACTGAAACCACGGATTTATCCAAGATGGAAGCAGGGGGAATTTCTACTTTCACGTGACTTCATTTAAATGACACACAGCCTAAAACATTTTGTTAATTGTGTTCTAATTTAGTTCATCGCCTCATTCAAAGACTGCAGGGGTGAACCCATGAACTGATGTGTTGAAAAACGTTGTATGTCTGTTTCATGTCCCGCGTCAAGAGATTTTTTTTAAGAGCGTTTTCTTTTTAGTGATTTTTGTTGACTGCATGGAGTTTTCACACAACGTCGTCTGCAGCGTTTGCGACCTTGCAAGCTGGAATACAGTCACTTTATGCTGGACCACCTTTAAATCCCCAGTGAAGATGTGACAAACATGAATTCCAGATACTTACATGCTCATCTACAGAGTACGCGTGGCCCTCTGCCAGCTTGTTGGGACGGTATGTGTCCCCCTCACTGATATCATATCCCACAATTGTTAGTGCTGTTGGAAAAAGACTCAGATTTCCGACGTGGTCTGAATGGCCGTGAGTCCCCACGACCAAGTTAATGTCTCCCGGTGCCAGACCCCTCTCCTTCAGTGTCATTAAGAGAAAGTCTCGGTCCCACGGCCCACCAGTGTCCACCAGAATTATCCTCGGTCCTGTTATGAGGGTGATTGTCCCGTCGGCTCTAAACGTCCCGTCGGTCTGAGGAAGACAGTATCCAACTTTAAGGACGGACACGGAGTAAGGCTGACCAAAGAAGTCCAGCTGAGACTCCGATAGAGGGGCTATTCGAAAATTACTAAAGCCCACTTTACTGTCTGCCTCCATTATGACATCGAAGAAGAAGCTCGACAAGCACATTGCAGTCTCTGCTGCTGCTGCTGCTGCTGCTTCTGCTTCTTCTTCTTCCGATTTTTGGCGGATCGCAAACAGCTGAAAGGTGCATACCGCCACCTACTGTAAAAGAGTGTGCAACATCATGTCAATTACGTATTCTGCCTAAACGTGGATGTTTAAATGATACCCTGAAAAGAAAAGGAAGGGAGAAAAACTCAAATTCTGCCTGCCAGCTTTGTGTTACCTAAATAAGTAAGGAGTGCCCTCCTGACATCTCTTATCCCCTCTCCTTCTGTTCTCAGTATTCCTTCAAGATTCCATTCCTGTTCTGTTTCTCTGACCTTTTCTTGAAGCCTCTTTCTCTCTGTTACATACTTGGCACAGTGCAATATTACATGTTCAACATTTTCCTTTGTTCCACATCTCTCACACCTGTCATTATTTCTTTTCCCCAGGGTAAACATTGTGTCATTTAATCCTGTGTGCCCCACCCTGAGTCTTGTTATAATAATTTCATCTCTTCTGTTCCTTTCTTTGAAATATCTTGTTATGACTGATTTTAGAATTTTGTGATATGCCCTTCCTTTCAGGTCATCCTCCCACATCGTCTGCCATATTTCCATTCCTTTCTGTCTGATTAGTGCTTTTCCTTCTCCTTTTCCAAGTTGAACTGGTACTGATATTTCCTTTTTCAGGGCCTCTTTTGCAAGTTTATCTGCCATCTCATTACCTTTTACTCCCTCATGTGCTGGGACCCAACAGAAATGAACATCAACACCACCACTGTGAAGTCTTAACAAACTATGCTGAATCTCAATAACTAAATCTTCTCTTGTAGTGTTTGTTGATTGGATACTTTCTATTACTGCTTTTGAGTCAGTGCACACCACCACCCTGTCTGGTCTGACCTCCTCCACCCACTGTAAGCTAATAATTATTGCCACTATTTCTGCTGTATATACAGATAACTGGTCTGACAGTCATTTTGATATACATATTTTGAATTCCGGTATGTACACACCAATTCCCACATGCTCCTGCTTGTCCTTAGAACCATCTGTATATATTCTGAGATATCTGTAGAAGGTGTTTTTCAGGTGCACACTTGTTTTGACTCCCAGTTCACTCAAATGCCATTTTCTTTTCTTTTCCAGAACACTCATTTCAACCTTAGCATCAGGGACAAGCCATGGTGGTACACTGCTAACTGGAGAGGACTTTGTTTCTTTGGTCTCCAGTCCATACTTTTTTTTTGCCATTTCTTCGTCTAACCATCCAAACCCACGTCTCTGGAATCTGGAGTATTCCCAGCATCTCTGTATTGTTTTTGTTGCAGGGTTTTCTTCCCCACTTCCTTTTAGATTTACCCAGTAAGCTAATGCCAGCTTTTCTCTTCTTAGCTCCAGGGGTGTCTCCCCTGCTTCTATAAGTACTGCATTTATGGGGGTTGTTCTTATGACTCCAGTGCATATACGAAGTGCTCTGTACTGTAATCTGTCTACTTTCTGTAATGCTGTCTTGGTTGCTGCTCCATACACTATGCACCCATAGTCTATTGCTGACCTCATAAGTGCTCTGTAGATGTCCACTAAACATTGCTTGTTTGCCCCCCCAGTCACATCCAGCCACTGCTCGCAACAAATTTATTACTTTTTTACATTTTGTTTCCAAGTGTTTCATATGTGTGTTCCATGAATATTTATAGTCTAACCATAGACCCAAGTACTTAAATTCCGATACCATCTCATTGGCTGACCATACAGTGTTAGCTTCTCAGTATCAACTTTGCGTTTATTTGTGAATATCATGTAGCATGACGGGCGGCACAGTGGCGCAGCAGGTAGTGCGCGTGCCTCACAGCAAGAAGGTTGCTGGTTCGAACCCTGGGCCTTTCTGTGTGAAGTTTGCATGTTGCATGCGTGGGTTCTCTCCGGGCACTCCGGCTTCCTCCCACAGCCCTGTGATCGGCTACCTCTCGCCCATTCCTAGCTGGAATAGGCTCCAGCCCCCGCAACCCCGAAATGGGATGTGCGGGTATAGAAGATGAATGAATGTAGCATGACTTGCTTGTTGACAGCTTGAAACCCCACTCGTGACCATTTCTCTACCTTATTTATTGCTTTCTTTATGTTCTCTATCACATGTAAGACATTTCTTCCCCTCATCCATATAGTCCCATTGTCTGCATATAACGCTGCTATGATACATCCATCTACCTTTTCAAAAATGTCATTTATCATGATATTAAACAACAGCAGGCTAATTGCACTGCCCTGTGGGATGCCATTTTCTATCTCAAAATCCCTTGAACAAACTGCTCCAACCTTGACTCTAATTTTCCTATCTGTCAAAAAGTTCATTACCCGTACATCCTTCCCCCAGTACCTATTTTACTTAACTTGATCAGTAACCCTTCCCTCCACATTGAATCATATGCCTTTTCTATATGAAAATATACTATTGCCATTATCTCTTTCATTTTAAGTGTTTTTTCCATTGCTTACTCTGACAAGTGCATCCACAGTGGAGTGACCTTTTCGGAATCCAAACTGATAGTTATTTAGCAGCCCTCTCTGTTCCAGTACATATGTCAACCTACTCACTATTAATTTCTCCAACCATTTACACATGTGAGATGTCAGTGCTATTGGCCTATAGTTAATAGGATTTGAAGGGTCTTTCCCTGGCTTGTTGGATGGTAGGACTATTGCCCTTTTCCAGCAACTTGGTATCATCCCATCTCTCCAGATGTTATTAAAGAGTCTCAGTACTAGCTTTAGTGATGCTTCTGAGAGCTGCCTGAACATGGCATAGCAAAGTTGATCTTGTCCTGAGGCTGTGTACCCGGTACCTTATAATGCTATTTTGAGTTCTGTCATTGTAAAATCCATGTCTAATGTTGACCTGAAGTCCTCTCTCTTCTCCCTCACATTTCTGTTCTCTCTGAGTACTCGCTCTTTCTGCTGCCTGTGGATGTTGTCAAGGTGTTCACCATAATGTACTGCTGCAAATGTCTTTCCTAGCACCTCTGTCTTCTCTTGATCTGTCACTGCTAGCTGATCTCCATTAACCAGTGTTGGGATTTTAACTGACTTCCTTTTCCCACTCATTTGCTTAAACATAGACCAGACATCTCCTAATTTAACTCCTCTGCCTATGGTGGAGCAGAATTCTCTCCAAGTTTTCTTTTTGTATCTTTAATCATCCTACAGAGCCACTGCCCTTTTCCTTTGATAATCAATCAGATTCTCCTGCGTCACGTTTTTCCGTAGAGCTCTGAATGCTTTGTTTCTTTCTTTGACAGTTCTACTACACTCATCATCCCACCAAGGAACCACCTTCTTCCCGCCTTTTGTTGTTCTTTTTGGAATACTCATATTTGCTGCATTTAAAATATGTTCAGTTACTTGTGTTGTACATTTTTCAATGCATCCAACAAGTGTTATCAACTTTGCAGACTCCTCACAGCATATCCTGAATTTCTGCCACTCAGCTTTACTAAAGCACCATCTGGTGAATGTATAGACCTCTTCTTTACATACATTTGTATTAACTGAAATTGATACTGGGTAGTGGTTGCTCCCTACAGTGCAGTCACTCTTGACACACCATTCACAGGCATTCTCCAATATACCTGATACCAGTGTAAGGTCTAGGCATGACTCCGTCCCTCTTCTCACATCTATTCTTGTTCCCCGTCCATCATTAAGGCAGACCAGTGATCTTTCATCCATCATTTCCTCCACTATTTCCCCATTGCTGTCTGTGTGATTGCTGTCCCATAGGCTGTTATGAGCATTGAAGTCTCCACACCATATTTTTCGTCTGTGTACTGTCCCAGCAATTTCCCTAAACATGTCTACAGTAAGATTTCTACATGGGTTATAAAAGTTGATTATCTTTATATTACCATCTTTCTTTGGGCTACAAATCTCAGTTATCACACACTCTGAGTCTCCCGGGGAGGGAATTTCCCTGAAGGCCAACCCATCTTTAATGAATGTAGCGCATCCTCCGCCATTTTGATTGTTAACTCTATCATGTCTTATTGTACTAAATCCGGGAATTACAAAATCTAACTGAGGTTGTAACCAAGTTTCCTGTACGCATACCACCTAGGGAACTGCTTCTAGTACATGGATATTTTTTTTAAGTTCTTGGCCATTGGCTATGAGGCTCCTTGCATTCCACTGTAATATGTGCAGAACCATGATTAAGGCTTCAACTCTCATCTTGAACCTTCTCTGCTACTTCAGTTGTTGTTAACATAGCACGTATCTGCTCTGCGTTGATGTCTTTCATGTCAAGGAACTTTACAGCTGCCTCCACAATTGTTTTGATTTTATCACTTTTCTTTTTCATCATTGCTGCGACATTAATGGTGTGACAGATAAAGGCCACAAAGTTGACCTTTCTCACCACCATTATGTTTTCATCCACTTCTTACTTTCTTTAGTGCTTCTGCATATGACACTTTTTCCATTATTTTAACTCTCTGGGCTTCTCTGGCTGTACTATACAGCCTCCATATGCTGCACTGTGTTCTCCTCCACAGTTGCAACATTTTACCTTGGCATCTTTTTCACATTTCCCATACTCATGTTGCCCTCCACATCTTGCACATCTGAGCTTTCCATTGCATTGTTGCACCGTGTGCCCCATTCTCTGGCATGCATAGCACCTGAGTGGCTTGGGGATGTATTCCCTCACATTATAATTCAGGTACCCCATCTGCACTGATTTAGGGAGTGACTTCTCAAACATTAGGATAACTGACAATGTTTCTTTAAGCTCACCATCCCTTTTGCTTTTAATTCTTGTGGCCTCACTTATTTTACCACCTTTGATTTCATTTTTAACATCTTCTATTGTCATACTCAGTGGTACTCTTGAGATTACACCTCTCAGTTTGGCTTGTGCTCCAGGGATATAGGCCTTCATCCTTTCCCCTTCCAGTGATGTCATTCTGAGTATCTTTTCCTGTTGCTGTTGACTAACTGCATGTATTAGTACTCGTTACTCATAAACTTGCTGTACTTGATTTTCCCCATTTCTTTCTGAATTGCTTTTGTGAGTTTGATCGGATGGTAGTGCCCACCATCCTGATTGAATTCAATCATTACTTTCCACTCTCTTTCCTGTGTTTGATCCACTTGTGATTGCTTAGTCTGGCTATTCCTTGATTTTTTGTTATTACTAGGCCACGACACTCTCCCCTCTGACCAACTTTCCATTCTATCTTGCCTCTCTCTTTTTCTCAAGTCTCTTTTCAGTCTCGAAGACCGAGATATCATCCACCCCATTTCATTCTCACTACACCCATCTGACGTAGTTGACATGATGTTACAGTCAGAGTACAGTTTATGCAAATCTGCCAAATAATTTTCGATACTCAATCCTACCACTTTCGTCTCGTCGCATCCGCTTCTGTCCTCTCTGCAGTCACTTCTACAAACCACCGTTATAGTTGTATACTGCCACCTATTGTATCGGAGTGCACATGACTGGAGAGAAAAAAATTCTATGACCTCCTAAAAGTGTTGAATGTCACAAGATTCTGTTTTCCACCTCTGTTTCCACACTTCCTTTAGCTGTAAATTGGCATGTTAATCTGGGACAGTCCATTGCTTACTCGCACTCATACTTGTCGTCTTCCGCTTATCTTGTTTATGTTCCTCACAAGGTTTGAAAGTTCTATACATTGTGTTTCAGTACACTTCATACATTTTCAAGCATTCTGATTAAACTAAGATGTCTTTTGACATACAAATTATTAAACCCATGATTGCTGAGTGGCTCACTTTCTGGGATAACTTTTGTTAGGCTCCACTTGACATGAATTAACCCAACTCCTCAGCATACAGAAGCTTATATCTATTACTTCTTCAACTAAATTCTACTTTTACTGTTCCCAGAACTCGCATAAGATTGCTTTAATAATGACTCTGTGACTCCCTGTGTCTCAAAATGCATGTCCAGATTAGTCATTTAGTTATTTCTGCTGTCAGGGTTAATTTCAATGCACACCACTATAATACAGCAAGGGACCAAACCAATAGTGCACATGGTTTTCCTGATATCACCGTGTTGGTATTGTTCCTACAACATCATGATTAATGTTGCTGCAGGACCATCATTGCAACTGACCAAAAAGTGACAAAGTCCATACATAGAACAGGTGTTAGTGAGTAAATAAGTCAAGCATGGGACTTTCACCTGGGAGACTGGGGTTCATGTCCCATTTGTTGACTTACTTCACTTATTATTTTAGTTTCTTTTTATTATTTTCTGTTTTCTGTTGCAATTGGTTAGCTTTATGAGGCAAAACTTCTTGGTTAGGTTCAGGAAACAAAACTACTTGCGATTTGTTTAGATAACAGATCTACTTGAGGTTTAGGAAATCATGGTTATGGTTATAATAGACCCTTTCATAAATGTTAAACCACGTGTTAGACAGGTTTACTTCTGCACATAGTGCGGCTCCATATAGTTTCAGAGACATTTCAGACACCTAATGATATTCTCATTTTACTCTACTTTGTTCATATGATCCACATAAACTTGGAAAAAATTCTCTTAAGATCGTCACACTCTACAACCCTCCTCCATGCATCTTTACTCAAGGATTTGTTTCCCCAAGTAAAGATGAATGTATGGCATATGCACACATTTGAAAGTAGAGTAAATAAAAGGGTGGAAGTCAACATCTGACTTTTTTTACATTTTTTTGTTAGTGTTCATTGGAAGGTATAGTCACACGAGTATAATTGAGAAACAAAAGCAACTTTTGTTCAAATGAAAAAGAAAAAAACAAGGGGTCAGGTTGGGAGGATGGTTGCATGTGTTGTGTGTGGCACAGGAGACCATTGTTCATTTCCTGTTTACTTCTAACAGTCAGCTTTGACTTCTTAAAACCATCATTCCCTTATCCTAACCAAGCATCCACTGTCTGTGTATCCAATCCCATATGCAAGTCAATTGGTAAAGGCTGTCCCTTGGCAACATCGTTTAAGCGCAAAAAATACTACAAGGACAATTTCAAAGTTGTAGAGCCCATAGAATAAATATTGGATGAAAAAGGCAAAAGAACACTGCAATATGTTCCAGTATTAAAAGTTCTGCACCAGCTTTTCGCAGACTGTTACATTCTTAATAAAGTATTATACAGTAGTCTCACATCAGAGGAAAAAGGAACAGAAGTGATATACAGGTCTTACCGAGATGGTTTGTTCAGCTTTTTATCAGGAGGCCAATTGAGAGTGTTACTTAATTTTTATGTGGATGATTTTGAGATTTGTAATCCGCTCGGCACATCTCGCAAAAAACATAAAATCTGTGCGGTTTATTGGACTCTCAGCAATTTACCGCCTGGTTCCCATTCCTCATTGTCTTCCATTCATTTGGCTTTACTGTGCAGGTCTGAAGACGTCAGGAGTTACGGTTATGAAAAGGTCCTAGAGCCCTTGTTGAGGGATCTTGTAACTTTAGAAAGTCATGGTATTTTTATTGCACAGCTTGGCAATCTTGTTAAGGGCACAATACAGTGTGTTATAGCAGATAACTTGGGAGCGCATGGAATTGCTGGATTGACAGAAAATTTTGTAGGTGAATACATTTGCCATTTTTGTTTGGCCCAGAAGTCTGAAATTCAGCAGAAAGAAGTGAGTTCAGATGCGTTTACTCTCAGAAGCAAAGAGACACATGAAACGCATGTTAGTTCAGCACAGGGCAATGTGAAACCATGTTATGGTGTTAAAACGCCATGTGTTCTCTCTGCACATCTTTCTCATTCTCTGGCTACCCCCCAGATGTTGCACATGAGGGCATGGTTGTTGTTTGTGGCTCTACTGGTGGCTTGCCAGACTTTGCAGAAGTTGTCCAGATGGTTGTTTTGGAGGAAAACTTGAGTTTCATTGTCAAAGAGTTTGGTGCTTGGTATATGGAGCATTTTAGGGCATTTGAGTTGTGTCCAACCTCTCAAGTCTCCCTCATTCAACTTGGTGCCCTCGTGGACCAGTACCCCTTGGCAGATTACAGGATTGGAGGCCGCCGAATGGTGACACTTAAAAGATTCATACATATACAAGGTCAGATCACAATAAAACATGTTGTGCTTATGTGTTCTTCTGTTTATTCCTTTTTTAATATTTGTTTATTTTTCTCTTTCATATTTAGATTGAAGAATGGCAGAGCCCATGAAGCTGAGAGTCATCGTAGAAGAGGATGACTACAGAAGTCTTGATCTCCACTCAGGAAAGCCAAAGACTTTAATGGACTTGCACAAAACAATTTGTGATGTATTTGGAATTGAAAGAGACTTTCGCATTCAATTCATGGATCCCGACTTCAATAATGAGTTCATGAACATTACATCAGTGCAAGACATTCAAGACAGGAACAATTTAGCTTGTGTACATGCAAAATGGTTTGGATATGAATCCCATTTCAAGGCCGAACTCTCCAAGCACTGCTGAATCATCTGCAAGTCCATCAAGCATTCACACACCTCAGAGTGTGTCCTCATTGTCTTCATCTGACTCCGACACCACCATCATTCTGTCCCATTCAGACAGTGAGCTGAGAACACGTGCATGGCCCTGTGACTTCACCATTCCTCGCTTCCCATATGATGTGGAGGTTCAGCTTCAGCGGGGAAATGAGATATTCAGAGAAACTAGCACAAGTCTGAAGATTCCACCAGGGCTGAAGTCCGACATCCTAGACAAACTGGCTGATAAAAATTTTCCAGTATACAGCATATCCACAAAATCACCAGATAGATGATGTAGCAGGGGTGCTCATCAAAAAATTTCCCTGTTTGCGAGATCTGTCTGCCACTGGATACTACAGCTGGATGATTAGCCTGAAATACAAAATGGCTAATTACTGGACAAAGATGCGGAACATCGGATGTCCTGAAGTGACTGTTAATGCATTGAAAAATAAATCAAGAGATGAATGCTTCCCAACCAAAAATGTAAAGAAACCTAAAAAGGCAGAGGTCAACTATTGTCCTTCACACCCCACTGGCGAAACAGATGACAGTCCGGAAAACTTGCGAGTTGAACTTTTGACTGATGTCAAACAAAGAAACGGAGCATCAGATGTAAGAGAGACGATGTCTAAAACTTTCTCCTACCGAAGAAAAGAAGTGGTGCATGGAAGTCCAGGTGCTGGAGAGATGAAAGTGAGATGGCCAGCACTTTTCCATATTAATGAGGTAAATACATGTTTGCTTCCATCCAGTGTGCCTCTTTTCATTGTGCATTTCCACTATGTGTTATGATTTCATTATGTGTATTACAAGAATCACCATTACGTAAATAACTGAGCACAGTGTTCTTTGTCTTCTGCCACTTTTTTTACGTGCAACAGATAAATGCTGAATTTCAGCGAATTACAACACATCCACTCGAGACGACCTTCATGGCACGGTTGGACAGTCTTCAGCCTCAGCTGACATCAGCTTTCCAGAAAAAGGGAGGTGTCACTGGCAAGAAACTAGCCAAATATCTGCAGATCTTACAAGAGGTAACTGTTCATTCATTGTTGTCTATATGTGTGCTTTAATAGATTCTGTTTCAGTAAAGCCTGGATCATTAATGTAAGACACATTTCCAAAGAAATATTTTACATGTTTTCATGTTATGGTAGCAAAACCAGCCCTGTTTTCTCTGGTGGGACAGTTAATGTACACCACCTGCACTGAGCAAGATTTTTGACCATGCTTAGCATAGCGCTTTCATCCTATACATCCATACATGTCACATATTGTAACCACACCACAATAAATTTTGTAATCAAAGGAATACGGTTATTTATAGTATAACTGTGGGTTGAAAAGTTAAAATATTTTTGTAATTACTTTAGTGCCTGGAAATGTTTTTAATCAGTGGAATCTCTTCACACAGGCTACAGGTGATGTTCATTCAAAAAGGGCAGCAGTCCTTAGAGCACTTTGCCTCTACCTTGGTGAGGATGATGGACATCTGATCCATGAGTATATGGTAAGTTTAATGTTCTGAATGTAACTCGTATTTAAGATTCTTAAGTTGTTTGTCTTGTAGTTTTGGCTCCCCACTGGGTCTCTTCAGTGTACAGCAAAGGTGTCTCTTGTGTTTACAAGAATAAGTTGCTGTTACAGTGCACCATTATAGAATCTTTGATATGTAGTGATGTTTCTTGTGCTGCTTTACCTGTCTAAGTCAGTTCTTGTTGCTTATATGATAGAGCCAGGCATAGAGTCGAAGCACAAAAGCACACCTTGGAACACACAGTGCCCATAAAACACTTGATGCACAAATGGACAGTGCCCTGATTGAAATCTGAAAATGTCTGTCATGCAGATGTACAATGTATGGTAAAAATCTTTATTCATGGCAAAGCATTCTAATGTTTCCCTTTTCTCCTATTTACTTAAAATATGCAGGACATCGAAGGAAATGCCACCCCGACAGACATGCAGAAGTGGACCATGGGCATTTACGTCATCGGCAAGGAGAATGGAGATCCTGGACATCATGATGACACCAGAATTTCTGTTGATGGAGCGATCATCCTGGACAACATTGGTTCTGCAGCCCAGGCTTGCGCAGTGATGCTTGGAGTGATCTACGCATTGAACCTGGCCTACCCCAAGGAACTGAGACACTATTACGAATTCATTCAAAAAGTACTCATGGGAATGGATGGGAAAAGCTTTCCCCCAAAGTCCTTGGACTAAAGAACAAAATCGATGTTGGGCTGTAGAAATTCTTTGGCCACAATTGTTTTGTTTGGTGTTTGTGAATTGTGCAATGAATGGTTAATTTGATCTCAAAAGCAGCATCACTAAGAGTTCCACACAGATGAGAAATGCTTTTGTAGAGGATAGAAGTATTCACGCAGCCAGTGATGAGGACACTACAACAAACAAACTTACTGGTAGTTATATGTGTTAGGGCAGTAATGAAGGATTGCCTCTTTTCTGTTTCAGGCCAGCATCCAAGAGAGTGACAGGATATGCACTTAAATGAATCTTATGATTCTCAACAAAGCCACTTGTTTTATTATCAGTTCAATTGCCTCAGTGAAACATTGCCTTTCAATAATATTGTCATTTCAGAGTCAGGCAACCTGTGTTTTGTTTTCCAGATGTGGCCCACTGTATGGTTTGGGTTTTGAATGTTGCTGAAAGTCTTTTTTTCACGGGTAATGTTCTCAATTGAAGGCATAGGTATATTTTTGCAAAAAAGCTGTAAAGTAAGCTCTATAAAGGGTAACTACCACTTTACATGTAACAGGGATAGAACTATTCTGCTGCCTAGTCTCTGATCAGGACACTACACAAAAGTGTCAGAGTTTATATTGTTCATTCCATCCTTATGGTTATGGTTGACAGTATCTGATTAGCGGGTTTCTGCTTTCTTGTGTTTGATCTCTTTAGTAGAGGCTTTTAAAATGTAAGGGTTAAAAGCTAAAACAAGTATTCTTGTGTATGCACTTTGTATTTCACAGGTTCTTGTCTTATAAAAAGTATTGTACATGTTGAGAGCAAGCGTTGCCTTCTGTCTTGTCGCATATCAGGAGACTTCACTTAACATGTGTCAGTTTATTCTTTATTAATGGTTGTTTACACAATCAGAGCAACATTTTTTTTTTCTTTTGCAAACAGATTAATGCATCTGTTAAAGTTAACAGTGTTGCTATCTATGCACTGAGTATTTTACAGTTTTTCATGTTAGAAAAATATTCTTGGGTCATTAGACTGCTCTGATGTGAGATATTAAATATTTGTACCATATTAAAGTTGGTTGTCTAAACACATTTTGTGGTTCTTTGTGATGTATGATAGCTAAAAATATTTCATTAGAATCAACTTAATAAAAATAGATAGTATGTAAACAATTTAATTGATTTGAAAGTGTACAAAAACAATTTAAAAAGCATACATAATTTATTTAAGTACATTTAAGATGGGTTTAATTGGATTTACTAAGGAAATTTGAGTAAAATCTACTCAAAATAGTTGAGGAGGAGTTACATAATATAATTTATTTGAATTTACTCAAAAATTATTAGTTCAGTCAACATAATAAAAATATCTAGCTTCAGATAAAATTATTTCGTGCAACCACTTGACAATAAAATTATGTTCATTCAACAAAACATTTGTTTCAGTGCAGAGGACAAAGGAACATAAAATGAATCTCATTTTCAATCTGTTCTAAATCACAGAGCAGGCAGAGTCTCTGTTCCTCAGGTACACCACTAAACCTACCCGTCTCTATGGCCAGAGGTAAAGTGCTGGAACATAGCTGGGCGCAGAGGGATCTTTGGATTTTGGATGTATTTTGTTCAACATATTTTTCTACACTGTAAAGAATTGACTGTAGAATTAACAGTAAATACCTGGCAAAAAAGTTGCCAGTTAAGTATTGTAAAATCGCAGTTTATTGCTGTAAAACCTTTTGCAGTATATTGCTGTAAATCTTTTACAGGTTCTTGCTGTATATAAATTACAGTAACTTATTGTTTTGCTTTTTAAAAAACAGCAATTCAATGTAATCTGGTTTACAACTTTTTCTTGTATTCTTCTGAATTACAGTAGTTACCTGGCAACTAGAGTTGCCCATATACCTGTAAATAATTAACAATACAATATGTTGTTGTAAAATGTTTTTACAGTTAATTTTGGTTTTTACATTAGCTGCTTTGCAAATTATGCAAATTGTGAAATGTGAATGAAACAAATATTAAAACAGTGTCAGAGCTGCTACAAAATACAACTTTTATTAAAACTCAATGCATTTGTACAATACATGTTAAGCCTATAGAACCTGAGGTAACTTTTATTTTTCTTAACAGCTCCTAAAATGAGGGCCGCTCCATTCAGACCAAATGTGGCTGTCCAGCGTTGGTCAAGCTAGCTAGAGTGAATGAATGGGGCGTAGGTAGTAAAAACAAAGAGTGCAGTGACATTTGGGCACCAAACAGTGTGCCTTTTTTAGTTTGAAACAGGCCAGCAGTCCTGTTCTGTACCTGAGTACTCTTTCCCTTTTTTAAAGCTACAATTAAAATCAGGTAAAAAAATAACCATCTGACTTCCAACGTTATTGTTCAGATGTATGTGTAATTTATCGCAAGTTGGGCCAGCCAGATTCAACCAGTATGGTAACATTTTCATTACACATTATTTTACAGTTCAGTCAAAAAATAAATAAATGAATAAAATAAAAATAAAATAAAATCAGCCTTGACCGATTCTAGTAATTGTAGCTTTAACTGCATAAAACCTTTTCATTTCAATCAAATAGCCCTACTGTATGCCATTCTAACATGTAAGAGGATGTGCAAAAGGTGCATGGAACATGAAGAACAATTAACAATAAAAGAGCAACAATGTGTTCACACAATGAGTGAGAGAACAGTCCTTATCTTTTGCATCCGAGTTACACAGAAAGCCATTCAAAGTCCATGAGTCGCCTAAGCAGAGAGGAGACGTGAGGATTGACCGTGTTGTTCTTCTTCTCAGTCACCTTCCCACTTCTTTTGCTGACCAGCTTTGCTGTCTTGGTGCCACTGGTTGGGTTGATTCCCACAAAACATCTAAAATAAGAAAATAACAAAACTTCATGAGCTCACAGCTGCACTACAAGCCAGCAGAATCAATCAGGTCATACAACACAAGCCCATCATTTTGACCTTCCATGGGCATCCATTTTTCATTATCATTTCATTTGTGCAGTCCAGGCACTTAGGCAAGCTGAAATAGAAAATAGCTCTGCCATGCAATGACTACACGATGTAGCATCATAATGGTTAAAAAGTTTGTAGTTCTTGCCACAAGACTATACGTTAATAACTTAATAACTTCACATTATTGTGACTGGGTGGAGACAGGGAGTTGGTTTGTATTACAGTTGATGGATTAAAAAAAAACTCTTACCAAAAAGACTAGTTATTGCAATATGCAACAGTAAATACCAATAACTGAAAGAAATATGTTAACTAAAAAATCATGGTAAAAGGATTTTGATAGGAAATGGACAAAACTGGACTTAGACATGTTGAACATTTGTTTCATAGTTTTCCAGCATGTGGTGTAGTGGTGTCTGGGTTGGTGGGTATACTACTGGGTAGATGGGTAGATCACTAAGGAGAAAGCAGGTATGATTTCAATGGCTGATAGGTGGTAAATTGTTAACTGATATAAAAAGAGGAGAGTATGCTCCATAAACTGGTGTATACTACACCATTGAGCATGTCCCTGGCTTGAGAGGAGTCCATTGACTGTTAGTGCTGGCAAGTCAAAATAATATCTTGTCCAGTAGTCATAATAGCAAACTTAACAAGTACTCTACTACAAGCACCTAGTTACCTTTGAATGAATTCCAGTGTGCATTCTGATTGCTCCTGGTACACCAGATTAAAGTTGTAGTAGCTTGAAAACAGCGCTGCCAGTCCTGCCACAAAGTTGGGGTGTGGAGGCACAACCACCTGACCCTCGATGCTCAGCATTTACTGTGCGGTTGTGAGCACTTCACCTAAATATAAACAAACATATGGTTTATATGTTAATGTATTTTTTTTCCCTGTTGCTTTCCACATAAGCATATCCACATTAAACAGTTACATTAATGTGTCCTACACAAGGTCTTGGTCTTATAACATTTCTTACAACACTTCTTTACAACATTTAAATTCCTTGTATGTATTGATATGCTTGGCCAATAAAGCTGACTGATAAAACACAAAGTGGCCTCCATGACAGCAGGCAATGTTTCAGATATCGATGTTGCTGCTAAAACGTGGATATTTCACACACACATCTTGCACCCAGCACCACAGAAGATCTATACAATCAGCACAGCTTCAAGGTGGGCACCCAAGATTAGTGTCATCAATTCAGTTTCTGACCAAATGTGAAATATGGGCATAACCTGCCCTTCTGTTCCTGAGTTATGGTGTTGAACAACAGACAGAAAAGTGTTTCTGCAGAAAATGATGATGTCACAGTAAACGGACCTTTGGCCTATTGGATAGAAAATGTCACTTCATTTTATCCTATTAGACATTTGTCATATTTAATGTATTGATTCTTGACCAAAAAACATCACATAGGTCACAGTAACCTTGACCTCTGACCTCCAAAATCTAATCAGTTCATACATTAGTTCAAATGGACATTGGCGCATCAAATGCGCCAAATTTGAAGAAATTCCCTCCCAGAGTTCTGGAGATATGACATCCAGCCATGGCTGTCACCAATATGGAGGCATAAAAAATACTGTACAGCATACCTAAGACAATTAGTCTTGGAGAGTCTGGAAGGAGCAGTGTTCTTTTGACATCAGCTTCTGTTGCCAACACCTAAAATCAGAGAAAAAGAAAACTGACAGTCAACTGCTCTCAGTTTCACTGTTGAGTATATCATCATACCAATACAATACCAATACAATACAACTTATTAGCCTACCTCTACAATTAACAGAAAGAGCAGGTTGTGAAAAAAGAGCTGTAGAAGTGTCTTTCAGAGGGAGACTTTTTAGTTTTATACTTAAGAGTTCATTCCAGAGCCTATAGAGCTTCTAAGTTTAAAAGTACAAGTATCTGTACTTCTACTTGAGTAAAGAACATGTGTACTTCTGCTTTCTCTGCAAACTACAATAATTTCACACTTACATCTGCCTGCAAAATGAGTCCGTCAGGGTTCTCTCTGAATTGTGCCATAAGCAGGAGGATCACAAATGGGCATGGACCACACTTGTCTTCGTTGTTGTACTTGACCAGGATGTGCTCCCTCTCGTCTGCATTAGGCCCTGCTAGCTTCCCTTTGTCTTCTATGGCATGCTCCATTTTATTCAGTATGTCAATGTCAGTGAGCAATTGGAAATGGCTATACAGCTCTTTTAGTGTGAAAAGATATGGCCACTCATTCTTCAGCTCAATGATCGAAGGGGGTGGGCTGGCATTGATAGTTTTTCTTTGTAAGTAGTAGGCTGCTTTCATTAACTGAGGCAAATGTCCTCTCCCTGCACCAGATGGCCCCTCAATGCCGTAGAGGTCTTTCATTTCTCTCTGTCTGAGATCTTCTTCAGTTTTGTCCGCTGGACAGTCAGGCTGCCATTTCACGCAGGTGATTATGAGACTATGTGATTATGATATATTATTATATCTGCAGGTGATTTTGAGACCTTTCTCAACTTCCTTCGTCTAGAGAGTCACAAGGGATCCAAAGCTGCTGCCAATTACAGTGCCATCTTTCATGAAATCGGCAAAGCTTTTGGGATGCTGCTTTACAATCATCCTGGCCACTATCAAGCACTGAGACTTTGATGGATTTAATTCAGTCAGCCTCATTTCATCAACAATTATTCGTACCATTTCCCTGCGGTCTTTAGCAGAGGGACGTGTCTCCTGCGTGATGGCAATTCTGATACCAGTAGGCATTCTGTTCCAAGGAACACTGAAGTTTTCAGGCCAGGCACTTAAATTCACTGTCATTCCGGAGCTATCATAGCTCGACGAACTCGGGGAGGTAGAGCGGGATTGAGAAGATGAAGGATCCTGTGTGATGGTACTTAAGATTAAGTCAGAGGGTTCGAAGGCAGTCAGTGTCAAATGTCTTGGTTGGTCTACAAGGGGGAAAAAAAAGAGTTATAGCACCACTTAATATCTACAAACAAAATGCAAAACTTTCAGTCTTTTTTTTTTTTTTTTGCTGTGCATTCATTACCCTACCAAACTGAACCACTTAGTCTTAATGACAATGGTGCATCATTTGCTCTGTTTTTAGTTAAATGCAGTGTTTTGTTATTTTCATCACACTGTGTATGTTTTGGATGCCAAACAAATTGAATCATATATATATACACAGAACATGCACAGTGTATCACAGTACATAGTCTTTGCCTTTTTTTAACATGTCATGTCTTGTGAGCTCTTCAGTTACATTTGTGATATCCATGTCAGGCACCCCAAGCACAGACAATTTCTCTTTGAGTTTGGAAAAGATATGCAACTGAGCAGAATCATGGATGTCCTGGACTTCCTCAATAATAGTCTGAATTACTGATGCTGGTAAAACTAATTTAGCCTGAAGCTTCAAGTAAAACAGAGACAAGTTCTTTAAAAAGAGGTCTTCATCCACAATATCATCAAGTTCTGTGTCTGACCGTTCATCATACTCGGTGAGAGAGGTGGAGAGCTGACTCACAAGTTGGGACAGGGTTTCAAACTGTGTTTCTTGGGCTGGGTGTTGAAACAAACACAGATAAAAGGGCAGTTTGCGGCATTACTGTGGAGTTTCATATGATTAGTAAAACCTATTATAGTTTTACTCTCATGGGCACACTACTTGCAGTGATACATTTCTGGCCTACGAAGAGTAGATCTCTTCCAGGTGGAAGTTTAGCTCTTTACACTTTACAGGCAGCTCGTACAACACTGGGGAAGTAGCACTTTTTTTTTTTTTTTTCATTTGATTCAATTATTTTAACATTTTCTAAAGACTTTGAAACAGTTTAACCAAAGGAGGTTTTGTTGACATACAGTTATGAGTGTGCAAATAAAATTTTTGATAGACGGACACACACACACGCAAGCACAACTGAATGCATGATTTCCTGGCAGAGATAATAGTTCAATTCAATTCAATTCAATATTCCTTTATTTGTCCCGTGACGGGAAATTCCAGAATACAGCAGCATCAGTAAAGATTAATATAAGAAGTGCATGCAAATTAGAAACAAAAACAGTATATACAAAAAAGTGAGGATTTTAAATAAAAATAAAAAGAAAGAAATTATAAAAAATTGTAGGAAATTGTAGATAGTACTTACAGACTGTTATGTACATGTTTTTATTGCACAGCTTATTGCCCAGACTATTGCACTGATTACTTGGAGTAGTTTTTATTGTACAGTCTGACAGCTGCAGGGAGGAATGACCTGCGATACCGCTCTTTCACACACTTTGGATGTAGCATCCTGTCATTGATGGAGCTCCTCAGTGCAGTGAGTGTGTTTTGGAGGGGGTGGGAGTCATTGTCTGTCATGGAGGACAGCTTGGCTGTCATCCCCCCCCCCCCCCCCCCACCTCCTCCACCATAGCGTTAAGTGGTGTTGAAACACTTAACGCTATGGTGTTAATAGCGTTAACTAATGTTAATTAATGTGTTAGTAAACTTTAGTAGTTTACTAAAGTAAACTACTTTAGTTTACTAAAGTTTAGTAAAGTAAATTTGCCTTTAGTTTACTAAAGTAAACTAAAGGCAAATTTAGTTTACTTGAGGTAACTTGGACACAAACTGAATCCCAAATTAAATTTCAGTGCCACAGACTGCGTAGTCAAATGAAAAAATATTTTCACCTGAAAATCCCCTTCACCTCTGTGTTTTACTTGTGGTCTTCAGTGGTGGCACTCACTGCATGTCAGACCAAGGTATTTATACTCATTTGCATAGGTCAATGGTGTTGAAGCAAAATTAAATACAAGTGAACTTCTTTGTAGAGCCTGTTTTCTAAAATGAACTGTTACGGCCCTGGCCGTATTGTGCTATGTGTTTGTTCCTGTGTGGTCCTGTGGCGTCTTTTTGTCCGGTTCATGTTTTTGTGTGTGAGTGTGTGCTCTTCTTTTTTTTTGAGCAGCTGTGCTGGTCCTGCCCTCCTCCGTAAGCCAAGTGGTGTCGCTCTCCGATTGGTCCCTGCTGCAGCATCCAGCGTCTCTTAAACCAGGGATTTCGCATTCACCGGGGGACTCGGCTTGACAGCAGTGGCTCCTATGTTTCTGGCGTTTTGGACTAAAGAACTTTGTCCCCAGATCTCGGTTGTGTATTGTGGTAGAGTTAGTTTTGGTAGTGTGGTTTCTGGTGGTGGGTTTTGGATCTTCTTCAGGTTTTGGTTGGTCGTTTGTAACACTGTATATAGTTAGCACTATTTTGTTTTGTTTTGGCTGTGGCCCTTTTTTACCTGTACATCAGGTCTCTTTTTGTTAATACCAATAAATTGATTGTTTATCATTGAACCTGGTTTTGGTCGTAGAATATTTGTTGATTTGGAGACAAAGTTTGTTTTTCTGTCACTCTTTTATGTTGCGTCTTGGCTCCCCTAGACTGGGGCGTAACATGAACAATTTGTGTTTTCTCCTGATTAATCATAAGTCTCAATTTCCAACACCAATCTGAAACTCTATTTAACATATTCTTCAAATCTTGTTCACATTCAGCTAATAAAAGAATATCATCAGCATATACAAGAATGCCCACAATAATATTATCGATTTTCATACCATTCCATTTTCTCTCGCTTATCCGGGGCTGGGTCGCGGGGGCAGCAGTCTGAGCAGGGATGCCCAAACTTCCCTCTCCCTGGACACTTCCTCCAGCTCATCCGGGGGGATCCCGAGGCATTGCCTGTCAGGCAGGGCTCTGTCTTCCCTTTTTTTTTCCCTGTGTTTTCCCTGTTTCCTTGCCCCCTTGTGGTCTTGTCTGTCTTCCCTTGTCTGTCCAGGTCCGGGTTAAGTGGCTGCACCTGTTTCGGCAGCCCCTCCTACCCGCCTCCTCTCACACACCTGCATCTCATCACCTTCCAATCAACGGATGCATTTAACCCCGGCTCTTCTCTCCAGTGGTCGTCAGATCGTCTGCTTACCTCCGTGGTATTGTGTGTTCCTCTGCCAGTCTTCTGATCCCCTGTGTCTTTCTCGGTCCGCTGACCTGTGCTTTGCTTTTTGTTTTAGGAGCGTCTCGCCCTGTGGATAGCCCTCAGCCCAGCCTCGGTTGTGAGAGGAGTTGGAGCTCAGATTCTTCAGAGCGTGTTTTTGCTCTCGCTTTGTGTTGCTCCCGTTTTTTGTGGACACCCTTTGTTGAACTGTACAGAGTGGTTTTTGTGCTCTCGCCTTTTGTTTTCCCGTTTTTGTGGACACCCTTAGTTAATAAACCCTTTTTGTATCTACCTGCCCGTGCCCTGTGTGATCCCTGTAGCCTTCACTTTGAGTTCGCCTTCCTCTGGTCTCAGGGTGTTCGTACACCTAACAGAACGATCTGACCATGCAGAACTCAGAAGGCTCGGAGATGGACCAACCTGCCATGCAGCGTGCTCTGGCTCACCACGGGAATCTTCTGGGACAACATGGTCAAGCACTAGCTGCCCTCCTAGAGCAAAATAGGACACTCGGCGAGCAGGTGAGATCCTTAACAGACAGCCTGGCTCGTCTTCTCCCGTTAAATGACTCTATTTCCTCAGACCTGCGCCCTGCTGTGCCACCGGCCGCGGCCACCGCCGCCTCGCAGGACCCACGCCTCTGCCCCGACTCTCATGCGACGGATCCGGAGCCTTTCACAGGGGAACTCCGTAAGACCCGAGGTTTCATCCTTCAGTGTGAGATGATGTTTGCACAGAAATGTCACACCTTCAGTTCTGACATTAGTCGTATTAGATACATTTTCACCAGGCTACGAGGGCGGGCATTAGACTGGGCTGAGGCTTTCCACACAAACAATCCCATCGATCAACTCACCTGCGAGGAGTTTTTAACTCACTTTCGCTCTGTTTTTGATCCTCCCGAGCACGAAGAGGAGGGAGCTGAAAGACTCCTCTCCCTTCGTCAAGGTGCCAGAAGTGTGGCGGACTTCTCGGTGGATTTCTGGATCGCCGCCAAGGACGCCCGGTGGGAAGAGAGAGCGCTGCGGGGGGTCTTCCTCAAGGCGTTGAACAGCTCGCTGAGGACTGAAGTCGCCCGATGTGCGCTGCCTAGTGACCTGCGGTCCCTAGTCTCTTTCGTCAGCAGGCTCGACCAACAGATTCGGGCCGGCCACAGGGACAGGGGTCCTCGGCCGCTTCACCCGGTGCCACGCTCGTTCCCCGATCCCTCTGACGCATCACCGCCGCCTCCGGCTGAACCCATGCAGCTGGGAAGGACACGCCTCACCGAGGAGGAGAGATGGCGCCGGATCCGAGCTGGTGAGTGTCTCTACTGTGGCCAGCCGGGACACGCCCGCGCCGCATGTCCGGTCCGGCCAAAAGACCGGACTCACCAGTAAACCCGGGGGTACTGGTGAGTCATATTTCCTCTTCCAGGCTCCGGGGCAGATTAACCTTAAACGTCACTATCCGCCACAACGAGGAATGTAGGAGCCTGAACGCGCTGGTGGATTCCGGCGCGGAGGATAATTTTATTGACTCCGAGCTGGTGGCTAGTCTGCGCATTCCGGTAGAACCGCTCTCCCCCGCTCTCACTGCCAGAGCCTTAAATGGCACCTTCCTGGGGGAGATCACCCAGCAAACTATCCCCGTGACTTTAGTCGCCTCAGGCAACCATTCCGAACGCATCAGGTTCTGTATCCTGCCTTCCTCTGACCCCCCGCTGGTACTTGGACACCCCTGGCTAACCAGACACAATCCCCAGATAAACTGGTCCAGCGGGAAGATCCTGGGGTGGAGTGAGTATTGTCTGTCTTCCTGTCTGCGCTCTGCTCTGCCACCTGTTCCCTCACAGCCTCCTGTGCCAGCCGAACCCCCGGACCTCTCTCACGTCCCGGTGATCTACCACGACCTGGTCGCAGTGTTCGACAAGGACCGAGCGGTCTCTCTGCCCCCCCACCGTCCTTATGACTGCGCCATCGACCTGCTGCCAGGCGCACCTCTGCCGTCCGGTCGACTGTATAATCTCTCACGTCCGGAGCAAGAGGCCATGCAGACATACATTTCTGACTCCCTGGCAGCTGGGATCATCCGTCCCTCTTCCTCTCCGGTGGGTGCTGGCTTCTTCTTTGTAGCTAAAAAAGACAAATCTCTCCGCCCCTGCATAGACTATCGGGGGTTGAACACCATAACCATCAAGAATAAATATCCCTTGCCACTAATATCCTTTGCCTTCGAGCCTCTGCAGGGAGCGAACGTCTTCTCCAAGCTGGATCTGCGTAACGCATATCACCTGGTGCGCATCCGCGAGAGTGATGAATGGAAGACTGCATTTAACACCCCCCTTGGCCACTACGAATATTTAGTGATGCCGTTCGGCCTCACCAATGCGCCGGCAGTCTTCCAGGCCCTGGTCAATGACGTGCTCCGTGACTTCATCAGCCGGTTCGTCTTCGTGTACCTGGACGACATCCTCGTCTTCTCCCGGAACCAGGAGGAACACGAAGTACATGTCAGGTCAGTACTCCAACGGCTTCTCGAAAACAGACTATTTGTTAAGGCTGAAAAATGTGAGTTCCATGTCTCCTCACTGTCCTTCCTGGGATTCATTGTGGAGAAGGGACAGCTCCGGACCGACCCCGACAAGACCAAGGCGGTGGTGGAGTGGCCCCCTCCCACTGATCGTAAACAGCTGCAGCGTTTCCTGGGGTTTGCCAACTTTTACCGGCGCTTCATCAGGGATTACAGCAAAGTGGTGGCCCCCTTAACCAAACTGACCTCTCCTTCTCTGCAGTTCTCCTGGTCTCCGGAGGCCCAGTCCGCCTTCCAGCGTCTTAAGGGACTCTTCGCCTCCGCTCCTGTCCTCCGTCATCCTGACCCGTCCAAACCCTTCGTGGTGGAGGTGGACGCCTCCGACACGGGGGTGGGGGCCGTCCTCTCTCAGAGATTCGCCCCAGACCAGAAACTCCACCCATGCGCTTTCTTCTCCAAGAAACTCTCCCCTGCGGAGAGGAATTATGATGTCGGGGACAGGGAGCTCCTAGCGGTCAAACTGGCGCTCGAGGAGTGGAGACACTGGCTGGAGGGGTCTGAGGTGCCATTCACCGTATGGACCGATCACAAAAACCTGGCTTATATTCAAGCGGCCAAGAGGCTGAATTCTCGCCAGGCCCGGTGGTCATTATTTTTTAGCCGTTTTAACTTCACCTTGTCTTACAGACCTGGCTCCCGGAACGTGAAGCCCGATGCGCTCTCTCGCCAGTTTGCCGGCCCCGAGTCCAGCACTCCACCGACTACCATCCTGCCAGCCTCACGTGTGGTAGGATCCCTGACTTGGGAGATCGAGTCCGTGGTAAGGGACGCTTTAAAGGACCACCCCGACCCGGGCGGTGGACCACCCAACCGGATGTTCGTCCCCGAGACCGTTCGCTCCCAGGTGCTGGACTGGGGTCACACTTCCCGCTTCGCCTGCCATCCAGGTACTGGTCGCACCACTACACTACTCAAACAAAGTTTCTGGTGGCCGGGACTCGAAAGAGATGTCCGGGAGTATGTGTTAGCCTGCTCCGTATGTGCGCAAAATAAAAGCTCCCACCAGGCCCCGGCGGGTCTCCTCAGACCGCTCCCGGTTCCCGGACGTCCCTGGTCGCACATCGCCCTGGACTTCGTCACCGGCCTCCCTCCCTCAGCTGGTAACACCGTCATCCTCACCTGTGTTGACCGTTTCTCTAAGTCTGCTCACTTCATTGCTCTGCCCAAACTCCCCTCAGCCAAAGAAACTGCAGAACTACTAACTCTCCATGTCTTCCGCCTGCACGGCATCCCGGTTGACGTTGTCTCTGACAGGGGTCCACAGTTCATCGCTGGGGTGTGGAAGGAATTCTGCAGGGCGTTGGGAGCCTCCGTCAGCCTCTCCTCAGGATTCCACCCTCAGACTAACGGGCAGTCGGAGCGCACCAACCAGGACCTCGAGGCGGCGCTCCGGTGCGTGACCTCCCAAGATCCCGCCGCCTGGTCCCGTCATCTCCCTTGGGTGGAATACGCCCACAATTCCCTGGTCAGTTCGGCCACCGGACTCTCCCCGTTTGAGGCCTCTCTCGGCTACCAGCCCCCCCTCTTCCCATCCCAGGAGGAGGAAATCGCGGTCCCCTCAGTCCAGCATCACCTGCGCCGCTGCAGACGCATCTGGCGGCTTACCAGAGCGGCTCTCGCCCGCACGGCGGAGACCAACAAACGCATCGCTGATCGCCACAGGAGAGCTGCTCCGGCATACACCGCAGGTCAGAAAGTCTGGCTTTCTTCCAAAAATATCCCCCTTAAATCCATGTGTAAAAAGATGTCACCTAGATTCCTCGGCCCGTTCGAGATTGGCAGCATCGTCAACCCGTCCGCCGTCAGGCTGCTCCTCCCTCCCTCCCTGCGGGTACATCCAGTGTTTCATGTCTCACAAATTAAGCCAGTCTCCTCCAGTCACCTGTGCCCGCCCGCCGACTCACGGCCCCCTACCCGGATCGTTGATGGCCAGCCAGCCTATACTGTCCGCCGCATCCTGGATGTGCGCCGCCGCGGACGCGGCCACCAATACCTAGTGGACTGGGAGGGGTACGGCCCGGAGGAGCGATCCTGGATTCCTCGATCCTTCATCCTGGACGATCAGATGGTCCGGGACTTCCACCGGAGACGCTCTGTCGTCGCGCCAGGAGGCGCTCGTTGAGGGGGGGGTACTGTCAGGCAGGGCTCTGTCTTCCCTTTTTTTTCCCTGTGTTTTCCCTGTTTCCTTGCCCCCTTGTGGTCTTGTTTGTCTTCCCTTGTCTGTCCATGTCCGGGTTAAGTGGCTGCACCTGTTTCGGCAGCCCCTCCTACCCGCCTCCTCTCACACACCTGCATCTCATCACCTTCCAATCAACGGATGCATTTAACCCCGGCTCTTCTCTCCAGTGGTCGTCAGATCGTCTGCTTACCTCCGTGGTATTGTGTGTTCCTCTGCCAGTCTTCTGATCCCCTGTGTCTTTCTCGGTCCGCTGACCTGTGCTTTGCTTTTTGTTTTAGGAGCGTCTCGCCCTGTGGATAGCCCTCAGCCCAGCCTCGGTTGTGAGAGGAGTTGGAGCTCAGATTCTTCAGAGCGTGTTTTTGCTCTCGCTTTGTGTTGCTCCCGTTTTTTGTGGACACCCTTTGTTGAACTGTACAGAGTGGTTTTTGTGCTCTCGCCTTTTGTTTTCCCGTTTTTGTGGACACCCTTAGTTAATAAACCCTTTTTGTATCTACCTGCCCGTGCCCTGTGTGATCCCTGTAGCCTTCACTTTGAGTTCGCCTTCCTCTGGTCTCAGGGTGTTCGTACACCTAACATTGCCAGGCCAGCCAAGCGACATGGTCACACCAGCGTGTCCTGGGTCGTCCTCGGGGCCTCCTCCCGGTGGGGCATGCCTGGAACACCTCCCTAAGGAGGTGTCCAGGGGGCGTCCGATAGAGATGCCCGAGCCACCTCAGCTGACTCCTCTCGATGTGGAGGAGCAGCGACTCTACTCTGAGCTCCTCCCGGGTGACAGAGCTCCTCACCCTATCTCTAAGGGAGCACCCTACCACCCTGCGGAGGAAACTCATTTCAGCCGCTTGTATTCGGGACCTCGTTCTTTTGGTCATGACAGTTCATGACCATAGGTGAGGGTAGGAATGTAGATTGACCGGTAAATCGACGGACCGATACAGTGACCGCATTACTGCTGCCGCTGCACCGATCCGCCTGTCAATCTCATGCTCCGTTCTTCCCTCACTCGTGAACAAGATCCCAAGATATTTAAACTCCTCCACTTTAGGCAGGAACTCTCCCCCAACCTGGAGGGAGCAAGCCACCTTTTTCCGGTCGAGAACCATGGCCTCGGACTTGGAGGTGCTGACTCTCATCCCAGCTGCTTCACACTCGGCTGCGAACCGCCCCAGTGCATGCTGAAGATCCTGGCTCAAGGGAGCCAACAAGACAACATCATCTGCAAAAAGCAGAGATGAAATCTGCCGGCTCCCGAACGGAACCCCCTCCGGCCACTGGCTGCGCCTAGAAATTCTGTCCATAAAAATAATGAACAGAACCGGTGCAAAGGGCAGCCCTGGCAGAGACCAATATGCACCGGGAACAGGTTTGACTTACTGCCGGCAATGCGGACCAAGCTCCTGCTCGGGTTGTACAGGGACTGTACAGCCCTCAGCAGAGAAGAAGAAGAAGAAGAATCGGGGGGAGACATTCCCCTTTATTGTCACACACACATGCAGCACGGCACACGGAGGTGAAATTTGACTTCCGCCTTTGACCCATCCTGGTCGTCCCTCCTCCGCGGCAGACCAGGAGGGGTGGGCAGCCAGACCGGCGTCTGGGCCTCCAACCCCATACTCCTGGAGCACCTCCCACAGAGTGACACGAGGGACACAGTCGAATGCCTTCTCCAAGTCCACAAAACACATGTGGACTGGTTGGGCAAACTCCCATAACCCCTCAAACACCCTGTGGAGGGTATGGAGCTGGTCCAGTGTTCCGCGGCCAGGACGAAAAGAGCGGTTCAAAAGCCCCTATGAAAGACAAAAAAACGGGGACGCTTACGTTGCCCGGATTGGCGTCACCGGGGCCCCATCCTGGAGCCAGGCCTGGGGTTGGGGCTCGCAGGTAATCGCCTGGTGGCCGGGTCTTTGCCCACGTGACCCGGCCGGGTGCAGCCCGAAGGAGCGACGTGGGCCCGCCTTTCCGTAGGCCCACCACCCGCAGGAAGGATCAGATGGGGCTGGTACCTTGTGTTATGGGTGGCATACCAAGATTTGCTTTTGTAATTTGAATAGACAAATCATTGACATAAATAGAGAACAACGTAAGAGACAATACATCACCTTGCTTCACCCCGAATGGTGTCGAAAACCAGCCTGTTCTTAAATCGTTTAACTGCACACAAGCTGTAGGTGCTCGATAAAGGGATTTAATTGCTGTATAAAACTTACCATTTATTCCTGATTTTATAAGCTTGTACTCCAGAAGTTCTCTGTTGACCCAGTCAAATGCCTTCTGGAAATCGATAAAACATGCAAATGTTGACTTTTTTTTCTTTAAATCTTGCTCTAATAATAGAAGTGACCGAATATATGTGGTCTATACAGGCCCTTTGCTTCCGAAAACCATTTTGCTCATCTACTCGCAATCCTGACCTTTCTAGATGTCCAACTAATCTATTATTTAATAGAGCTGAATATAGTTTATAGACATTACAGATAAGACTTATCCCTCTGTAACTAAGTGGGGATTTGGGGTCCTTTCTAGATGATTTAGGTATAGGCTTTATAATAGATTTATACCACTGAGCAGGAATGATACCATGCTCAAAACAAAATTGGAATAGCTCAAACAAAATTCTAAATAATTTTGGTGCCTTAAGAACTTCAGAAGAAATCTCATCTATTCCGGTTGCTTTCTTTAATTTGGCCTTATCAATGACTATTTTAACCTCCTCTGTAGAACAAAAAGAGTCAGCATTCATTTCATCCTCCAACATTGCCTTTGAATCCAATACAGTCTTTAAGAAATTATCATCGAAGGATAAATGATTACCTCCCGAGAATAAATCGCCAAAATCTTTCTCCCATTTCTCTAGCACCACATTGATGTCAGAGCTATACTCGCCTGTTTCTAATTTTACCTCCATGGGTATTTCCATTTTCTTCCTTGGCCCTACTTTGTTAATTTCATCCCAAAATTTCTGGGGGCAATGTGTTTGCAACCGTTCAATATATATTGAGTGGCCACAATAAAATTTACGTTTAACATTCTGCAAAGGTTTATCAAAATTGGCCTGACAATTATTGAATTCATTTCTTAACTCAGCTCTCTTGTTTTTATTATCACTTTTCAGATATCTCTTTTTAACTGCTCTTAAAATATTCCAGAGCATTTGTAGATTGTGATTCCAGAAGGCCTTACATGTTCTCTTAAATCTTTTCTGGGATGGCCTAAATCTATTTCTACCACATTTATTTAACTCATTATATAAACAGTCACAAAAAGCATCATACCAGACATCCACCTCTTCAAGGTTAAATGAAAGTTGATCAATGAGTTCCTCTAAAATAATATTACATGAGCTAGAAGTCAGAAAGAATTCTGGTATTTGTCTTATTAAAGGTCTGACCTTTATCTGTTGTATAGTAGGACCCTCATTGCTATTAAAGAGTAGTCCAGCATGAAATGAAAGCACCAGCAGGGAGTGGTCAGGCATTCTGCATCTATCCCCAATTAATAAAATGTCATCTATGCCATTATATCTTGAAATGGTTTAAATCAATTGAATCATGGGAATCTAAGTTTTCTAACGGTGAGTAGTATGATTAAATGTATTTTGATAACCCTATGCAGTCAGTGTGGAGTGTGAAGTACTTTGGTAGAGCAGTTTTTGAGAAAGCTGCAAGCAGCAATACCTGAGGTCAAGCAATCAGCCCCTTCAGAACAGCCATGTTTTGAATGGGCACTGCACTAGTTGCTTTAAATTGCAGGGCATAATTTGATGTGTTTCCAGTGTGTAGTATAATTTATATGGTCTTCAAAGTTAGTTTATTGTGCAGATTGATTTTCATGTACGGTTGATGCTTATATTGCGTTCACTGTATATCTGTAGATTCATTTTTATTAATCAAATTTCATATTCTTTTCCGCATACAAAGTCTAAATTCTCCCTCAGAGAAATCCAAGTGAACTAACATCACTGAAAAGGTGTCTTTTCGTTCTGCTCCTACAGATCATGGATTTTGAGGGAACGTCGATTTTTGAGAAGTTTCCCTGCAACAATGGTAACCAATTGTGTAAATGGATGGGAGAATGTGAAAGTGGAATGAAAGAAAGGAAGACACACTGGAGTCTTAAGATTATCTTTCTTTGTTTTCATCCTAGCCTAAAGTCACTGCAAACTCTGACAGGATGACTACAACTTCCTCAGAAACTGCGGAGGAGGAGACCTCTGCCAGGGATTGATCCCACTACACTCCTCTTTGTAGCTGTTATGTTACGGCTTGAGAAGAGACAAGGCCAGGACCCAAATGCAGAGGCGGCAAAACAAGGTTTATTGTAGAAGGTGCAACAAAAAATCACCTGAACCAGGCAATGACTGCTTGCAAGCAGAACAGAAAATCACCACTACGGGGAAAAAGGTACCAAAAACAAGATAAGAAAAAAAAAACTAGGCTTAGCTCGAAAGTAACAAAATAACTCAAAACTCAGCAACGATGGAACTAGCAATCAAAACGCTAAACAAAAGGCAGCTGTAAAAACTAACACAGCGGAGATCACGAGAGATTCACAGGAGGCAGGAGGAGCGAGACGAGAGATGCGCAAGAACTCAGTGCGAGCTGTGTTTGACCTGGAGCTAGGAATAGTCCGGCACCGGGGCAGAGCATGAGCTGGCTTAAGAAGCCCCGTGATTAAATGATGAGGTGCAGGTGCGTCTCATGAAGCTCGCAACCTGAGTGACCTGGCCCCGCCTCTCTCTCTCTCACTCTGACCTGCTGAGAGAAGGAAAGAAAAAAAAGGCATGTGAACAGGGGAAAGGACAACTCAGGACCACAGCCTTAACATGTTAAGAGCGTTCAGTGCCCGGAGGCCTATTTTCTTGTGCTATAATGTCTAAAATACATTATTAGATTTTTGATTTATAAAAAGCCATACAAACATTGTGCCATGAATCACAGATCTATTCTTTGAGGTCAGTCAGCGGTTCAGTTGCCTTGCGTGAATCCTCCTCTGTGCCAGCCTCACCATCTTACTCACTGGCAGAACCTAAAATTGCTCTAAACCTGTTGCTTGTAAGGTTGGCAGGAGTGCATACTGCATGGCATTGGTTTTACCAAGTGGGAATGTGGCTGGAGACTATCCAGCTACAAGAGGTCCAAAAAAAAAAAAAAGAGGAATAATAATTATCCAGAGTCTATTACTGGAGATTATGGCTAGCAATATTTCAGCTTTCGATTATTCTCAAAAGCTTACTTGATGTGGAATTGTCTGTTAACCACAACCTGATGTATCTTAAATTTACCTTAAATGTATAGTCAAAAAACTGTATTAAGCTTTTTTTTTTGACCAGGTAATAAACATAATATGCTCAGTTTAATCTATAATTCAAACTTTAGATATATTTATGTGAACATATACTTCTAATTTGTATTGTCCAAAATAGTATAATCCCTAATAAAGGCAGCTAATACTGGTGTACTTTTTTAGAAGAACACTAACTTCTAGATTCTGTCTGGCAGAACTGTCACAGTTTCAGAACAGATACATCTAGATTATGACAAAAAATTTACATCAATTTCCATCTCTTCTTAATTAAGGTGAAGTGTGGCAGTAAGAAGGCTGTGCCAGAAGGGAGCACCAAAGGACCAGGCAGCTTGTGCACAAGCAGGAGTCTGATCCTCTACTGGGCCAGGAAGCTGGAACTAAACATGGTTATTATCCCTGTGCTGAATATATTAATTTCCCCTATTTCCAATAGCATACATCATTGCTATGGTGATTTCACATGCAACGTATCTGATGAATCTAGAAACAAACTGATTGGCTAATGAGGTGAATGAATAAGTGGCTGATTTTCCAATCCTACTCATAGTGTCTTTAACTAACAGCCAGTTCTTCATGATAGAGACATACAGTACATACTGTAGTTGACTTCTGGTTTGTGACACAACTACAACATCTTGTGCTGTATAAACAGATGGTCACTGGGACACTGAATGAACATCAGCAGTTTTGGACCACGTTCAGATAATTGTACATCTCTAAAAATGTAGCATTCTCATTCATTTTAATGAGGCCACTATGCAGAGGGGTCTATCCAAAAAACCAGCACAATTGTTAAACATTATGGTAACACTTCCTGGTCCATTATGACTTTCCAGAACATTTTTATAGAGACCAGAGGAGAGACTTTGAGTCTAATACCATTAAAGAGCTATATGCATTGGAAGGTATCCGTAAGATGAGAACAAGCTCTTACCACCCCAAGGGAGATCCAGTGGAACGGTACAAACACTCCTCAGCATGTCAGGCAACTCTTAAGGTGGAAAAAATCAATTGTTACTACAAGAGTTACAAATGTTTCCCCTCACCTGGGATTCCTTTTATTTAATTAGGAATCATATTTTTATTTTCATTTTTGATGTTATTTTGTTATTTTGGAAGAAAGTGACAATTGATAAGCTTATTGGTCCGTAGGGAGATTCTTGATCTAGAACAACCAAGTTGCACCTCTTTAACTCAGGTTAGAGAGATGCAGATTAGTATTTCAGCGGGAGATCATCATGCACGGGGAGAGGAAAGCAGAGATGCTGAAACTAACATGATATTAATTATTACCCGTTCTTGACAGTACAACATAGTAAAACATCTAGGAAACAAGAGTTAGTCAACTGCTAAAAGGAGCCTGGGACAAGTTTGAATTTCATGTCTTTCTTTTCTTTTCTTTTCTTTTCTTTTCTTTTCTTTTCTTTTCTTTTCTTTTCTTTGTGAGTACTGAATATTAATGCTGCCACCACAGTGCACAGCACACATGCTGATTGTTCTTAATTAGCGCAGCCATGTGTGATGATTTAACTGCCAAGTGCATAAAGTTGTGGGGGTTTTTTTGTGTGTTTTCCTAATGGAAGCGGTGTCAGTGAAAGTGTTTGTGTGTAATAAAACGAAATGTGTATGTTTAATTACCTTGAGTTTCATGTGTTATGAGACTAGTTGATCCTGTGCATTGCTGTGCTGCATGCACAGCCACAAGGTGTCATTGTTGTGCAAGGAAATTTTGTCACATTATTTTACTTACATTATTCAAATGTGAGTAGTTAATGACTAATTGTATGTGGTTAACATAATTATTTACAATTCAGAATGGTTTCACAATTATTTAAGTCACGTAATATGTTTTGTTGACATTTTACAATTGAATGGTCTATAATTATTGTGAAGGTGATATTTTACATGTAACATTCAACAGTTGTCCAGTGTTTTTGGGTTAAATATTTAAAAGTTGTATTTTGTGGTTTAAAGCACACATTTTGAGTAGATTTGCATATGCTTTATGAGCCATGTTATGTTACACAGGCTGGGTTTGTTGAGCACCCTGGATCCTGGATACTAGTTGGATTTGATTCTCTTTCTGACGAGGGGGATGGTGAGCCACCAATCTTGAGCCCTGGATTGAAGAGTTCCTTCATTTATTCATCTGCCCTGCTTCCAAGTGTGGTTGGACCTTGGGGGAGGATCCCAAAAAGACATTCAAATGAGAAAGAATAATTTTACTTTCTTACAAGTGCACCCATTTCAGAGACATTTGACATATTAATGCTGGCTGTGATGTAAACATTTTTTAAATTTATGTCAACACAGTTGTTCACTATAGCGACTTCAAAGAACAAAAGAGTCGCTGAGGGACTAAGGTTGGGCCTGTTTTTCTGACGTGCAACAAAAAGAATTCACAGAGTTTTCAAAAAATAACTTTAACATTTTATTAAAGAAAAAAGATGATCAACTCATGATCATGTGTGCAAACTCATAATCAAAACAATCACTTTTTTCACAGAAAAATAGCTTTCAACAAAAAATACAGTGACCCAGCTCATGCCCTCACTCTCCCTCAGACAAAGAATGGTGAGCAGGTAACTATATTACCTTAATATATCCATGTGACCCGTTATCCCCCTATTCAATACAACCACAATAGAATAAATAGAAGCAAAACAAACACTAAATATAACAATCAATACACCCCTTAACCTTATTTCTAATAAAAAGAAAAAATAACTATTACTTCATTCATGGCTCCTACACACCAGCCCCTAATTATTAGGTTAATACACGTAATTACCCACATTCACATTAATAGGAGACATTAACCATTAAAAGCTTAATATTCAGTCCATAATTCATATTCTGTCTTCTTTCTTCTTTTTTCTCGAGTCACAAGTCAGTGTAGACAGATGTCACTGGCACCAAGGCAAAGTCAGAGACATTTTAGTCATCACTCTGTGGTAAGTCAAAATCAAAGGCAAGTAGGAGGTCAAAGTGTTAAAGTGTGTAGCAGCCGATCCTCATCCAGCTTCATCTTCCAGTAGCAGACAGATCTTTGTTATTGATCTGTCCAAGCAACTGCTCTTTGTTTTAATCCACACCTGACGCACAAATCCTTTTCTGTCTAGAAACATTTGCAGAACTTTTCACATGACCCAAGAATTTCTTGGTGCTGTGTTGTCCACACAAGTACTATATCTCCTGGGATAATGTTTCGCTTCACTTCAGACCATCTCTGACCAAGCACACCAGCATGTTAGGATCTGCTCACATGTCTGTCCCTAGTGTTTTCCTTTTCCCCTCTCCCTTCATGTTATTTGTCTGTCTGTCTGAGGCTGGGCGTGGTTTCCTCCACTCTCTGCTGTTTCCTGTGCTCCTGCAGAACCCAGGGCCACAAGGTGCGTTCAAAGTGTCGATGATCAATGTGTCCTGCAATCACCTGCGCACCTGCTGTGCATCAGGCTCGTCAGACCAGCAGTATGTAAGCCTGGCTTTCTTCACCACTGGTTGCCAGTTTGTCTTGATTCCTCCTATGTCAAGCGTTTCTCTGTTGCCTGCCTGCCACGTCTGGCCTCAGTGTCCCGCTCTGCCTCTACTCCCAACTTTTTTCTTGTACGGCTCACCAAGAGTTCGCCTTCAGTTGCAGTATCTGTTGATAAACTGTTTCCTTTTTACACTCATTCTGCCTGCCAGTCTGCATTATTAAGTCCAGTCATTTTGCAAAGTGAAAGCTTAACATGGCAGTCCCCTGGTGGTAGTGATGGTACAGTTTTCAACAGCAACAGGTGGTTTGGCATCAATGCTTCCAGATCATTAGGATCTGTGGATGACTTAGTAATTGCCTGGCTGTTGATGATGGATTCCACTTCACACAGAACCGTGTGAAGACCGTCTTCATCTAGGTTTTGAACATTTAAAGTGGAGTTCAGGGCTTTCCACACAGATCTGATTAACCTCTCCCAACGTCCTCCATGATTCGAGCCAGCTAGAGGATTAAAGCTCCATTTAATTGCCTTCCTAAAAAGTACATCATTAATCTGCGCCTGATTCCACTACTCAGTGGCTGCTCTCAATTCATACTCTCCTCCCTCAAAGTTTGTCCTATTATCAGAGCATAGTATTGCTCACAGTGCATTTATGAAAGAGTCAGTGTCCAGTGAAGGTGCCACTTCAATGTGAATTGCATGTATGACCAGACAGGTAAAAATCACACCATACCTCTTCACTACACTCCTCCTGCTCTTTACTTCAAACGGCCCAAAACAATCGACTCCAACCTAAGTAAATGGGGGCTCATCTGGAATAACTCGTTCAACAGGTAAGTCTGCCATCTGCTGGGACACGAGCTGAGCATTCAGTCTCCGACAGATGACCCATTTAGACAGAACTTTCTTTATGGCTTTACTAGCAGTACCTCTCCCACAGCTTTGATAACATGTGGTTTAAACCACCATGTCCCAATTCCTGATGAATGTGCCTTAGAAGAATGTCTGAGATATGATGCTCAGTCGACCACCAACCCTCAGAACACACTCTTCGATTATCAGGGAAAGCTTATAAATGTGGCTCCAACCTTTGTAGCCTTTGAAGACTGGGTAATGAATTCATAATTGCCTGTGTAGGCAATTTTTCATTTTTAAAAGGATGTTGAAAATCGTAATATTCACAGGCAAAACTAAAGAACTGTTTGAATGGCTAGAAAGCTGTTTATTTGTTTTACTCCCATTTGCAAGTCATTTGGCTTTTAACTGTTCAAACTGTACACTTTAACTACCATACTATTGCACACCAGCCATTAGGCTCTTGGAATGGACTAGCCATACATCTGGTCTGTCCACTACTTCGGATATTTCTATTTGGTTAATAGAAGTATCTCTATTACTATTGGATGGATGGCAGTGAAATTTTATACAGGCATTTAAGGCATGAACCCTAACCCTATAACTCACTACTCCGATGAAGTCAGACTAACTCACCGGCAAAGACTCTTTTTAGTCTTGCTTCTTTGAATTTAATGGCTGAGGGTCATCCCAAGTAACTGTACGTTGCTTTATTAGGAGGGTGTTATTATTCAAAATGTCCAAATTTTGTTAGTTTCACCATTTTCATAGTTGTGTGTTATTATTGTTGTTGTTGTTGTTGTTGTTGTTTTGTTATTTGTAGTAGTAGTAGTAGTAGTAGTATAAAGCAGCAAGCACTTACAGGGGGAGCAAGAGCAGTTGTGTTTTTGCCACCAGAGGAAATATTATTTTCTGTATCGAGCGTGTGGCACTGGAGAAGACTTGTTGGAAATACTGTATACAGTTGAACTAAGTGAAACTCACTAGCAGCATCATGATGGATGGCCACTGCTTTATGTAGGACCATTCATCAACTCATGTCTCAGGATGAATGGCATTGAATAACAACCAGTCCACTAGTAAAATTCTTTAGCTACCTGTATCACGCTTTGCTGACTTGTTTGATTTCCGCCAGTTGTTGACATAGTCAAAGAACCACCATGTTGTGTAATGTTCATCCACCTTACACAACAGATCATCCATTTCACCACCCACACACAAACAATGATGGTGATTACAAGTCTATAATCTTGATGTTGTACAATACCTTCACCGCACCAAAGTAAAGTTATTTTTAGGCAATTATTTTGTGACTTTTATATGTAAATGTTGGAAAAGACACAGAGGTCAAGACATGGGTGTCCATGTTGTGGCTGGATCCAAAAATGAATCAGTCCCCACAGATGCCCATATTGAAATAAAAATAAACATCTTTACAGCCTGGTACAAAAAAAGCTTTTGGTTTCTATAGCTAATTTTCACATTTATGACAACTGTGGCGGGGGTGATTTTTTTTTTTTTTTTATTTAACTCACTCGTATAGATTATATTAAGGTTTAAAGTTATGCATAGTTATGGGCATAGTCACTTTGAGTGACAGTCGCTAGGTTTCAGCAGCCAGGTTTCATTAGGCCACTCATGGAGTTTGGTGAGACACAGCCTGGGCCACTGTCACTGAGATTCACATTGGCTCTTCAGAAAGCTATGGGTGACATCACAGACACTGTGTCCATGTTGTGGTTTTAAGTATGACCTCCCTCCTGAGTCCCGAGTTCTGTGAGACAATGGGGTTTGAGCGTGAATAGTAAGGTTCCATTGTATGAAACAGGCTATTTACACTTTGACTTATTCACCTTAATGGTCCACCAGAACCTGTCTGAGCAATTTTTAGGAGAGAAATAAGCAAGCCAGTTGCTGAACCTTCACTCCTGTTAGACAAGATCTAATTTAAAAATGTGTTACAATTTGTTATAATTGGTTACTAGCAGTGATGACAACTTCTGAAAACATGAACAGCACTCTTGAATTTAATGGTCAATATACAGTAATTTCATCTATATACAACTATAGATTAGCAGTGTAGCTAGTGCAGGGGTGTCAAACTCATTTTTACTCCGGGCCACATCAGCATTATGTTTGCCCTCAAAGGGCCGGTTGTAAGACTGTATAAATGTAACTACTCCTTAACATATTGTTAAATAAGTGTCTCTGCACTTGATTATTTATTCAAGTGTACAAGTATTGTACATGCATTTATATAAATGTTAAGATAATTGTAAGCACATTGCTCTGTTACTCTAACATAAATCCCTTTAATTTATCAGGTTAAGAAACCCACATTACTACATCAAAGATCAAAGTGAAACAAAGACAAATATCATCAAATACAAGTTATTACAATCAAAACTTTTTTTTATCACAGTTGGTATGGTACAACAATATGTGAGCTGCTAAGAACATGTGTGACAGATGTGGTATTTTACAAAAGCAAATGGCTGCAGATGGCCTTGCAGAGGGCGTACATCCATTATATAATGTATCTTTATTATATCATCCACTTTCAGAAGCTTTCCACACAGAGCCTCTTGGTGGATAATGCAATGGTAAGTTATCAGAGGTGTGTGGCAGTTACTTTTTTGTATTTTGTACTTCACTCATCCAACCAAGCCTGTTTTTTCTCCACATATTGGAGGGGCGCCATCAGTAGTTAGCCGAACCAACTTTTCCTCTCAACCTCATCAAAAATGTCCCTCCCCATCATCGTCCCATGCAGCTCCACCCAAGAGCCAGTCACTGACAGTGAAGCCTGCCTTCACGCCTCTTCTAAGAATGGATAGATGCGCTGTATCTGTGTTGTCTGTGCTTTCATGAACAGCTAATGAATAAGTCAGGTAACTGTGAGTCTCTTCAGCCAGCTGTACTGTCAGATTGCCTGCTAGTTCCTCAACTCCGATGGTGTTTCTTGACAAACCGATATTTTGAAAAGTCTGTATCTGGTCGAGGCACACCTGTTCACATACCTTTAGCATGCACTGCTTCAAAAATGCACCTTCTGAAAAACACTTTGAATCTCGGGAGATTTCTTCAGCCACAATAAAGCTGGCTTTCACTGCCACATCATTTCTGTCTGTAGCTTTTGTAAAGAAATTCTGCTACGATTGGACAATTTGGTGTTTTTCTTTGAGGCTAATAAAGCATACTTGGCTCCATGTTTGGTGTCATAATGCTAACGTAAATTGTATTCATTCACCACCGACCCTGCCTTGTAACACAGAAGACATAACGGTTTTTCTCCTTGATGTACAAACATGTAGGCTACTCGCTCCCCCATCTTTCATTGAAGGTGCCATATTATGAAGCTTTTTCAATAAGTTACAGTCTATGAGTTCCATAAAACATGTTTGTGAAGCTGTTTGCTGGAAATAGCTTGTAGGAAACGATTCTCGCCTCCCTCTATTTCCCTCTGTTTCAGTCCCTTTCAGAATGTGCTGTTTCTGGTGTCTGTAGCTTTAAATGCAAATGAGCTGCTGCTGCCCCACCCATGTTACCGTGGTAACAGGGAGAGCGTAGACACAGGTAGCACTACCCATAGACATATACACATAGACGCCGCATTGAGCGCTGGAGTCCTACGTCAGCCTCCGAACAACGAAGTCTTTCCTGACAAAAGTGGCCCGTAGTAACTACGCTGATTGCTGTTAGTTGGTTAACTTTTCATATACTCTGTAGGTTTCCCAAAAATAAAGAGCTCAGAAAGAAGTGGGAAACAGCTGTCAGGCGGGAAGGGTTTTCTGCTAGTCAGTCATCTGTGCTCTGCAGTGAACACTTCAGACCAGATGATTTTGACAGGACAGGTCAGACAGTCAGGATCAGAGACGGAGCTTTTCCTTCTGTCTTCAGTTTCCCAGCTCATCTCCACAGGGTAGGTGTATAGGCTGTAAGGATTAGATCATTCAGTGCCACACTATGCTAACAATCTTTTCCCTTTCTGAATGTGAAGGAGTCACATTGATGTATTTAGTTTTACACTGTGAGCCCATTTCTATATTTCATCCTTCACTTTAGCCCTTGGCTACCAGGATGTCTCAGACCTCAAAGAAGGCACAGAAGACCTTGTCACCATACTGTTCCCAGCATGTCCAGGAGACCGAACCCCTGCCTGTGCCCAGTGTTGTTAGTAATAAGTGCTAGCTATGCTTCAAACAGCTGCAAGCTGGTTATATTCAAACTTCTTGTCACTCCCTTGTGCCCTTACAACACCTACTACTCTCTGTCACTCTTTCAGACAGACTCACATACAGAGTCTGGAAAAAGAGAGGAGGAATGCAAAAGACAGAGAGAGGAGGGCAAAGAACACTGTGAGTGGTCTTCTGGAGGATCTCAGGGTGAAGAATGTAATAAATGAAGAGAGAAATGAAAATACAAAATTTGGAGATAATTTGAACTTAAGTGTATAATACTTTACCTTCGTTGTTAAGACCTGCCAGTGCTAATTGTGTTTCAGATCTTCCAGTACACCTCCTTTCAAAACAGAGTCATGAATACACCAAAGACCAGAGGGATTTTGCCATCACCCTCCACTTACTTGGTCAGAAGGCGTACAGCTATCTGAGAGACACTCTTAAAATCAACCTCCCACATCCACATACGTTGCATTCTTTTCCAAGGCTTTTAGCTTATGCACACACACACACACACACACACACACACACACACAGTACACACACAGAGACTAGTTGTATAAATGTATAGATTGATAGATATAGGTATATGTATGTATATATGTTCATCAATGCCACCCCTGTACAGATATATGTATAGATATATGTATGTATATATGTTCAGCAATCATTGAATATGAAAATGATTAATCAAAATCAGTGAAATGTAAATGTTTGGGCTCTTTATTCAGAAAACCCACATCTCACATCTAAAATTCAGGATAATAGTTATTTAATACCTCTGTGGTGTTCTATGGTACTGCTACCATCCCTGTATAATACTTCAGGGCTATAATTTGTGTCCTCCTGAGTGTTCCTGTGGTATTCATTCATTCATTCATCTTCTATACCCGACTATCCCTTTCGGGGTTGCGGCGGTCTGGAGCCTATCCCAGCTGTCAATGGGCGAGAGGCGGGGTACACCCTGAACCAGTCGCCAGTCGATTGCAGGGCAATATATGCAGACAGACAACCAGTCACACCTAGGATCAATTTAGAGTCACCCACGGGAAGAACATGCAAACTTCACACAGAAAGGGGCGACCTTCTTGCTGTGAGGCACGCGCACTACCTGCTGCGCCACCGTGCCGCCCACAATCTTAAATTGCAATAGAAAAATGTCGTAAATACTATAAGATTATAACCATTATCACATCACATTAAAAGTTACATATGATGTTTTTGATGCCAATTTGTTTCCCAAATATATTAGTATGTGTGTGTGTGTGTGTGTGTGTGAATGGGTGAATACAAGGCATCACATTAAATCAGTTTGTAGAAAGGCGCTTTATGAAGTTCGGTCCATTTCCTTGCATTAGTTTACGGAGCAGATCTGCCACATCCAATATGGCGGACACGCTGACGTATGCAGCAACGGCCCAACCAGCTCAATGCGGCGTCTACGTGTACATGTCTATGGCACTACCCATGTGAAAGTAGCGGACATGGTGGCAATGAACAGATCGAGTGCTTCAGTAGTTCAACCACACATATTGAAACCTGAATCGGATCCTGAAGGAGGGGAGGCTCCTACAGAACCTCAGAGAATTGAGCAGGAAGCTTCTGAATGGTTAGCCAAAAAACGTCTTTCTATTTATTTCTCTTCAACACGAGCACCCCCTGTACAGGGGGCAGCGTGAGATGCACGCAGCTCAGATGGTCAATGCTCACTCTAGGAACACCAATCCTAAGTTGTAGCATACCAGAATGACGGGAAGAAACTCAGCTAAAAGCCTCTGCCAAGCATTGCCACCCAAACAAAACATAATTCATATAGCAAGAAAATATATGGGCATGTAACAACAACACGAAAATAGCATATGTCCATGTGTGTTTGTGTGTTTTAGAGCGTCTGCTGATTTTACCATGTCATGCAAACCACACAAGCCTGGTATGATATGAAAGCAGAGAGTCCAAAGGTCCTGGTTGTTTACATAAAGAGGAGGGCGTTTCTAGAGAGGGGGGAGCGCTCTTCATGCGACATACTAGGTGTGTCCCAATTCAGGGGCTGCATCCTTCGGAGGACCCAGCCTACGCGGTCTCTGTAGGCTGGGTCCTGCGGAGGATCCTCCGTCGGCCGCATCAACTATCGTTAAATGGGACGGTCTAGCCTTCGGAGCGTGTCCTGATTGCGTCACGACGTCATAACTTCTTCCCTCCTAACCCGGGAAAAACACACGTATGGGGTGCAGAGATGCGCCCGTACAGCTCCTATCGCTTGTAAGAGGCGCGAAATGTAGCCTATTAAACAACTTACAAATTCACCTGATGTGAATATCTTCACAGCTTCACGTCGGACAGTTCACGCCTCCGCGTCGTCCATTCATTTCTGATAATGGACACCTCGAAGGGCATTATCCCGCTTATACCATGGTCACTTACAAAAGAAATAAATATTAAATCAATTATTAATACGTTAATGTTGTTTTTTTACCGTTAACATCGTAAGTTTTTCACAAGAGGCGGCTGAGTGGACTATTTAATATCGCTCGTTGTGACGCGTTGCCAAGGTAACCGGCTCTGGCCACAGAACCTGCAGCTCGGTCGGCGCAACTGTTATATTAGACCTAATCAGTGGAGGGAAGTGACATGATTGCTTAACGTTATGTTACGTGATACAAAGTATCGTTTCAGAGGGCAAGTGCACGTCTTACCGCTTGTGTGTGTCCAGAGGATGATGCCAAATTTTATTTCAAAGACTCAAAGTCCACAGATAGTTTCCTAAATCATTTTTATGACAAGAAATATTATCCACGATTCACTCTGATCATTAAATGTGGTTAAAGGAAACTATAAAATCACTCATGTTGTCTACTGTCTTGCCGTTGTGATAAATAAACTGTGAAATAACGTATGTTCTGAGTTTCTGTTGCCACGGTTACCAACTAGCGTTTGAGCCAGCGCAACAATTTAGAACAATCAGGCTATTTGACCGGAACGTTTTTATAGTTGTCCTACAACTCTTTTTAACGGAGACCCTGCAGCCAATCACAATTCACCCAAAATAAGATATTAGTTGACATGCGAGCTTGTAGCATTTGTAATTGAAGAGTTTTAATAAGGCTAACTGTTAACTGAGCTCCTCATATCAACAGGTCGCCATTATTAAAAAAAACAATCGGTGCGCAAAGCATCTTGGGATATGGGAGGCCGTGAAGGATAGTAGCGACGCATCCTCCAAATACAGGGAAAAGGAGGACACATTTGTCGGCTGCATTTGGAGGATCCTTCGAATTTGGACGAATTGGGACAGCCTTCGCGCAGCGTTATGACGTAATCGGCCTTCAAATCCATCCTCCGAAGGATGCAGCCCCTGAATTGGGACACACCTATAGTCTCTGGAGTTACTTCCTTCTGGATTGTCAGTGATGTTTCTATGGTGAACTTGGGTGCTGCCCCTCAAATCTTTTGACTCTGACTGGTCAATAGAGGTGTCAATCATCAAATTAAACCACTGGGTTGCTGAGACATTGACCAATCTAACTGTGCTGTTAGTTTCAGTGCTCCTTGTCATTTACACATGAATGGGCAGAGCGCACACAGAGAACCCTGCTGACCAGCACTATTGGCCATTCACCTCAGGACTGAGAAAAAGAAGCAAGATTTGAATGTGCGAGAGCACGCACGTTCAAATCTAAAATGTGGGTGCTATTATTGGCTGTAAATACTGGTGTGCAAGGTTTCTTATTTCTTTTGCTTTATACATGCATGAATCGCCATTCTTTTTATTTGTTTGTATCAGTGCACATGTGGAAAGTATGTAACAATACAGTCAGAGCCTGAGAACATATGTTGCCAGGAGGTGCCACAGGTCACATTATCATTACCTACACTTATGATCGCCGAGTATGATTGCAGATAACATGCCACTGCAGATACTCACCTTATGTTATGCTTAATACGTTACAAGATGGCTGCAGCTGGATAAAAGGCCTACATGCATGATCGACGATCTAGGTTTAGAACCACCTAAATGTGTTCTTGCTGCAGAACGCATGCAACATTTACAGGGCTGACTACGGTCCTTTACAGCTATGGGGGATAGAGCAGTGAGTTTTATCTATAATAACTTGCTTACCTTCACTGTTCATACACGATAATAAACTAAATATATTCAGCCTGTAGGAGCTGGGATGTGTTTTCTCACCTTGTCACTGTGTGTGGGTGTGTCTATGTGGAGGTGTGGCTGGGTGTGCGTGTCACTGGGGCAGAGTTGTTGCTTGATTGATATCACCTGCACCTACCTGGGGATCAGTTTGTTTGTTACAGAGTGAGGGTGAGGTATGGTGCCTATATTTCTGTTGACCGCAAAGGCCATTTACCATCTAAAGGTCCAGTAATGCAATAACATCTGCATATCGTGTAAGGTCGAAAGTTTGATTTTACTTAAAGGGTCAATAAACACCCTTGAACAGCAGCAATGGCTTCATGTTTTCTTGGACTCAGCGTGTCAGACAGATCCCTGCCTTCTCCCTCTCAGTGACTAATTAAAAGTTGATAGTCACAATACACAGCCAATGCCACAAATTTAGATTTTATTTTTTCTTGAACATATAGCCAAGTTTTTCCTAAGCAAATACTGTATATTATAAATGTATTCACATGAAACATTTTACAGATATACAATAATTGGCCACAGCCTTGAATAGTTGTACATGGAAATACAGTACAAGTGAAGGATTCACTGAATCCAAATTAGAAAAATGTGAATACAGATGCTGACATTATAGAAACTGCTGACTAACATAATGTTCAATTTTCTCAGTCGTTACAAGCGTTTAGCTTTTAGGAGTTTTGTGAGCTAGTGCTGGGGCGTCCTTGAGCAAAAGATATGTGTAGTCATCCCATCATGCATTGTACTTCAGACACGTTGGGAGATTCCTGACACCCAGGGAAGATGTGGAGCCTTCACCCCCCACATTGAATCTTAAGTGTGTTTTTGGGTTTATTTATTATGTTGAAAGTACCAAGTTGCGGTACTTTGTGTCATGTACAATATAAATGTTTATTTTTTGAGTGAAAAAAGAAAAGTTAACACTTACGAATGTGGCCTGAGTCTTCGCTGGTTTGATTCTGTACTCTCCCTTCATGGACTTTGGAAAGCTCAGTATGGAAAGAGGATCCCCTGGTGATGTGGTGGCTTGTCCTCTATCAGCATTCTCACTGTAATGCAGTGCATTAGAATATTAGTCCTTGCAGGACACAGTAGCCTTGATAGCTGTAACAAAAGTATATTGTTATGATAACGGGGCATACTTAGGAGTAAAACATGACAGCACTGTAGTGCAGTATAAATTCATGCACGAAAGGCTGCAACAGCTCACTGTTACACTTGATCAACAGCAGGTAACTGTAAATGATGCACTGGCCTATATAAAAAGAGAGACGGGATCAACCTCATCTTACATGTATAGCTATGCCAACAGCTACATACAGCGTGAAAAAGGATCACTCATAAATAAATTCCAGAGAAGAAACTCATTGCACAGAATGGTTGGCTTGGAGTGTAAATTGTGCTGTGATGTAGCAGTCTCAACCACCGCGACTTTGTGAAACAAGTAACATTAAAAAAGACACGCCCACCCCAGTGACCATGGGGGGGATGATGGGTGCTGGTCAGGCAGGGCCTTTCTGTGTGAAGTTTGCATGTTCTTCCTGTGCATGCAAGGGTTCTCTCCGGGCACTCCGGCTTCCTCCCGCAGACCAAAAACATGCTCATTAGGTGACTCTAAAAATTGTCCTTAGGTGTGAGTGTGAGCGTGAATGGCTGTCTGTCTCTATATGTTGCCCTGCAATTGACTGCCGACTGGGTGTACCCCGCCTCTCGCCCGTTGACAGCTGGGATAGGCTCTAACCCCCCCCCCAACCCCAAAAGGGATAGTAGGTATACAAGATAAATGAATGAATGAATGAATGAATGAATGAATGACCCATCGGCACACCACAAAGCTCCCTGAAGAAGGATTTTAATGCTATGTAACGTTTCAAGCACAGTGCTCTTCCTCAGATTTGAATAAGTAATAGCGAGTCGCCATCTTAAATACCCATAATGCATCTTACAAGCATATGTGACATACCACACATGATGCAAATCATCATCAGTCAAATACATTTCAAATAAAGCCTATACACAGATTATACCGAGGTCACGTATACAAATACACAAAAGGTGCATAAAAAAATCACATTGTATACGAAGGGAAAGTACAGAGGCCTGTACAGATATCATATGCCTCATAAAAGCATTGGGCTAAATAGTATTTTAAATGCACATTACAAACACAGGCATACAAGACCTTTTGCAAATTGTCATTGTTATGCAGATATACAGATTAGAAAAGGCAGGTACCGAAAAGACAAAATACAAATATATATTTTATATATATAAGGGTTATAGTATAACCATCAGGACACCATTGATGTGCGATGTGATTTTGGTGACACAACACTATGTAACAGTGAAATTGTTCAATACTTCTGTAGTATATCTTTTCGGTTTTGCACTTTGTAGACGGTCCCTGCACACTTCAACCGCCTGCACATTAAAACCAGTGTAATTTGTCTGGTAAATACACAAGTGCAACTACTACTACTACTACTACTACTACTACTACTACTAATATGGTTCGAACCCGGGGTCGGGCAGGGCCTTTCTGTGTGAAGTTTGCATGTTCTTCCCGTGCATGCGTGGGTTCTCTCCGGGCACTCCGGCTTCCTCCCACAGACCAAAAACATGCTCATTAGGTTAATTGGTTTCTAAATTGTCCGTAGGTGTGAGTGTGAGTGTGTGTCTGTGTGTCTGTGTATGTTGCCCTGCGATCGGCTGGCGACCGGTTCAGGGTGTACCCCGCCTCTCGCCCATTGCTAGCTGGGATAGGCTCCAGCCCCCCGCAACCCCGAAATGGGATGCGCGGGTAAAGAAGATGAATGAATGAATGAATGAATAATAATAATAATGTAATTACAATGGGGCCTTCACACCATGCTTAGGCCCTAGAGAATAATAATAGTAATTCTACCAGCTGATTCATTTGCGGTTGCTCAACCAGCGGAACCCTTGTATTATCGTGCGACCTGGTGGGGCTCTATATCTGTTACACATTTCAGGGCAACGTCACATCTAATCCCTGCAATGGCGGAGGAAACAGTCTTGGAGAAAGGGTCATCTTTCATGGATCCTTTTAGGGGTCTTTTGTTGAGATATTTTATGCCCGAATCATGTTACGACGAGTTCTTTCTCAATTTCAACTTTTTGGACGGTAAGTGTCTCATTTAAGTTGAATACGGTAGCTCGATACTTAATGCATGCTGATAATAAACTAGCTGCATTTATTTTGTGTGGATTCCACTTTCGGTTTTAAACAAGTGGAGAATGCTCGGGTTTTCGGGCCATTCTAGTGATCCGATAGTATGTTTGTATGAACGCCAAATTCAAAATACTTATTGTTAATTTAACGTGCATATTATTTGCCTATGTAAACATGGTTCTCTAAGAGAGTAATTAAGCAACCTCTCCCTTGTCTGATTATGTTCACAGGTTTAGTTAAGGTTAGGGGAAATGGTGGTTACAGTCGGAGCCACGTTTCCATTTTCCATAGATCAAATATAACCAGCAATGTTAACTTCGGAAAACCTGAGGGGTGATATTTCCTGTCTGAATCGCCCTTAGTGCGCGACTTTGTGAAACAAGTAACGTTTAAAAAAAAGACACGCCCACTCCAGTGACCAATAGGATGGGTTCTGATTCTAAGGAAAATCAGGCAGAGTTGAAACAGATCCATCGGCACACCTCAAAGCTCCCTGAAGAAGGATTTTAATGCTATGTAACGTTTCAAGCACAATGCTCTTCCTCAGATTTGAATAATAGCGAGTCGCCATCTTAAATACCCATAATGCATCTTACAAGCATATGTGACATACCACACATGATGCAAATCATCAGTCAAATACATTTCAAATAAAGCCTATACACAGATTATACCGAGGTCACATGTATACAAATACACAAAGGTACATAAAAAAATCACAGTATATACAAAGGGAAAGTACAGAGGCCTGTACAGATATCATATGCCTCATAAAAGCATTGGGCTAAATAGCCATAATGTATTTTAAATGCACATTACAAACACAGGTGGCATACAAGACCTTTTGCAAATTGTCAGAAAGTAGTAACAAAATCCATTTCAATATTGTGCAGATATACAGATTAGAAAAGGTAGGTACCTAAAGAAAATAACAGCATATACAAAGGAAATTTACCGTCTCCAAGGTATGCAAATCATGTACTCCAATATTTCGTACTCCATAAAGGTCACATCCCATGCCGAGGAAATCACCTTGTAACTGTAATAGTTGTTTATGAACTACTGGGGGTACATAATGTGCGTATATATATATATATATATATATATATATACACACTGTGAATTTCCTTTGTCTATACAGTATTTTCTTCATGTACCTCCCTTTTTGATCTGTATATGAGCAGAATATTGAAATGGATTTTCTTACTAGTTTTGACAATTTGCAAAAGGTGTGGTATACCACATGTTATTAATATGCATTTAGTATATATTATGAATATGAGGAGTACATCATTTGTATACTGTGATTTTCCTTTGTACAATATGTATTGAATATCCTTCACATACTGTTTTGTATATGTATGTAGCTTCTGTGCTTCCCTGAAAAGAACTAAATCAACAGTGAATGTATCCCGCTAACAAGTATTGTGTGTATCAAAGCCTGATATATTTTATTTCTCTGTGCCATAGAGTTCAATTGTTGCCCAAAAACAAGTCCCACACTGTTGCACTGGGTGACATGTTCCTTCTTTACTATGGACACGCCACACGCTGTAGTTCTTTTTTTTTGACTCAATTCCAAATCCACACTAAAGCACCAAATGTGGATTCATCTGCCACTGAAAATGGTCCTCAACAAATGCACTATTTCCTTCTTTATGAGAGTATGTTTGCAAACAACTACAGAGTACAGCTCTTTTAGGAAATTACTGAACCTTTGTAAGTTTGATCTTTTTAAACATTAAACTATAAATTTGTGTGCCATTTGTGAATAATAGTGCCTTCAGTAGGAACCAGTTCACTTGGACCTGAGTGCCGCATACAGAGTAGGGAAGTCGGAAAGTACTGAGACACAGACTAACACATGTAGCTCATGCAGATCATGAATGCATGTTTTACTTCTCTCTTGCTTACAGAGTCATTTTTATTTTTTTATCCTGTCTTGTTTTAGATTCTCTGATTGACGACTGATTTGGTGTGGATGTGTGTGCATACTTTGATGTGATCTTTGACAGCCAGCAAATCAAAGCATTTTCTATTTTGTTCCAGTACCATGTCTGAAGATTGTACTGAGCAAAGTCCTGGGGATTGGCATCATCCTGGGATCAGTGATGGGTAAAACACCTCACCTCCTCTAATCATTCTAATGTTTTCATTTGGACACCCGATGTAGTTGTTCTACTAATTTTAATCAAACTGTACTCACTGGGCCTGCATTAGCTAAGTGGGGCAGCAGCTCAGTCTGTGGTGGCTTGGCTTGGGAACCAGAAAGTAGCCAGTTCAGTTCCAGCATTGACCACATCACCGAGTGTGGACTGGTAGCTGGAGCGGAGCCATTTCACCTCCTTGACACTGCCAAGGTGCCCTTGAGCAAAGCACTGAAGCTTAAACTGCTGTATGGTGGCCCATCACATGTCTATGGGTCCTGTATGTGCATGTCTGTATTTCAGGCCTGTGTGTGTGTAACTGGATATTGAGATGAAATAATTTTTCAGCCTTGGGGATTAATAAAGTAGTTCTTGTTTGTATTGTTAGTATTGTTTTAGTCTAGTTTAGTTTTAGTCAATGAAAACTAAGCGCATATAAGAAGTATGAAAGATATTAAAGTATGTAACATTTAGTCTCACTTTCATCATATTGTTTTCATGCTAATCATCAGCAGCTTTAAAGTTGTATTTATGATGTAGTATTTTTTCTGAGGATATTCCAACGGCTGTCTAAAAGTGATGATGCAGTAATGTTACCATAATATAAATGTCAGGTCCAGTCAGGTCCAGTCATTAAAAAAAGTAACCTTTTTTCGTTCAAGAAGTTTCACTGAAAGCCCAGCTCCCTTTTTCCTGAGCACACTTTCACAGTTCCACACATTTCCACCTGGAAGCTCCTCAGTATAACTGCAGTCTGACATGTTGGCCACTGAGCAGTTGGGATTATGATCCGGTAATCAAACTGGCAGCCTTTCGGTCACAAGCGTGCTTCTCTATTGAGTGAAGAAAATCAAATCTAAGCCATATGATGCCATTAGACATTGTTGGTGATGGTTCATTACAGTGTGACAGAAATTGCTTTTATAATGCCAGGTAAATGTGACCCAACACACACACACACAGAAAATGTGTCCATAGCACTACGTGTCCAAAACTCTCAAATACTTAAAGCTGACATTGAATATTTGGTCAGATTCATAATATGGTTTTATGGTTTACATATTCTTTGATCTGTTCGTTCCTGATTTAAATCCAGATTTTGCAAGTTTTATTCTGTATTTAGACAAAGTTCTTGTAACTGTTTGCAGACTTTGTCTTCTTCTCTTTAATAAACAAAAGTGTTTTATTGAAAAGTATGTTTATATTTCTCAAAGTATGCTATTAAAAGTGTTTCGTCATGTAAAACAATCAACTTTCAACCCGCGTGTTTGTTTTTTATTTCACAGTGTAAATTTGTACATGATTTTGTTTGGAAAGTGGGTGGCTTGAAAAAAAAATGCTGTTTTTTGTTTTGTTGTTTGTTATTACAGAAATTATGTGAAATGTTGAATGTTTTTAGATACCTCCATTGACTCTCCTCCCTCCTTTTTCATCACAGTAAAGCTGCCTCAGATCTTAAAGCTGATGGGAGCAAAAAGTGCTGAGGGGCTGAGTTTCAAGTCTGTGCTGCTGGAGTTGCTGGCCATCACAGGAACAATGGCCTACAGTATCATCAACAAGTTCCCATTCAGGTTGGGCCACATTCAAATCAACTCTCAAGTAGATATGTACACGGAGCACATATTGTTGTAATAGTTCTCCACCTTGTTGATTCATATTTTGAGTAACAAATTTAGTAACGGGCTGAATATTACCTCAGTGCCTGGGGTGAGGCTCTGTTCCTCATGCTGCAGACAGTCACCATAGGCGTCCTCATTCAACACTACGGAGGAAGAACCAGCAGAGGTAAGACTGCATGCACACTGTAGAATCACTCATGGGCAGAATTTGAGCTTGATGTTAAAGACCAATACTGATATCAATATGTGATATCAGTATTGGTTCCTGAAGGGTTGTGGCTTAGATAACTACAGAAACAATGACCTGTGTTATCAAAGATGAAAATCCAAGATGACAATGCATTCTGAAAAGTGAACTGAAATAGAACTTACATATAGAAAACTTTACACAACATTTGATTTAATCCTTAAAGGTTAGGGGGAAAGACTGTGTTAGGGATGGGTTCGGGTAGTTTGTAATTCACAGTCTCTCTAAGTCTCTTCAGCCTCTTTCTCACACTGCAGGCATGTGAAAAGAAAAAAAAATGGATGTATACAGACACGTGCCCTCAGATCAACACCAGTGTTTCTCCTGTCCCAGGATTCCTGTTTCTGGTTGTGTATTTTGGCCTGCTGGTCCTCCTGCTGTCTCCAGTCACTCCTGTGTCAGTGGTCACCTACATGCAGGCCTCAAACATGCCCGCCATCATCATCAGCAAGGTAGGCGAAGACAACTCAAGTCTGATACATACAGTATTTATTAATATAATGCTTACATTTTTTCAACAAAATCCTGGAACAAGTAACATGGTGTCCTAACCTACTGCACCTGACTCATGCATTTTTTGTAAAAGTGTATACCCCTTCTTCCTAAAGTCTTAACTCAGTCAAATCATAACACAAAGAAATCATAAACACACTCCTATGATCAGCAGAACTCACTTTCTCCAGTAACAGTGATAAATTCATTTGCATCTGCTTAGGAACATATGAAAGACGATCCCTGTCACTCGAGATCTTGTGATCACATTCACAAACACTTTCATCAGTGTTAACATGAATCCATGACTGTTATCTGTTTCTACGTTACAGTACAAACAGGAACGAATGCAGAATGACTTTACATGCTGCATACTCACCAACAAGTAAAAACAGAAATACAAAAAAAGACAGGAAATCGCTTTTCTAGCATAAAAAAGTTACTTATTCACGTGTGCAAACACACACAACACAGGAGAGACTGACCGTGTGCATTGTCCCAGCTGATCCAGGCAGCCTCCAACTTCCGTAATGGGCACACTGGTCAGCTGTCTGCTATCTCTGTCTTCCTGCTGTTTGCTGGATCACTTGCCCGCATCTTCACTTCACTACAGGTAAGTAAGATAAGACAAGATAAGATATTCCTTTATTAGTCCCACAGTGGGGAAATTTCCGATATTACAGCAGCAAAGTGGATAGCAAAAAATAGAGCGCATTAAATATCAAACAAGCAATATAAACAATATAAACAAGTAATACTGAAAATATGAACAATAGGTACTGATATTGCACACTGGATGATAGTACTCATGACTGGAGTATTGATATTGCACATAGGAGTAGTAATACACCTGATTGAAAGATTAATATATTGCACCTTAAGTAGAAATTCACCTGAGCTAAATATTTTCACAGTTTAACTGAACACAGTTGATGTGTATTACAGTGCAGTCAGTTTGAAAGTCTTGGTGAGTGTGTGGTCTACTGGGAGCACTGCTGGTTGTAAAGTTTGACTGCTGCAGGAAGGAAGGACCTGCGATAGCGTTCCTTCACACACTTTGGGTGAAGCAGTCTGTCGCTGAAGGAGCTCTCCAGTGTTGTTAAAGTGTCCTGCAGGGGGTGGGAGTTGTTCTCAATCATGGATGACAGCTTAACCATCATCCTCCTCTCTTCTACTACCTCCACTGAGGCGAGGGGGCATCCCAGGAGAGAGCTGGCCTTCTTGATCAGTTTGTCAAGTGTCTTCCTGTCAGCCGTTGAGATGCTGCTCCCCTAGCAGACCACTCCATAAAAGATGGCTGATGCCACCACAGTGTCAGTCTCCTGAGCTGAGATAAAGTCTCCTCTGGCCTTTCTTGTAAAGTGCGGTTGTGTTGTGAGTCCAGTCCAGTTAATTGTTCAGGTGAACACCCAGGTACTTATAAGATGTCACCATCTCGAGGTCCGTTCCCTGGATGTTCACTGGTGTCAGGGGGCAGAGTTTTCGTCTGCGGAAATCCACCACCAGTTCTTTGGTTTTCCCTGCGTTGATCTGGAGGCAGTCCCACTGGCACCAGTCCACGAAGTCCTGCGTCAGTTCTCTGTACTCTCCGTTGTCCCCATCTGTGATGAGGCCGACGATTGCAGAGTCATCAGAGAACTTCTGCAGGTGACAGGTGGGTGTGTTGTATGAGAAGTCTGCAGTGTAGAGGGTGAAGAGGAACGGAGCCAGGACTGTTCCCTGCGGGGCCCCCGTGCTGCAGATGACCGTGTCGGACACACAGTCCCGGTTCCTCACATACTGTAGACGGTTGGTAAGATAGTCCAGAATCCAGTGTGTGAGGTGATGGTTCACCCCGGTATGCTCCAGCTTGTCCCTTAGATGTGCAGGCTGAATGGTACTGAAAGCACTGGAGAAATCAAAAAACATGATTCTCACAGTACTCCTTCCTTCTCAGCTTCTTCTGCACAACCTGCAGCTCATCCTTATTTCCTGACCTAAAGGCCCTCTTCTTCTCCTTAAGGAGAGCCTTTATATCGGCGTTAATCCACGGTTTGTTGTTGGAAAAACACTGTACAGTCTTGGTGGGTACGGTGTTTTCCACACAGAAGTTAATATAGTCAGTTATGCAGTGCGTGAGACTATCGATGTCCTCTCCGTGAGAATCACAAAATTCCTCCCACACAGTTGTCTGGGTATATATGTGTGTGTCCATCTATAATATGACTGATTGATGACATTTTAGAAATGATCATTGCTACTCTTCACATACTATATGTATACATACAGTATATCTCGACAAACATCAGATCCCTCCCACACACTCCACTTGAACATAATTTTGGGTGATGTGACCCTTGCACCACAGAACAGAGAAGATATCCACAACCAGGGAAGGGATCTACAACTCCATCTTTGCTGCGGCACTCTTGATTTGTTTGCACTGAAAATAAATGTTACATGTATTATGACATAGAATAATATTATTTAACATTAAGTACTTAAATAGCTGCTGCAGTGATTTTTATGGACTGGGATAGAAAATCTAAAATCTAAAATATAGGCTTGCATTATTATTAGATGTGAATAGCACATGTAGGAGCTCTGTCATCTCATTACATCTGTGGGATGTCTAGGGTTTGGAATGGCATTCATTTTGTGTAACAGTGAATGTGATTCAGGTGATGAAACAAATTCCTTGCATTTCCTCTTGAAGCTCCAACTACAGTGCCTATCATAAGTATTCACCCCCTTGGATGTTTTACACTTTTATTGCTTTCATAAATCAATCATGGTCAATAAAATTTGGCTTTTTTAACACAAAAATTTATTGGAAAAAACTCTTTAATGTCAAAGTGGAAACAGATTTCTACACAGTAATGTTAATGAAAGAAAATTATTTAAATGAAAATAATTGTTTGCATAATTATTCATCCCCTTCAAGTCAGTATTTCGTAGATGCACCTTTGGCTGCAATCGCAGCAGTGAGTCTGTGTGGATAAGTCTCAATCAGTCTTGTACATCTGCCCACTGCAATTTTGCTCCATTCTTCTTTGCAAAACTGCTCAAGCTCTGTCAGGTTGCGTGGGTATTGGGCATGAACAGCCCTTTTCAAGTCCAGCCACAAATACTCTATAGAATTGAGGTCTGGGCTTTGACTCGGCCACTCCAGAACATTTACCTGGTTCTTTTTTAACCATTCCTGTGTAGCTTTTGCAGTATGCTTTGGATCATTGTCTTGCTGGAAAATAAATCTTCTCCCAAGCCGTAGTTCTCTTGCAGACTGAAGAAGATTGTCCCCCAGGATTTCGGTGTATTTTGCAGCATTCATTCTGCCCTCTATCTTTACAAGCCTTCCAGGTCCGGCTGCTGAAAAACATCCCCACAGCATGATGCTGCCACCACCATGCTTCACAGTGGGGATGGTGTGTTTTTGGTGATGTGCAGTGTTTGGTTTCCGCCAAACATAACGTCTTGTCTGATGGCCAAAAAGCTCAATTTTGGTCTCATCAGAGATCAGACCAAAGAATCTTCTTCCACTTGACCATGGAGTCTTCCACATGCTTTTTGGCGAAGTCTAGTCGAGATCTAATATGACTTCTCTTCAACAGTGGCTTTCTCATTGCCACTCTCCCATAAAGCTTTGACCGGTGAAGAACCCGGGCAGCAGTTGCTATATGCACAGTCTCTCCCATCTCAGCAGCTGAAGCTTGTAACTCCTTCACAGTAGTCGTAGGGGTCTTGGTGGCTTCTCTCACTAGTCTCCTACTTGCACGGTCACTCAGTTTACGAGGGCGGCCTGATCTAGGCAGATTCACACAAGTGCCATATTCCTTCCATTTCTTGATGATTGATTTCACTGAACTCCGGGGGATCAATGCCTTGGAAATTTTTTTGTATCCATCCCCTGAATTGTACTTCTCAATAACCCTTTCCCTGGGTTGCTTGGAGTGTTCTTCTGTCTTCATGGTGTAGTGGTAGCCAGGAATACTGATCAACCAGTCTCTGGACCCTTCAGACATAGGTGTTTTATACCTCAATCACTTGAAACACACCCACACCACTCAGATCACACAGGTGATCTTCATTTCACTAATTGTGAGACTATTGGCAACAATTTGATGGACCTCTATTGAATTAGACCATTAAATTAAAAAGGGGGTGAATAATTATGCAAACAATCATATTTCTTTATATATTTTTATTTCATTGACATTACTTTGTAGAAGTCTGTTTTCACTTTGACATTAGAGTTTTTTCCAATAAATTTTTGTGTTAAAAAAGCCAAACTGTTTCGACCATGATTGATTTATGAATGCAATAAAAGGGGAAAACATCCAAGGGGATGAATACTTATGATAGGCACTGTATTTGCTGACAGTATTGACGTTCAGCATGGTTTTGTTCTGTATTGTATTGACTGAAGAGAAAAGGTGTCCACACAATGGACATGGCAACTTTTTGCATTTTTTTTTCTCATCTGCACCTACACACAGCTCACATTTATTCAAAATGTTAGTCATTTTATGTGTCTGACAGACTGGACTTTTGTACAACAACCAACAACATATATTAGTTCAGTCAGAGATTCATAATGTCAGTTTCTGTCTGAAATAGTAAACTGAATATTTATTTGATCAACTGCCCAGCCCAGATAGAAAGCACATTCACTGTATTTGAACCCCTGAGAAGGTCCACCCTGTTTCAGTTTCAGGAGGAAAGCCGAAAAAGTATGTGTTAAAAAATTGTTATTTTTTCATCAGCTTATGTTCACATAAGTCACAAGGGTATGTTGTTTTGAGCTATATTGTATTCTTACAGGAAACTGGAGACTCATTGATGGCCGTCACCTTTGTCATATCCTCTGCCTGTAACTGCATCATCGCTCTGCAGGTTCTCTACTACTGGAACAGTTCCCCAGAATGCAAGAAGAAGAGGAAAAAGAAGAGAGAGTAGTAAAAGGACAGTCACTAATCTTCAATCATAAAGCAACACTTTTCTTTCGAAATCCAGCTTTAGACACTCTTCAAGAGGTGTCTTCAAAACTTGAAAGAAGAAATTGAAATGCATGTACAGACCTTCTGGGAGGTGTGGGACACTGAATCTGCTAGGCAATCACTTGACTTGGAAGTAAGGATGTGAACGTAACGTGCCAAGTAACATGCTCAGAACCAAAACTCTCAAGGCCAGTGCCCACATGACCTTGAGAGTTTTGGTTCTGAGCAGGGCCGTTGGGTCCAGACTCCCGCTTTGCGGTACACTGTTAATACATTCCTCTTGATCAAGTTTTGCTCATTGCATCTGTTGTGTTCAAATCTTTTGTGTTAAAATGTTCGGAAACAGTATGTACATTTGACTGCTGAATTTTCAGACTGAGGGCCTCTGATTACTAGGTCTGATGTGTGATCTGTATTTGGTGACATTATGGGGTGATAATCAGAATCAGAATTCCTTTATTGATCCCCAAAAACAATTTCCCCTCGGACATCAATTAAGGAATTCTGATTCTGATTCTGATTGACATGATGAGTGACATGAAGTTTGCAGATTTTTACAGTATTGCTACATTGCTATATGTAACAAAGGTAAAATCCTAACTGAAGTAAAAAATCTAAAATTGATGCTAATCCGCTTTACCTCATGTTTGAATGCGATTGATTGTCTACAGCCAAGCTAGTGGCTTTGAGACTGTACTTAGGCACAGTGGACTTTTAGCTAAATGCTAACATTAGCATGCTAGCACAACAACACACGCCATAATAATGCTATAATTCTAATAGATGGTAGGGATTGTTTTTTCTTCAGTTAATCATTAATCACTGAAAAAGTCTATTATTGCTGTGTTGTCGTTCTCCACTCGACTGTTTGGATGGCCCCCCCAAATCCACTCTATATATCGGAAAGCCATTACATAATAAATTATGCAAGGAGACCTTTCAAAAAACACCTTCACATAGAATTAACTAGTAACAAGTGAATACTGACAGTTGAATATGTGAAAGTTTTCTAATACTGTCCATGTTTCCCATAAACTGCACAACTTTCTCTCCATGACAGCCCTCTGTCCAAAGAGTCAACTTTGTAGCATTTTCTGCCACTCTTCACTCTCTCCTCTGCTGTAGCAGAACCTGTTTGTCCTGTACTTTTTTTTGCGGTGGAGCACACTTTTTATGTGACTCAAGAAAGTATAGAGTGTTACACCAAGCTAAGAAGACTGAAAACAGTGCACTACTGACAGATCAGTAAAAGAAATGACAACATATCCAGAGACAGCATTTCTGCAAAGTCGTGAAAGTTTGGAAAATGCTTAATTTTAAAAGTTCTGTGTTCAAAGTTAGGAATAAATATGCTTTAATTTGAATATACTCATACACCCCAAAAATCTTAATATTTGAAATGAAACAATCCTGTGTCATATTTGTTAGTTGTCTCCTGGTGTCAAAATTAACAAGCATTTAACAATCATGATCAAAACATACAAGCATAAGTTAATATGAACAGTTTTCAAAATAAAGTGACAATATACATTGACTGCTGTCCGTATAAAGGAATTTTCTTTGCTTCGTTTTTCACAAATGCATTTCTAGTAACAATTTAGATTTTATGATAAAGGCTTTGAGAGTCTAGAAATGTGTGGTGTAGGCTCTGTACCTTGAAAGTGCTGGAATTTTACTTTTTTTTATTTTTTTTACTGGAATTTTTAAAATGTTGTACGAACTCTGCCTTGAGGGGATTTATATTATTAGCATGTCATTTTATTGCCATATTTTGTCAGAACAACTTAAACAAATTAGTAGTTGCATATGAAAATTCTCTCATTCTGACAGCTGCCTGCCAGAAAATAGCAGATAGCAACCTGCATGTAAGCAACAGCATACACTATCTTAAAAACAAACTACTCACTCCCCCTTTTCCCCCAGTCCCCATTAAATGTGTCAGTGTCCTTTGATTACCACTTGTGACAGCTGAGGCTTTTGTTTGTTGCTCAGCAAAAGTTACATAGTCTTGCTGTAATTAACTGGCCGTTCTCTGTGATACTCTCACACTGCCAAAACAAAAAACAAAAGCAGAATCTTTCTGCACTGTACCCCTTTTTTCTTTTTTTTTTCTACCTATGTGCACATATTCAGATTGAGCAGTTATTGTTTCAGCAATTTCAGCAACAGTTTGGCTGTCACCATTCCATTTCTTTGAAAATCTCAAGTCTAGAGCCATTTTCTCACATGAACTCCAGACAACATGAGTTCTCCATTTATGCTGATGACAACAAGACTACTTAGATGTTCCTGTCCCAGTAAAATTGTAAGTGGGAGAATTAGTTGAACACATAGAGCAATCCAGAGATTTGGATAGAGCTCTTGTAGTTGGTCGTCATGAAGAAATATTAAGCATCTCCAGGGCAGTTGTCTATGGTGACTGATATGGAAGAGTCATGATTTCCTTCACCATTACAGGTCCAACATTCTGTGATAATGACTGTGGCTGGGGAGGGAGAGCAGGTGGTCCACTACTCAGAAGGTCAGCAGTTTATCCCCAACTCCTCCAGTCTGCATGTTGAAGTGTCCTTGAGCAAGATAAGACACGCTGGGGAAATGCACTTGTTACAACAGCAAGAATTAAAAGGATGGATAGAAAAAAAAAAACAAAAAGACATAAAATGAAATCTATAGACGCTGTGTACATTATAAGATACTAAACCCCAAATTGCTCCTGATGGCTGTGCCACTGGCATGTGTGTGTCAATGAATGGGCCAATGTGACATGTTGTAAAGCACCTTGAGTTGTCAGTAGACTAGAAAAGTGCTACATAAATGCTGACCATTTACCATTCCTTTTACAATTCTGCACTTGAGTTCAATGTTTTTGTAAGTCCTCCTTGGACATTTCATGATGTTGCTGAAATCAAGCAGCACCCCAAATCTGTCTTTGACCTGGCTCAGTGTCTCAAAGCTCTCTTGAAGTGACATCAAAGCAGAGTCTACAACAATATTGTAAAATGTTACCTCAGGCTTTTTGAGAAATACAAGGGAAATAAATTAGCATATAAGTACATGCAGAGTTAAATGTGCTTTCAAGACACTCAAACTTCAGGAATTAAATGTGTATTAAGCAAGATAATGTAATAGGTTGTTTGCATATGATGTCATGTCACTTTTTCGTTGTGGCGGGAACTACACATGGAGGGCCGGAGGTGATTTTCTGCATAGGAAGCACTGCAAGACACACTCAAAACGCCTATGTTTTATATAAGAGAAAAATGCAAGAATTTGAAAAAAACAGGGAAAAATGGCTTGTTAACTGTGTGCAGTTGGGACGAGCCGAGTCGGATATGGGGAAATGGTGTAATATTAGTTATTGTTTTAAATCTATGGTGATAGATTTAAAGCAATAGCTACAAGCAACACGACAAACACTTGTTAAATTGCCGTTCACAGTATCACATAAGACAGGTGGACGTAAATGACGTATTCGAAACTAATTAACAAACTTGAATCTCTGCGGTACGCATACAGGAGGACTCGTATATTACATAGAATAAGGCACAGTAATTTCTTCACATTCAAATCAAAGCAACTTTTATGAACGCACGTATGTACCTACATCATCACTCTGAGTGCATCCCCAAACACAGACTCCGCAACACACACAGGCAGGAGACTAAAACCCAAAGTAGGATATTTAAGAAGAAGGGATGGAATGTATTGGTGAAATTCATATGCTGTATCTATGTTAATGTGCTACATCTTCAAAGCAGAAGGATTTTTGTTGACAAGTATTAATATATATTAATTTGATAAGCACATCCATGTCTAAGCTTAGAACTTCACTGTAGTGTGTTATAATATTTTCTTGTTCTGGTCTCAGAAAAAAATTGTTTCAGATTAAGACGAAGACTGAAGAGGATGAAAATAATCACTAAAAACAGTGATACCATGATGATCATTCATGTCTCACTTAGTTCAAATCAGCTCCAGTGGATTTATTTAGCACTTACATACTTTGTTCAACTACACAAAAATGTATCATATAGAAAGGGTGGATTGGAAGGGTGCATGATTCCTGTGCTTTCAAAGAGAGCCAACAGTAAGTCCCTGGTTGTGAGGGAATTCTGGAATTTCCCCTCGCGGGACAAATAAAGGAATATTGAATTGAATTGAATTACTTTTTGTAAGGTCCATGCATATACATGTAAGAAATAATAAAAAGACATGTGAGAGTACTTAAGTTTTTGGTGAAACCTCTTTTGTCTCTCCTGTTCATGTATGTGAATGTGTATCTGTTTTCCCTGCAATGCACACAGATCAGAGTTGTGTCTGGGCTGCTGGATGAATGCAGTAGGTACTATACATTAAAATCCAGGAAGCATTTCTATCACTGCTTTTGAAGTGGTGGTTTCCTGGAGCAGTTGCTGAACTCATTCCTTTCCTTTTTTCTATATATAATTCCCAATTCCTCCTCTTAGTTGTTGGAATGTTCATTGAAGAAAGAGACAACAGCAGCCAGTGAATAAGAGCTTGACCTACCAGTGATTGAACATGGCATTCAAATCCAATTGCTGCACAAAAACGATAAAAAAAAAAAGACATGGAGGTTATGATTAGATTGTGTGTCACTAAAGTAAATGCCAGTTCACACTTAAAAAACACTGTTGGTAACCACCACCTGATTCTCACACATATACTCTCTCACACACAGAGGCTGACCACAGCTCTTTGTAGGGACTTTTAAGTCACTCCCTGCAGATCCATGGCAACCACTTGTTGAAGCCTCAGTGCTTGTTGCTAAGTGATGGGATGTATTGGACCAGAAAATCCTTCCATTGACACTCCCTCCAACCCCTTCTCTACCCATTCCTCTTCCTACCCCATCGCAACCCATCCATGGATTGCAGCCAAAACAACTCACATACATGCTCTAACTTCCGCTAGTTACATGACAAGACGTGTTCTTGTGGTACTTTGCCAGATTCAACTCATATGTACACTGTTCAAAAAACAGGTTAAAAGTTGGTATTGTAACTTTTTATTACTGACAACATTATACATATGCCACACATCCCCATGCTTTAGCACAATCTAAGAATGCTTGACAGCAGCAGCATTAAATGAACTGGGCCCACACTGGGTTTTTTCCTTTTTTTTTTTTTTTTTATCAAAGTGTGAGATTTGGTTTACATAGATACATCCCTGACGAAGAACTTTTTGAAGAGCCCTACTTTATGTCTATATGGTTCCATAAGTCCTTGAGATACTTCCAAATGTTCTTAAGAGGTTCCAGGGATCCTTGGGGGGGGGGTTGGAGTCCTTCGGGAGTTCTGGGGTCAGGAAGGAATAGTAGCAATAGTTATGATTGCACTGTCATTACCATTATCACAGTAATAGGCTTAATTAAATACCACATTAACTAAAATGTACCATACCACCATCTATGAGATTAAATCACATTCAGAGTTAGTTTGAGACGGTATTGGTTTTCACCTATCCCTGCATCTGTTCACTGTTCTCCTCCTCCTGTTGATCCCCCTCCCCTCAGTGACCGATTAGCCGGTGCGGAGTTCTCTCGCATTTCCATGAGAAAGGCGGCGGTCGGAGAAAGGGTTAAGCCTGAGGACGAAGCCACAAAAAGCAGCCCTAATTTTCTGCCCGGCGGGGGAGTGGGGGAAGCGGGGAGAGGGAACAAAGACGCCCGGGGGAGGAGCGGAGACTCCGGCTTTACTATATGCACCTGCGGCCTGAAAAGCCTTGGACAATGCGCCTCCGACACGGCCAATTACGAACGGGCCATCCACCCGCTTTCTCTGTGGAGAGATGTCGGGGAGCAGGGAGGGGGTTGAAAAGGAGGAGGAGGGGAACGGGGAAAGTGAATTTTTAAAGAGGGTAAAGATAAGAAAGTAAATAATCGAGCTTTAAATCGTTCTAGGCACTACAGACAACCGCCCCCATTCACCCTCACCCATCACATCTTTCCAAGACGGCAGACACTCATGTTCTCCCGCTAATGTTCACTTTTGTCCCCAGATTTATTGTGAGCGGCGTCAGGCAGAGCTGACGGCTCCGCCTGTGAAGACGCTGTGAAAGTGAAAAAAAAAAAAAAAAGGTCGGTTTTGATTGCTGGTTGGCCTATGCCATTCTTACTTCTTTAATTATTTGGATGGATGAGGTCATGTTTGAAGCAACAGCTGAGAAACAACTAGGGGAGAAAAAAATATATAACAATCGGATCTTCCGAGAAAGGAAATATTTAAAAATAATAAGCACGTAATATCTATCTGCAGTACTATCAGAAAAACATATATATTTTGAATAATATGATCCCAATTAGACTGTAATAGGCCCACCGTAAGTGTCTTTGTGGAGAAATACGGAAGCAATTAAATGATTACACAAGTAATTTAGCATGTTTTATTCAATTTACAAGAAATTCTGTAGCCTACACTTTAAGGCCTACATTAAAGTGAACCATTTTGATGATCATCTTGTTTCAGATTTTTGAAAATCTGAAAAAATTTGAAATCAACCTGCCTTTCTAACAACATACACCATACACCAATAATCACATTTTAACAACAAATACTGCAAATTGATGTTTACTGTGATGATTTAAGTATTTGTTGTTAAAGTTAAAGTCTTCTAATTGATTTACATATCATATGGAAATTATTGCAGCAATCTTCTGCAAAGTAGGAAAAGTACACAAATTCCACTGCATGATTTGAAAAAGTTAGCGCTTGTGTAATATATCAGCTACGTATTTTAAAGACACTGGTTGTCCTCTTAAGCCATAAGGAAGACTGGGGATGGGAAAAACACTTTGTATTTGAGCATTAGTAACTCAGTGGTTGTTTGTGCTAGGTCTGTGAAACAAGGATACAGGGTACCCATACTTGTCTACTACAAATAAAACTCACTTGGGCATCTACTACACAGTCACAGATTTCGTCAAATAAAAGAGTTCCTGTCTTACAACCTATCCCACTACTGGGGTGAGTTCTAACACTGGCTGGGGATAGATAAGTGAGAGATAATTTGCTGAAATAAGATCCACACCATCCAATGTGAAAAAAAAAGGAATAAACTGTTTTGAATAAAGTGAACTATTCAAAATGACAATGCTGTTTCTCTCTTTCTCTCTAGGCTGCCCCTGGATTGCAGGCTTTGTGGGCTGACGACGCACACACTCTACCCACACTTCTTTTGGCTGTTTTTGGAGTTTGCAAAGTGTTCCATACACACGATGCAGAAATTCTAATCATCAGAAGAGTCAGAATCCTCTTGCTCAATGCATACACACAATGCAGAAATTCTAATCATCAGAAGAGTCAGAATCCTCTTGCTCAATGCATACACACAATGCAGAAATTCTAATCATCAGAAGAGTCAGAATCCTCTTGCTCAATGGACTTGGGCCTATCGCTTTGTTTCCTTCTTTTTGCCCCTTCTCCCTTTTTTTAAAAAACACTTTTTCCAATACTCCTGTTATTTTTTTCATCTTCAAGTGCAGATTCACAGGCATATTGTTCAGGATTTCTAATTATCTTTTCTCTCCCTTCCCAATGGGAGTCTTCCTTGGTACTGCTATGGGAAATGTACGGAGAGCAGAAGGACCGAAACCCTCTTGAGCATCTGAGGCTTCAGTTGAGGAGTCCTGTTGATTCTCCTTCTGATGGGTCAAATAAGTCTGAGAAAAGGATTAACCTGCCTGGTCAGCTGAAGAGGAGACTGAGGCAGGCTGGTCAGCTAGGGTAGGGTAGGCTTGGACTGCGACATTAGCTAAGGTGGAGGCTTGGGCTGCCTGTTCACCTAAACCCAGCCTGTATGTTGCTTTCAGTTACAGCATTGGGGGATGCATTCCTGACCAGGCATAGATTGACATTGTTTCTGCAAGTTTCATTCTCATCCATGCATTACTCACTGAAAGAAAGGAGCACCACCCCATTTTCTTTGCAGTAAATGATTGCCTTTATTGTATGAATGAGAACTATGGTTCTCCAAAAACAGTTACACCTTCCTCTCAGGAATGACCTTTGTATGCTTGACAAATCCTTCTCCTGTATCCATCCAGAGCCATTACTCTCAAAACTACATGGCTGTCATTGCACAGGAAACAGTCCTTGTATCTTTTACGTGGGGAAGGGCTGGACAAATTACATTTCCCTGTGCATTCACAACACAAGCCACTGACACCAGGACATCCCTCTCTCCTGATATCATCGCACCAACTTGCATAACGTTGTGGCTTGCAATTGCATGGTCGGGAGTCTGGACAGTTTTGATTTCTGTTTCATCCACATGCCAAATGTCATTCCCTTCAAGGATGTGCTTCTCAATCACATCATCAAGCTTCTTGAAGAATCTCTCCACATTTGGACAATTGAAGCTTGTTGCCCAAGACAAACTAGTTTGCTGTGCACTTCTGATAGACAGATTTTGGTGACATTTCATGAAGCCTGAAAACCGGTCACAGTAAACATGTTATCTCCATGAATGATGTACAACCAACTGGCAATCAGTGATAAACAAGCAACAACAACCATTGCAGAAAAGCTGTTAATCAATGGTCCCTACTGCGTCACAATTGAGACAATAATTGTGAAGTGACATATTTTTCTTAAACATACAAGTGCCCCATTTTATATTTAAGCCTGTCTCATTCTTACCCCGCAGGTGGTTAATCAATAGTACACAAGCAACTGCCTCCTTCAAATAGCCAAGCGTTCCTCCTGCACCTCACTGAAGAGTCTGACTTCAGTGGTACGGCTGCTCACATTAACGCTCTTCTCTTAGCTTATGTGAGGCTTCATAATATCTGTACAACGTGACATGACAGATGGAGCCTTGGTGACTGATCTGATTTTCCCTACCTGACCTCCATGTTTCTGTTGCAAGCTGGAAAAAGAGTCACAGTAATAAATATTAAGGGAATCTATGTTTCATTTTTAATGAACTGTTAAAACTATCCCCACCCCACGCACCCGTCGCATAGCTAACTGATTTAGCTTGTGCACACTGGTGAAAAAATAATCAAGATAAAACTGTTACTTTCTTACACAAAAATCAGTTTTCTGGTTGCTTAGACATTCCACTTCACCTCTGAGCTCAAAGGGAAATGGGAGTGTTGGCATCACCACAGCTGTTTTCTGATTTAAGTGTCAAGTGTAACTAATAAAGTGGCCACTGATATGTGAAATTAGGCTTTTCACTTAACTCTATGATTTTCATCATATATAATGCTTTTGAACTAAAAGCACACAAACAACATTTATCAATAAATGAAAAATGGATTTGTACTTTTTATTAATATTGTCATGAATACCATATCGAACATTTCTTTTAATCAAAAGGGAATGAGGACTCTTACAATAAGAGTCTACATAGTTATACATTATTTACATGCAAGCTACATATAGTAGCTCTAGTATATGGCAGCATCTACATACCAAAGAATTCATTCTAAAAATAGAGATACAAGTCAATCTAAAAGTTAAGTTTTCAAAAACTTGGGTAGAAATGTAAACATTCATGCATTACTTTAATAGAACTGCTCTCCCTTTTTCAAAAATAAGTCTGTATCAGGTGCAGTTCAGTTAGTAATGGAATGCTTCAAAGTTAAGAACTGTTTGAATAATCTACCACATTCAATATTCACAGTTCTGTAAGTTGAAAATTAAAGTTTCCTTTAGGTCCATAGCAGCTCTATTACCAAAGAGAAGACTAGATTGGAAAAAGAAAAAAAAAAAAATGACGGTACTGTTTGATACAACCAAGATAAAAAAAAAAACAAAACACAGATTTGTTATTTTTAATGAATGACCTAATTACCCACAGGTAAAGATATCTGAAAAAGTTTCAAATCAGGATGGAAGCTTTGGAGATTTAATCCGAAACTGACACTGATACATTCCCTTTACTGGTGGTAAAAACAAACAGGTAATTAAAAAACATGCCTGGAAGCCCTTTTGTCAAGTTTTCTTGGTGGAAAACATAACTTGCAAGCCAATCTGCGGTTTGTAATTAAAAAAACTAAATTGAAATGTAGAATTTCATATTATATCCCATTCACTTGATGAAAAGCCTAAAAACAACATAACTCTTAACCTTCAGCAAAGTGACAATAACTACACAAGATGACTCAGATGCTTGACATAACAACCCATCCAAACATTTCAATCAAAAGGTCAAATCTAAAACTAGCTATAGCAAATAAAACTCATACAGGCAGCAAAAATAGTGTTACCGTTCTGCTCAGATTCAAAATTCCAGTGATCTGGTGTGACTGAGGACACTACACCTATTGAATATAGGAACCAGGCTGGCTCTACATTGTAAGCAACCATAAATCATAGAAGCCAGTGTGTATTCTGTTAATTTCCTGTGGATGCAGTGCTGATTGTCCAACAGGTGTTTTCCATGTCATCCAACAGGATTTCGTCAGTTCAAAATAAAATATAAAAATATACAACAGTACCAAACCAAAGCCAAGGCACAAAGAGTTCATTTTAAAAATAGCTCTGTCATTCAAGTTTTGCATTTCCTTCCCGTTTTCCCCACTGGCACCTAGCTGTTTTCCAGCTCCACTCACACATCAGGACAGCAATAACCAACAACTAGAGCACATCAGCTCAGGAGATTCGTTTGTCACCAGCTGAAAGTTTGCTATCCATCAACCAGGTTGCCAGGTCATTTACCTCTGCTGTGGTTGTAAACCTCATAGACTGGTTCCATGGTCCAACAGTGGAAGACTAAACCCATTAACTGGACCAGTCCCCCAGCAATAACTGAGTATGGTGGAACTGTCGTGAGTGCCAGTGTCACAAGTGTTTAGGGTTGTATTAAAGAGTCTTTTGAGTTACTATGGATAGCTTCTAAAGATATAAAAAGACAAAAGTAACATTTCATAATATGTACACAATAAACAAACATTCCCCTTGTCTTCACATTCTTCATGGAGAGAAGTCTACTGGAGGGTGGTGAGCAGGAAGAGTCTCAGCTGTGTACATGGTGGTGGGTGTGTGTTATTTAATATCTGAACTGATGAGGCACCAAGGAGGTAGAAAAACAGCGTTTCAATTATATAAAAATGTAGTTCACATTTCTGTCTGTAATTACAAACACATCTGGAACTGTGAGACTACTGTAGGAGAAAAAAGTGTTTTCCTTCACATGTTGTGTCTTTATGCTTTGACAGTCAAAAGTCCCCCACATCTGACTCCACCTCCTGTCCCAACAGCTGTGTGTCATGAGCATTTCTGGTCCTCCCACTCCGCTCACCGTCCACCTCCATGATTCCTACTTCAGTTCTAGATGTGTGTGAGTGGGACTGTTCCAGTGAGGTAGTGCTGCTGGACACTGGTATAGCCCCTCTGGGCTGTCGTGGGGTCGCTGGCATCCCCTCCCGGTCCCGGAATGTACATGCTGATCATGTCCCTGAGGTCACCCTGCAAAGGCCCCCGGTGGTGGTTTGGCGTTCCTGTTGGAGGCGAGTGGGACACTGGTTCCGCCTTCACCATGGACATGGTGACAGGGCTAGGCTGCTGGGGACTGCTGGTATATGACATAGGACTGTGGAGGGTAAAAGACAATCCAAGTTAGACACCATCTGAGATTTTAAAATATTAATAAATACATCTGGTTAAAGGGAGAGATCATGCTACACATTTACATGTAGTAATCAGAGTTAAGACAACTTTAGATATATTTGATAGAAAGATGCACTGCTGCACTAATGATTTTTCTTTTTTGCCGGTTGCAGTTCATTCTTGCAATTTCAAGCCCCTGTGCTTTAACATGTCTATGGGCACTCACAAAAAAGAAAAAAGCACAAATTAAGCTGTTGTAACAGGGTTTCTTTAAGTGGTTTACCCAAATTAGGAAAACACTCTCTCATTCACGTGATTTTTAATAATTAGATTACAGAAAAAAGAACAAATGCAGAGAGAGACAACATGCCATGTGCAATGCTCTGTTTCATGCTAACACCAATGTGATATGTAGGTGTAAATGATAACAATCCAAGACATTTCCAATGGAAAAAATCTAAACCAATTTCAAAGGTTATTTCCAACTTTTAATGCCTGATTTTCCAAATGTCCTCTTATCCAAGTAGGAGAACTGGAAAATGTGGACCAAAAATTTTAATTATAAAGAAGACAACCACTGTCTGAATCAGCAGCATTACAACTAATGAACTGAGACTGAGGGTCATTCTGTTTTGCTTATACTTGACTTCAGGAACAAACCGAAAACACTGACTTTAAAGGCATTTGCCAAAACAATAGAGTCAAATACACCAACTTGTATCTTCTGTAGTGTCACTTGAATGGCACACATGATGTTTATGGCATAAATACTGTAGAGGTAAAACATTTTCCACTAATGGAATTAGGTATCTTTTTAACCAATCTGCTGGCTTCTCCATTCCAAAAGACAATGAGCTGGTGTACACCTATGTTAAAACCACATCAGATTACTAAATACTCCAATATGGGGGATTCTGTTCTGGGGAACAGGGTATTTGGCTGCTCTACTACCACCACAATACCGACCTGTCAGGACACTCAAAAACACATGGAAATATAATACATGAACATGCTTCAAAAAGTAACAGAGCCTTAGAACATGTCAGGTACACCCTCATGGAGTATAATGCATCCCTCATGTAGCCAACACTAAGGAGGCCCAGTGAAAGAATATGACTTAATAACACCCAAATGACTGAGGAGACAGAGTGGAATGCACTGAGAAGTCTTGGAGATGTGTTCTGAAGGGTCACTGCAGAGACACCTGCCAGCAGACAACATATCATCTCTGTGCAAAACCTTTACACCATGAGCTTTCGAGTCAGTCAGGTCTATTTTGGCATTACATCACAACAGAAATTTCCAATACAATGAAAAATGTTAAAATACCAATTTTATTTGCTATTTGCTGTATTTTTTAGCCAAATTACCTGAAACATATGATCCATAAAGACTTGTGAGTATCAGTTGACAAGTGGTCCTGTCCAGTCTTGTTCTTATTTTAAACTTTTTGAAAACATTGTCTTTATTATTTATTATCCATATTGGCAATAGTATTTTTATAAGCTGTAAATGTTGTACATATACATACATCCATGCAGCATTTCTCAAGTGCAATTCAGCATAGGCATTAGTAGTTTTTTCATAAGAATATTGGCAATAGTATTTTTGTGGGCAATTGTCTTTATCCTGCATCTTCCTTATCTTGACCCTTCTATGCCTTCTGTTTTTGCTGTTTAATACTTTGCTGGCTGTAACAACTTAATTTCCCTGACATGAGATCAGTAAAGTTTTATCTTATGGGCACGTACAAGTTCCAAACCTCCAAAGTGACTCAAACTTTTAAACATCTAAAACTGACGAATGAGTAACTGATAAACATTTAAACATCTTTCAGGGAATCTTGAAATGATTCACCTGCTGGAGAAAAACATTTTTAAGAACAAAGATGTTGTCTAAATTGTTAAAGTTGTTGAACTGCAGCTGAGTCATCACGACAAAAACATCAAATGATTCTACACTGGAATAAACTTCAACAGCATCCATCCTCACACCTGAACATATATCAAAGTACTTAGTCTTTGTAGTTTTAGGGACATGAGGCCTTAGGAGGCAAGACCCAGAAGTGGAACAGGGGACAATGCTTTAGCAGGAATAGGGGATTGTGGGTAGAGGACCACACACAGAGCAGTCCTGCCTGCCATCAAGTTATACTAATCAGCATTCCAAGCAGGACGCAGCTCAGAGAAGAGTGTCACATGCATAACAAGTGGACGACAGACTAAAGCCTGTTGTTTCATCATATACAGTGTTCCTTTGACTCAATGGGACTGAATGTACATCAACAACTTTACCTGATTAAAGTCTCATTTTTAAGTTAACTATGTCAGTTTTACATAAGGTGGAGTCTGTAAGATAAGAATTTCAGAAGTATTGGTGTATTTTAAGACCACCAATTCACAAACTGAATAAAAACTGAAAAGCAATTCTGTGAATGTGCATCAAAGAGTTAAATAGAAGTGTAATTATGGCTTATTTCAATCAGCAAGGTCTGCAGGTGGAAAGTAGTAAGACTGTTTTTACATGTACCCACTAATTATCAAGGAAGGCTAAAACTTAACAGAATATATATAAGAATGCATTAGTTAAACACCTTGGTCTGAATTTACTTTTTTGTGCATTTGATCATTGTGCTCGCTCTACCTATTATCTGAAGATGTCTCTCTTTCACTGTCATTTTTAAGCTCATACTATTTTATCCCTTTTTTGGACAGCCATTATCACATCACAAGACAAACTGACAGTTTGTTCAGTATCTCGAAAAGTTCATAAATTTTGTTAAACTCTGAGTGCATAACAAATAAAGCCAGACTGTGTCTGATATAAGTGAAGTGGTTAATAGAGAAAGTTGTACACCTTATACGACGTGTTTCTGTTGGGGGTTCATTTTATTAAACGTGTACGTCTTGTGATACTATCAGATATTGCTTTTGGTGGTAACAGAAAAATGACCCAGCCGTTGAAGCACTTCAAATTAAATATATCAAAATCACAATTTATTCAAAATTCATTTTGATTTCAGTGGGGCAGATTTTGGATGGCATAAAAAAAAAGTAAGTTTTCTGCTTGTTGAGGTTGTTTTAACAAGCGGCACCTTTTCACCGCGCTTTCGTTCAAAAAGTGGCATGACTAAACAGGCTTTCAAAATAAGCAGATTTTATGAAGAAAAGCCCTTAAATTGGGTTTGGATTCAATGTAACACACCTGCCAGAGAACCTTAAGGAGGTGGAACCCAAACACACACAGCTCACCTGTACGAGCTAGCTCCGTTCATGTACGTCTGTGCTGCCGTCATGGTAGGTGGGTACTGGAGAGCTGACAGGTCATACCGATGTAGCTGCTGGGTATAGCCGAGCGCCTCGCCCTGCATGCCCGCGTACCCTCCGGTGGGCCCCCAGCCGTAGCTTTCCATCCTCGGACTACCACCTTGGCCTTGCGCTGCCGCCGCCAACAGATTCCCTGCGGACAGCGGGTACTTCCCAACCTGAGTGTCCTTTTTCAGCAGGGGCTTTGTCTTGCGGCGTGGTTTGTACTTGTAGTCGGGATACTCCTTCATGTGAACTGCCCGCAGCCGTTTGGCTTCGTCGATGAAGGGCCGCTTCTCGGCGTCGGTCAGAAGTTTCCACTCAGCTCCCAGCCGCTTACTGATCTCGGAGTTGTGCATTTTGGGGTTTTCTTGAGCCATTTTACGCCTCTGTCCCCTGGACCAGACCATGAAAGCGTTCATGGGTCGCTTGACTTTGTCCATGGGATCGCCTCCAGGTGCACATGCCGTTTTGGAGCTCGGGTGAGAGTTACCATTACTGCCCATGTTCCCGGTCATGTTGCCGGTGACCGGTGACATTCCTTGGGAGGTCTGATGAGAAGGGGGCTGGCCGGTCGGTTTCAGTTCGTGTTCCATCATGCTGTACATGTTGGACGGATGTAATAAACTGAAGATGAGTTACAGAATAGTTGAAACGCTGAAGCACACGGCAGCCTTTGTCGCCGTCCACCTGGCGACTTGTGGCCAGGTTTCCCTGCAGGGTTAACCGGGAGCGCCGGGTGATCCAAATTAAGTAATTACTCACGACACACACGGGAAACAAAACAGACCGCAACAGACGACAAGTTATTTCTATTTTTCTTAAATTCTAAATCTGTCTGTGACACTCATTACTTTGATACTAACATACACTGAATATATTAAAAATGCAGCAGCTGCCTGTCCTCACTCAGTAGAAACAGAAAGCCACCTGTTGTCAGACTTCCAGCTCACACACTGAACTCATCTGCCTGTTAACTCCAAAAGTTCTTCTGTTCTCGTGTAGTCAGTCGGGTGTGGACCAATAGGAGAGCGAAAAGCTTCAGTCTGTGTTCGTGCATTTGCAAGTGAAAAGGCTCCGACTGTGCGCGAGACACTTGTTGACTACGGAGGTGGAGAGACGGGATGCATTCCAGGAAGACAAGTATGCACATATCTTGTTATCAGTTACTTTAAATTATACTGATCAGATACTGATCAGGGGCTTTAGCAAAATTCTCCACAAAGAGAGCATGTACAACCCCCCCCGACACACACACACACACACACACACACGCGCGCGCGCGCTCACTTTCACACATACATAATCCCCCCGTCTCACACACACAAGGACTTCATTCTCTAAACCTTAAACCAATATGAACTGCCTGTATCTGTCTTTTTAAAACCAACTGTTTACAAATATGTTTTTGTACTGTATGAGACGTACAAAGCACAAGCACAGACAACAAAATATGATAATATACAGTACTGTGCAAAGGTTTTAGGCAGGTGTGAAAAAATGCTGTAAACTAAGAATGCTTTCAAAAATAGAAATAATAATTGTTTATTTTGTTTTATTTCTCAATTTGCAAAATGCAAAGTAAGCACACAAAAGAAAAATCGAAAACAAATCAGTATTTGGGGTTACTACCCTTTGCCTTCAAACCAGCATCAGATCTTATAGGTACATTTGCACAAAGTCAGGGATTTTGTAGGATTATAGTCAGGTGTATGATCAACATACAGTCATTAACTGAAACAGACACAGCTGTGTAGGAGGCTTAAAACTGGATGAGGAACAGTCAAACTCTGACACCAAGGTGAGGTTGTGGAAGACCGTTTCATGTCACAGTTCATACACCATGGCAAGACTGAGCAGAGCAACAAGACACAAGGTAGTTATACTGCATCAGCAAGGTCTCTTCCAGAAAAGATTTCAAAACAGACTGGGTGTCAATATGTGCTGTTCAGGCTCTTTTGAAGAAGCACAAAGAATGGGGAAACATTGAGGATTGTAGACGCAGTGGTCAGCCAAGGAAACTTAGTGCAGCAGATGAAAAACACATCAAGCTTATTTCCCTTTGAAATTGGAAGATGTCCGGCAGTGCCATCAGCTCAGAAGACAGTGGGACTCAGGTACACCCATCAGCTGTCCGGAGAAGTCTGACCAGAAGTGGTCTTCATGGAAGAGTTGCAGCCAAAAAGCCATACCTCTGACATGGAAACAAGGCCAAGCAACTCAACTATGCATGACAACATAGGAACTGCTGTTGACATATTTGGCTGTAACAGAAGGCAGTTTGTTCACCAAAGGGCTGGAGAGTGTCTGCAGGCCACAGTGAAGCATGGTGGTGGTGGGGGCTGCATTTCTGCAAATGGAGTTGGGGATTTGGTTAGGATTAATGGTGTCCTCAGTGCTGAGAAATACAGGCAGATACTTATCCATCATGCAATACCATCAGGGAGGCATATGATTGCAGCAGGACAATGACCCCAAACACGCAACCAATGTCATTAAGAACTATCTTCAGTGCAAAGAAGAACAAAATGTCCTGGAAGTGATGGTATGGCCCCCACAGAACTCTGATCTTAACATCATGGAGTCTGTCTGGGATTACATGAAGAGACAGAAGAGTTTGAGGAAGCCTACATCCACAGAAGATCTGTAGTCAGTTCTCCAAGATGTTTGGAACAACCTACCAGCCGAGTTCCTTCAAAAACTGTGTGCAAGTGTACCTAGAAGAATTGATGCTGTTTTGAAGGCAAAGGGTGGTCACACCAAATATTGATTCATTTAGATTTCTCCTCTGTTCATTCACTGCATTTTGTTAATTGATGAAAATAAACTATTAACACTTCCATTTTTGAAAGCATTCTTAGTTTACAGCATTTTTTCACACCTGCCTAAAACCTTGCACAGTACGGTATATAGGCCACTTTAACAGAATATTTTAAAAGTAAAACAAATGTAAAAATATATCATTTCTTTTATTAATATCACATTGCAACTTGCAAAAACGCAACATTAATATCAAGTATCAATATCAAAACTTTTATTTACTCCACTGTTTTAAATTTTCCTCCACTATTAACAGAGTAAGCTAGTGTAATGCAATCAAAAAGCACAATGTTATTATTTGTCTAGCAAAATACAAAAGAAATGCTTGTTGTGTATTCTTTAAAGCCAAGCTTTTGAGAAGCCTGGCCCTCACAGATGACTGTGCTGAAGACATGTCCCTATCATGGGTATTGATTCAGTTGCAATGAAACACAGAATTACTTTAGAGCTGCTGGAGAATGAGGAAGATCATTGTTTGTGTGTCTAAACCGGCCTTTTCCTTTGCTGCCCCCCAGTCTTTGTTAACGTAGTGTTCCCCAACACCACAAGGACCATATATTCCAGTATTCCAGTCTACTCAGAAAAAGTTGGCTTCATTGATGTATGAAATATCCACTCATCTATTTGGCATAAAGTGTACCTCATTTAGCCAATTATGTTATACCGCATAGAAAGCAGTATCACTTAGACCAGGACTTCTCAAAGTACGGACCCAAGTCCGTATCTGGACCCATCGTTAAGTCAATCCGGACCCAGCCCATATCGTCAACTGGTGGCCCTCGGGTCATATCCAGCCACCACATTGCCATCTGGCTACAGAATATTAATGAATTCAGAAAATGTATAATAACATTGCTCACCAGTGGAAGATTTCCAGTCTGTCCTTGGCAACCCCTAGCAAAAAAACAAAAAGTCCATATTTCATGATAGTTAAAGAGAAACACACAGCTTGTCTGTTAGACGCAAGAGGCGTCACTTAGGTTTATTTTCATTGGTTATTTCTCCCAAAAGAGGAGTTTTTAGTTAAAGTAAGGACTCAGGATTCATTGGTAGTGGAACTGGGTTTCATGCTGGGTACTGACTGCCTCCTTTGCAGAGGTCTTGTCTAGTTCAGTGTGAAGTTATCATTATGGATTCTCCATGTTTTTATGAGTCTCTTCATACTGTTAATTTAGGCCTAAGTAACTTTATTTATTCTCTTTAAAAGTCCAGTTCCCTCAGGAAAATTTTGGTTCTTGGACAAATGCCTTTGTGGACCCCTGCCCTGGTTTTAATGTGGCTGATTTCTGTATTGTTGACATCATTTTCATCTGCTTTGGAATACAACACATGGCCAGATGAACCTGCTTAGAGGACAAAAATGTGCTAGTGGAATCCTATTCACCTCCCATTCCTCTAACACTCTGTACAATGTGCAATATTGCCTGGCCTTAAGTTTGTCATGTGGTAATTTGGTTAAACATGTTAACTTAGAAATACACAACATGAGCACAAAACAGAAATAATGAAAGTCTCAAACTTGTTTTTAATGCAAGCTTCTCTTCAAAAAGCAAGATTACTTCATACAGTGGTGTATATTTCCAAAATTAATTTTCAACTCAATTAGTAAAAAACATTTGCAGGTGTATATTATTTATCATTGCTGAACATCCTGACAACTTGCTTTCTGATGAGATGCATTGTTCCTTCTATATCAGTCATTTTTAAGATGACTAATGTATTTATTCATTTGCTTCTTTATCAGTGGACTTTCTGTATTCTTGCTAACTTCAAAAAAGATAAAAAAAAAAAAAAAAAAAACTAATTTATTCACCTTTAAATGTTCCTTCAGTTTATTGACATGTATTTGTTAACAATGGTAAGGACTCAAAGGAATTATGAATTCCAAATTAGGAGGACATGGAAAAAAAATAAAGACACTGATCTGTGCATTGCAGAATTTAACAGATATGCTTAACAGTATTTTCTCTGAACTTTTCGATCTGATAGGTACGTTATGCAGCCTTAAAGTCATATTACATACATGAACAAACAAATCTCTGCCACTGAATCTTCGAGCTTAACTCGAAGTGTGTCATCAGCGCCATTGAGAGAAACAGTCATTTTTAGCATTGGAGCTCCTCTCTGGGCAGAAACATGCAGACAGTAGCAGACTGGGTGAGTCACCTCCACTGTGATGCAAAGGATTTATAAGGTGAATAAAAGGCTAGCTGGCACAGACAGACATGCACGTTGTGCAAAAGACAAAGTAAACTCACCGAGAAGGAGTAGGAAATAATCTATGTGGGAACCAATTACTTCTAAGATAAACTGTGTAAGTATTGTAAATAAAAATTGATTGTGGCCCATTATTTCACATTTGATATGAGCCTAAACAGCAACAACAGTGTAGAGAGAAGTGAACTATTTTTGGATTAACAAACAGTATAATCTGTCCCTCTGGTGACTGAAAACACCACTGGTAGCGTGAGTGGGCGGAATGGAGGAAGTACACTCAATTTTGGAAGTGAGGGGAGAGGCACAACAGTATTGTTGCTGAAATCACCTGCTTAGTTGGTATATGCTTACACATCAACGGAACTATTCACCTCTTAAAATGATTTCAACTAAAAGGTCCACTTAATTGCTTTTTTGGAGCTTTCAACAGTGTTGATTGAAATAATGTTCAGCATGTGCACCTGTCTCCTTCCACACAATCTATAATTACAATAAAAATTAAAATCAAGATGCCACACTGCCTCTCCTCTAATGGCTAATTGGGATGGGGGTCACATGCCCCCAAAATATGACATGTGGGCGTTTGTGCCTTCTAATAGTTGGGAATGACCTGACATGTCATCAGATCCCTAGAAAAGCTGAATTATAGTTAATTGTTCCCCTCAGTATTCAGTGTTAAACTAACTTCATAACTCACTAGCAATTACCAAAGTAAACTCCAGGTTCATGTCAATGTACACGTCAACCTGCAACACTGACCACAAGTGGCTCACAAGTGTGTGACAAAGTTTTTGGTGGCTCTCCTGCACACAGACACAGATCTCTGACACACTGCTGACCATCCACAGGTCCACACAGGTAAAACACATTCTGTTTAAATCACAACTGATGCTCATATAAACCAGTGTGTTGCTGCTCTTTTTGATGAACACATCTGGACAACAGTGTATCAAGCTGGAGGATGATCCAGTTAGTTTGTCCATGGTGCGTGGTCCTTATCACTCTGGTACTGTGTGTGTGTTTGCTATCTTACACTATTATATTGTTCTGAAAAAATCTAGTATAATAGAGTGCAATATAATAACATAACATGGGGTATACCCAGCTAACAAAAAACATTCCAATAGCATTCCTGGAACGTTCCGTACAGGTTTCTATTTGGTTACCCTCCCACAACATTCTAAGAATGTTGTGCAAATGTTTTTGGTCAATGTAACATTACCAAAATAGTTCTAATAACTACATGAAGTAATGTTTTATGGGGGGCAAATTTAGTAACCAGTTCCCCTGAGGTTCCCTGCTGGTAGCCTTTTTTGCTGGTAGTTTTTCAGTTATTCAAATGTGTTTTCATATAGTTCCATGGTTTTTCTTATTTATATTGAAACTTAGGCAAAAGTTAATTTTTAAGAAGCAAATAATACTAATATCTCCTAACAGTTAGATGGTTTAGTGTGTGTGTTTTACAAGTTTGGACCACCTCATATACAGTATAGTATTTGAGGGATGTATTTTTTTTTTTTTTTATTTCAAATTTCCAAGGTGTGTATTTCAGGAGAAAACTCATTAGTGAGACTTGCTTTAAAGACAAATCATTTACGCTTTAAAAAGGTCTTGCCTTAGTATTTTCTTAGACTATTTGCCTAATATGTCAAAGAACAAATTTAGACGCGGACTGCCTTTTGGATGATGGCTGTATCAATGTTGTTTCACTACGTATATACGAATATATAATCAGCTGAAATGTAGCTGCAGACTGACTTTTTAGATGATGGTTGAATCAGTGTTGATTGTGGTGTGAATGCTGGACTGTTGGCTGTAAAAGTTCGATAATATTAATAATGTATGAAAGGTGTGAGATATTTTAAGGTTTAAATTAAGTTTCTGGTTTAAGGTATAAATGAGCAGATAAGAAATGAAAAGAGTATGAATGGGTATGCATGAAGAAACAGAGTAAGATGGGAAATGGGGGCAAAACTGCATTGCTGGCTTAACTTTGTATGAAGATGCAACTAATGGTATATAAGGAGTTAGACAAGTGGGAAGAGGTCTAATTCTTATGTATGGGACTGAAAGGTTAAGTCAATCCTATGATGTCTGAAAGATGTAGTGTTTCGAGTTTCCATCTGAGAGCATGAATGAGCAGATATACTTAGAAATTAGAGTTGTACCTTAGTCACCTTAGTCACCTTAGACAATGGGTACCTTCATTTTTCAAATGATATCCTCCTGACTACCAGGAAAAAAAAATATTAGGGGGGGTTTGGACACTTTTTAAATACTTAAATACTATGCTAAAATACATTTAAAATAATCCAGACAATGTTTTAATGTGTTGTTACTTATATAAAATATGCCAATAACATTTCAAGCCAAAATTTGCTCAATAAAAAGTATTATGCACTTACTTTTCCTCTTCCCATAAAATGTGCTTTGCACTGATGGATGCCATTTTCCTTAACGAGAAAGAGAAGGGTACCAAAGCTCCAGCCCTTCACATTTGGTATCATTGAAAAGCCCTAAATGTCCTCTGTAGATGCCAAAAGGTGTTAATTCAGTAGTATGCAGTGGGTGGGAGATATTCAGGTTTACAAATGTCCTCCACAGAGGACAAATTCGAACTACTGGTAGTCAGGAGGATACACCAGGATCCGGTGACATCCTTTTATTTAAAAGAAAAAGTTTGACACTTTGGAAAAGACACTTATGTGCTTTCTTGCCAAGAATTAGATAACACTATCAATTCCACTTTCATGTCTGTAGAGAAAATAAGAAGCTACAGCTAGCAGCCAGTTAGCTTAGCATAACATATATACTCGAAAGAAGAGGAAACACTAGTTAAGTGCATTTCCTGTTTTATTTTGTAGTAAGTCTCCTTTATGCATTCCCATACTAATTACTTTCTGTCATTGTTCAGTTTCCTGTCAGTTTTATCATCACCTGTTCTTAATCGTCCAATCAGTCCTCCCAAGCCTTTATTATTCTCATTGTTGTTTAGTTGTATTTTCTTTTCTTTTTTTTCTTTCTTTCTTTCCGTAATTAAACGCTTACAGTTTTGGACTTGGATTTTGGTGTGATTCTTGCAACTGAGTCTGAGTTATGCTCTTTACAGTCAGACTCACAGAGAAACATTGGTATGTGTGGCAAAGACAGAATGGAGGATGTGGTAGAATATTGTAGTGTGTGTGAGCTGTTGAAGGGATTTGGATATTACATTTTAATGTTAACAGGGTGGAGCTTAAAGCAGGCACAATTTGCCATGAAGAACAAGCTGCTGCAATTCTGCTGAATACACACTTTCAATTTTCTGTAAATCAAAGGTTTGTAGCATAAGGCTTATTCAACTAACCTTCCACAAACATTCTGAGAATGTAGCCTCATGTTCGTTATATGTTGAAAAAATATTTTAACATCAAGGGAACATTAAGGAAAACGTTTAAGTAAAACTTACGGGAATAGTCAGCTAACCTTCCAAGAATTTTTAGGGAACATAACAATAATGTTATTTTTATGTCAGAAAAACTTGTGATTTTAACAACTAGAGAATGTTACGGGGAATAACGTTCAAGTGACCTTCCTAGCACATTCCACTAATCTTCCCAGAATGCACTGGGAACATAATAACGTGTGTTTTACGTTAGAAAAACGTGCCATTTTAACATCAAAAGAATGTTAAGGGGAAATGTTCAAGAAACCTTGGAATGTTCTGTGAACTTTACAATAATGTAGGTCTTGGATCAGAAAAACTTTTTAGATATTTTTAATATCTAGAGAATGTTGTGTAAGAACTAAAAATATATTCCCAGAACATTTTTGAAAGTTTTGCTAGCTTGGATGGGATTACACTTTATATTATTATCTATATTATATAAAACAGTTAGTACAATTCAAGATTAAAGCACAACAAAACAGAAAGCGGTAGTGACATACTCCAAGCATGTCACAGTAACTGAAGCATTGATCTGTCACTGGATATGTGAAGAGCTGGGAATGAAATGCACCTATGTGACAAACTGATAAATGGCAGGTGTGTAGGCTGAGAAAGGTGAAGAGCTGATTGATGGCAGGTGTGAAGGAGGAGTCGAGCCTGGAACCAGGAGGGAAGCCATACCAACACCACATACACATGCAGAGACAGGAAAAAAAGGAGACACAGTGGAAGAGGGAAACTCAGGAGGCTCTTCTCATTTCTCTATTTTGTGCTTCCTTGTCTCCTCTTTCCTGCGTCCTCCTGTCTGTGACCTGGAAATCAATGTCAGTGTGTCATCATAAATAACTTCACAATCCTAAACATTGTGAAGGCTTGTTTGACTCTGTACCAACACCGATAAAGTCAAGGCGCATCCCAAGGCCAAAAAAGCCCAGCCAACCACATCAGACCCAGGTTGTTTCAAATCCTGTGCCATTCTTCTCCTATTTCTCCCCCAATTTGGCCACCTCACCTCCTCCCATTTCAATAAAGGTCAGCACAGCTGCTCCTGTGTAGCTGCCATCTCCCACACCTGCCTTGCTGGCCAAGGAGCCTGGTTGTCCAAGTCAGACATCAACAGCGCTTTCAAAGTCCTTTCCATCCACCCCGATTAATGGTATCTTTTGGTGTCCTGCAAATTGCCAGCAAATCTTTGGGGTATGAATGAAGACCAATGCCATCTACTTGGACAACAGCACTGTCATAGCCTAATTAACAAAGGGTGGTCCACATCAGTGCGATTTGTCCCTTAGAGCTTTGTCCCTTCACATTATCATATCACATTAACATAATCAAGGTCTCCACAAGGATGAACCATGTATTATGTTAGAATGTTTCCCCTCACTTCAGTCCTGCTTGGCCACTGCATCACTACTCTGTGCTCAGGTTATCTGTCATAGAGAGCCCAGAAATCCATCTTCCCTCTGGCATTCTTCAGCTTTCTACACTGCTCAGAAATCACTGCTGCTACCTTATACTCCCAACCATCTGGAGACGCAACCATATCTGACATTTGCATCCATTCCTCCAATTCTCTTATCCACCACCTCAAGTGCATTAAGACCAACCAGCCTGGTTTACCTTAACCCTGTTTACCTCACTCACTAGATTCATTCATTAGTCCACACGAACCTGTGCCAACATAAACTTAAGACAAACCAGTCAAGCTTCCCTCCAAATCCTGTTTTTCTCAGAAATAGGCCAAGTGGCCACACGCTTCCAGTTTCACGGAATACCTGTAGATGAGGGACATGTAAGTATACAAATAATTACCCGTGTATAGATTAGCGTGAACTCTTGCATGTTGTAACGTGTGTTTTGCCATATAGCACAAACTAACACTATCCGCTTGCTTTGGGTTAGCAATCAGCATGGTCTCCATATGCAAACCCAGCGAACCAGTCAGTCAAGTGATACATACACAGAGGTTCTGCTGGGTCTAAGCTTCGTGAATTTGTGAAAATGATGCATTTGGAAGTATTTTCTAAACTGGAATATGTTAGCATAGCCCAGGGCAAAACGAGTGCAGGGCTCTCAAGTCTCACGCATTGGGTGTGAGACACATACATTTCAACCCGTTCACACACTCACATGCCACACCTTGGACTTCTCATGCAGAGAAATTACCAGGATAACGCCCACCAAGTTGCGCCACTATATTTTATAACATGGAACAGTGGAATTAGTGATGTCTCAGTTGCGAACGAAACAGCTCTTATAGCCAGCTGTTTGAAGTGAACGATCTCAGCCGGCTCCTGCCTGGGAGCCACAGTGGGAGCCGCTTTGGGGTTTTTTTTGACTTTTTTTCTGTTTTTTGGTACATGATGTGTGGTGGCTTCTGTGTGTACGCACTGAGGAGGGGGAGAGGCGGGGGTTACAGACACAGCACACGCACACACACCACGTGCAATAAGAAATGCTGAATTGAATAAATACTTTTATTTGTACGAATTTATGTGTCACTTATCAGATCAGATCTGTTCAATGTGTTTCTTCTTGGAGTTTATTTATGAATGATCCTTTTTTATGCTGTATGTAGCTGTGTGCATAGCTATACATGTACGATAAAATGAACACTTCTCTCTTTTTATATAGGCCAGTGCGTCATTACAGTTACCTGCTGTTGATCAAGTTTAACAGTGAGCTGCTGCAGCCTTTTGTGCTTGAATTTATACTGTAACAGTGGTGTCATGTTTTACTCCTAAGTATGCCCTGTTATCATAACAATATACTTTTGTTTCAGCTGTCCAGGCTACTGTGCCCTGCAAGGACTAATGTTGCAATGCTCTGCATTACAGCAAGAATGCTGATAGAAGACAGGCCACCACATCATCAGGGGATCCTCTTTCCAAACTGAACTTCCCAAATTCCATGAAGGGAGAGTACAGAGCCAAACCAGTGAAGACTGAGGCCATATTCAGCATAAGTGTTAACATTCATATACATGACACAAAGTATCACAACTCAACTTTCAACACAATAAATAAACAAAAAAACACACTTAAATACCTGAGAAACTACAAAATTCAAAGTGCAAAATGTCACTATATTAACAGTTGTTGAATAATCTAGTAAATGATACTAGTGATTCACTTTTTTCTGTGTGTCTGTGTATTGCACAGAGTATATTGATAATTTGATGGACTCTTTATGGAGAAGGTCTTTGTCGACCCATCATCCTACAGAGCTGAGATTCTGAAGATAAACATCCCACTGGACATGTTTTCACAACATGAGCATCCAGACAAAGAGGAGGTCATCGCCAGCTACGTGCCAAGATTCAAAGGGGGGGGGGGGGCATCAGGAAACTCCCGACGTATACGGGATGCATGATGGGATGACTACATGTATCTTCCGCCCAAGGAAGCCCCAGCTCACAAAACTCCTATAAGCTAAATACCTGTAACGACTGAGAAAATTGAACAGGTTCTATAATGTCCACATCTGTATTCACAATTTTCTAATTTGGATTCAGTGAATCCTTCACTTGTACTGTATTTCTATGTACAAATATTCATGACTGTGGCCAATAAATATTTATTATATATCTGTAAAATGTTTCACGTGAATTCATGTGTAATATACAGTATTTGCTTAGAAAAAACTTGGCTATATGTTCAAGAAAAAATACAAAAAATATGATCTGATTTTGTTGCATTGGCTGACTATATTTAGTTTATTATGGTGTATGAACAGTGAAGTTAAGTAAGTTAGTATAGATTAAACTCACTGCTCTATCCCCCATAGCTGTAAAGGACCGTAGTCAGCTCTATAAATGCTGTATGCATTCCGCAGCAAGAACGCATCTGTTACAACCCAGCTCACTAGGGGTAGGGAAGTAACAAAAAACAACCGATGGAAGTGGTTGAATAGTAATTATTTATTTAGATCAAAGTGTTTTAAATCATTTTAATACACAAACGGCCAAGATAACGAAAAGAGCATTTTGGGTGTTTTTCAAATTAATGAAATAATCAAAACCAAAAGAGAACTCTCCAAAAATGAGAGCTTAACTAATTATAACTAAAAGAGAACTCTTCAAAAGGAAGAGCTTAAGTAATGCTAACCAAAAGAGAACTCTTCAAAAGGAAGAGCTTGCCTAAACCACACTCAAAACAAAATGGAAATAAAACCTTCCTAAATGAGGCCTACAGTTCTGATGAAAAACAAGAACCAAAATACAAAATGAAATAGCACCCCTAATCCTAGTGAAGCTAACAAACAATACAACTAAGTGTATGTGAAAATCAGTCCCTAAACCTAGCTCAGTTCGAGTCTGGTTGCCAAAACGATACCAAAAGCAGAACTCTGACAAATCTGTCACACAACAAGTGGATCTCTCCTGTGCCGAGGACTGGTCACCAAAGATGCCAGTCGCAGACTGCCAGGCTGAGACAACTCTTGTAGCCGGCAGGAAATGACAGCTTGCAGGCGATTGGGCAGTGGCTGGCTCGAAGGAGGAGTCCGGTTTCCACACCCCTTCACCTGCAACCAGTCACACACATGCAAGACACAAGAACACACACACAAACACACACAAACACCTCCAAGAACGGTGGCAGCCATAACAGCATCTGTGTGCGCTTTGCCCATTCATGTGTAATTGACAAGGAGCACTGAATCTAACGCAGCGCAGCTAGACCGGTCAATGTCTCAGCAACCCAGTAGTCGAATTTGATGGTCGACACCTCTATTGACTAGTTAGAGTCAAGAGAATCGAGGGGCAGCACCCAAATTCCCTATAGAAACACCAATGATGATCCAGCAGGAGGTAACCCCCAGAGACAGTATATTGCATGAAGAGCCCCCCCCCCCCAGAAATCCCCTCCTCTTTCTGTAAACAATCAGGACCTTCGGATTCTCTGCTTTCATACGATACCAGGCTTGTGTGGTTTGCGTGACGTGGTGAAATCAGCAGCTGCACTAAAGTGCACATACGCTATTTTCGTGTTTTTGTTACATACGCATACAATTTCTTGCTGTATGAATCGTGTTTTGTTTAAGCGGCGATACTTGGTAGAGGCTTTTAGCTGAGTTTCTCCCTGTCATTCTGGTATGCTACAAGTTAGGATTGGCGCTTCCTAGCGTGAGCATTGATCGCCTGAACTGCGGGCATCCCACGCTGCCCCCTGTACAGGGGGCGCTCGTATTGAAGAGAAAAAAATAGAAAGACATTTTTTGACTAGTCATTCAGAAGCGTCCTGCTGAATTCTCTGAGTCTGAGGTTCTGTAGGAGCCTCCTCTCCTTCTTCAGGATCCGATTCAGGCTCGAACATGTATGGTTGAACTACTGAAGCATTCGATCTGTTCATTGCCGCCATGTCCGCTACTTTCACACAGGTTGTGCTACATTAGAGTCTAAGCTCTCCCCGTTACCATGGTAACATAGGTGGGGCAGCAGCAGCTCATTTGCATTTAAAGCTACAGACACCAGAAACAGCACATTCTGAAAGGTAAAGAAACAGGGAGGAAAAAAGAGAGAGGCGAGAATCTTTTCCTAAAAGCTATTTCCAGCAAACAGCTTCAAAAACATGTTTTATGGAAGTCATAGACCTATGTAACTTATTGAAAAAGCTTCATAATATGGCACCTTTAAGGGAACATTTAAATCACACATCAGATGATGATGAACAAATTATTCAAGGTGAAATCTTTGCTGATGTACACTGTATAATTTGTTGAGAACAAAATGATGACACAGCAGTCAGTGAAAACCAAAATCATCAACCCATTGAGGGCAGGATTCAAAATCCAAAGTAAAAAATAGAAGAAAAAAACAGACCATCACTGACCCACCACCAAACTGGTTATGCTGGATGATGTTGCAGGCAGCATAACATTCACCACAGCATCTTTAGACTCTTTGATGCCTGTCACATGTACTCAGTGTGAACCTGCTCTCATTTGTGGAGAAAACAGGGGCCAGTGGTGGACCTGCCAATTCTGGTGTTTTCTGGCGAATGCCAATCGAGCTGCACAGTACTGGGCTGTGAGCACAGGTCCCACTAGAGGACGTCGGGCCCTCATGCCATCCTCCTGGAGTCTGTTTCTGACAGTTATGTTGTATATAAGCTTTTTCTCATTTGATGTCCATATCATTTTGTTTGTACCCTCCCTTTAAACCCATAACAAAATAAGCTGAAAAATAAATCTGTTTTTGATGTGACAACCCCATGGTTAAGGTTCGGTTTTGGTACAAAAATAACCTGGTGAGGTTTAGGGGAAGGCCATGGTTTAAATTAAAATGACCACTATGTATGGGTTAAGGAAGCTTTGTCATCATAGTTACAATATTGCCCATATTATTAAGGTTATGGAACAATCATGGTCATTCTTAAAAAAAGTTTACTGCCTGAAACAGAAAATGGCAACAACAGTGTCCCATCTTAAAGTCTGACCTTTTGTTGATTCATAAATCCACCCTGGCTTCCTCCCTTTGTGACCTTGTCACTGTAACCTGACTTCATCTAAACTTAATCACCTGATTTCCCCATCTGCTCCCATCATAATTACTACAGTCCCTCGGAGGCTTTGTCACTTCATTGTGAACATACAGTTGTTGAAATGAAATGCTGAAATGCTGTTGTTCTTCTGCAGAGGACAGTTTCCTGGTATCTGTAGCCACCGTAGTCTTGAAGGTTGTTACATTTTGGAGGAGAGGCACATGTCAGCTATGGCAGTTACATTCATAAGTTCCACAGCTGCAGTGTGAAATGAAAAGTCTCAAAACAAACTAGATTAAAGGATGAATTCAGTTCAATTCAGTTTTATTTGTATAACACCAAATCAGGACACAACTCAGGACACTTGCCATATAGGGCTGGTACTGGCAGAGATCTTTTTTCTACAGAGACCCAACAATTCAGGACAGGCCTGAGCCAGCCCTAACTCTAAGCTTTATCAAAAAGGAAAGTTTTAAGCCTACTCGTAAATGTAGAGACAGTGTCTGCCTCCCAGACAAAGACTGGAAGATGGTTCCACAAGAGAGGAGCTTGATAGCTAAATGCTCTGGCTCCTGTTCTGCTTTTGGAGACTTTAGGAGCAATAAGTAGGCCTGCATTCTGGGAATGCAGTGTTTGAGTGGGGTAATAAGGTACTATGAGGTCTTTAAAATAAGAAGGTGCCTGACCATTTATGGCTTTGTAAGTAAGAAGGAAAATTTTAAATTCTATTCTGAACTTTACGGGGAGCCAGTGCAGAGTGGCTAATAGCAGAGAAATATGCTGCAGCGTTCTGGAGCAGCTGGAGAATATTCAGCAATGAATTTGGGCAGCCTGATAGCAAGGAATTGCAATAATCCAGCCTGGAAGTTACAAATGCATGGACTAGTTTTTCTGCATCATTTTGAGACAAAATATGCCTAATTTTTGCAATGTTACGTAGGTGAAAAAAGGTGGTCCTTGAAATTTGTTTTACATGGGAGTGAAAGGACACGTCCTGATCAAAGATAACTCCCAGATTCTTTACAGTGGTGCTGGAGCGCAATGTCATCCATAACTGCTATGTCATCAGAAAGTGACTTTCTAAGATGTTTAGGGCCAAGTACTATAACTTCAGTTTTGTCCGAGTTTAGCATCAGAAAATTGCAGGTCATCCAGGTCTTTATGTCCTGAGGACATGCTTGTAGTCTAGTTTACTGATTGGTTTCTTCTGGCTTCATTGATAAATTATTGAGTGCTTCCTGATAATCTTCACTAAAGGAAGCATATATAAGGTGAATAGAATTGGTCCAAGCACAGAACCCTGCGGAACTTCATATCTGACTTTAGCGAGCACAGTTTGTACATGTCATTAACGTGTACAAACTGAGAGCAATCTGACAAGTAGGATTTAAACCAGTTTAGGACAGCAATGAAGTGTTTCAGTCTCTGCAATAGGATACCATGGTCAGTGGTGTCAAATGGAGTACTAAGATCCAATTAGACTAGTACAGAGACAAATCCTTTATCAGATGCAATTAGAAGGTCATTTGTAACTTTAACCAGTGCTGTCTCTGTGCTATGATGCACTCTAAATCCTGACTTTAAATCCTCAAAAAAACTATTTTTGTGGAGAAAGTCGCACAGCTGATTAGCAATTGCTTTCTCAAGAGATTTTGAGAGAAAGGGAAGGTTGGATATCGGTCTATGGTTGGCTAAAAGCCCTGGATCAAGAGTAGGCTTTTTAAGTAGAGGTTTTATTACAGCTACTTTAAAGGACTGTGGTACGTAGCCTGTTGATAAAGACAGATTGAGCATGTCTAATAAGGAAAGGTCACTTAAAGGTAAAACTCCTTCAAGCATCTTAGTCGGGATGGGGTCTAAAATACAGGTTGATGATTTTGATGATGAAATTATTGAAATTAGTTGTTGAAGGTCGACAGGTGTAAAACAGTCTAAAACTGCGACAGGTTGAATAACAGTTTCTACGGTTTCTGTGTCTGAAGACAAAACAGCACCTGTTGACAGCAGGAGCTGATGAATTCTGTCTCTAATAGTAAGAATTTTATCATTAAAGAAGCTCATGAAGTCATTACTGTTCAGAGCTAAAGGAATACATGGTTCAACAGAATTATGGCTTTCTGTCAGCCTGGCTACAGTGCTGAAGAGAAACCTGGGATTGTTTTTATTTTCCTCTATTAGTGCAGAGTAATAGGCTGCCCTGGCACTGCGGAGGGCTTTCCGGTATATTTTAAGACTGTCTTGCCAGGCAAACCGAAATTCTTACAAATTGGTAGAACGCCATTTCCTTTCTATTTTTCGTGAAGTTTGCTTTAATTTGCGGGTTTGAGGGGTATACCATGGAGCTAACCTCCTCTGTTTTATTATCTTCTTTTTTAGGGGGGCAACAGAGTCAAATATCATACGCAATGAACCTGTAGCACTATCAACCAGGTAGTCAATTTGGGAGGGACAAAGCTTAGCATAGGAATCCTCTATTGCATTGAGACATGGCATTGAATTAAATGCTGATGGGATCATATCCTTAAATTTAGCTACAGCACTCTCAGACAGGAGTCTGGTATAATTTTTGCCTACTGGCTGGTAGTCTGGTAATATGAATTCAAAAGTTATTAAATGATGGTCAGATTATTGAAGACTATTAAGTCTTCAATTTCAATGCTATATGTCAGAACAAGGTTGAGGGTGTGGTTAAAACAGAGTCGGTTCATGTACATTCTGACAGAAACCGAGTCTAATACTGAGATAAACGCAGTACTAAGGCTGTCATTATCAAAGTCGACATGTGCATTAAAGTCACCTACAATAATTACTTTTTCTGCTTCAAGGACTAAACCTGATAGAAACTCAGAGAACTCAGCTATAAATTCGGAGTAAGGACCAGGAGAGCGCTATACTATAACGAATAAAACTGTCTGCACTGTTTTCCATTTTTCATGAGAAAGAGTGAGAACAAGGCTTTCAAATGAGTTATAGTCAAGTTTAGGTTTAGGGTTGATTAAAAAGGCTTGAGTCAAAAATGGCTGCAACTCCACCTCCTCGGCCACTGCCTCGAGGAATGTGAGTATTAATATGGCTCGGAGGAGTAGCTTCATTTAGGCTGGCATACTCTTCAGGACACAGCCAGGTTTCAGTCAGACAAAATAAATAATATTATGGTCTGATATTAACTCATTTACTAAAAGAGCTTTAGAGGACAGAGATCTGATGTTAAGGAGTCCACATTTAATTCTCCTATCATGTTGTACTATTGTAGTGATTGTTTTATTTTTTATTAGATTTTTACATTTAACTCCTCTTCTCTGTACTTTTGGTTTTCTTAGTTTATATGGCCAGGGGACAGACACAGTCTCTATGGTGTGTTGGGTGGGTAACTGCTCTAATGGAAGCGCAGAGAAGCATGTAGGACTGCAGCTCTGCCTCCTGGTCTCAACTCTGAGTTGTCAGGGGTTAGGTTCATAGATAAAATCGGTCAGATTTCTAGAGATGAGAGCTGCTCCCTCCAAAGTGGGATGGATGCTGTCTCTCCTAATCAGACCAGGTCTTCCCCAGAAAGTCTGCCAATTATCAATGAAGCCCACACCGTTTCCTGGACACCACCTCAACAGCCAGCGATTGAATGATGACATGTCATCACTGGTCAGATTTGGCAGGGGTCCAGAGAAAACTACGGAGTCTGACATCGTCTTTGCAAGTGTACACACCAATTCCACGTTAATTTTAGTGACCTCTGATTGGCATAACCGGGTGTCATTGCCGCTGACATGAATAACAGTCTTACTGTATTTACACTTATCCTTAGCCAGCAGTTTCAAATTTGATTCGACGTCGCCTGCTCTGGCCCCCAGCAGGCATTTGACTATGGTTGCTGGTGTTGCTAACTTGATGAACAACCCAAATGTCCTCACACTTGGATGACAAAGTTATAAATTTGTGTGTGTGTGTGTGAGCAATGTTTGATGATGGACACGAGGTGATTGTACTGTGTTATTCTGTGTCTGAGAGTGTAAAGAATTATGCATGTTTTTCAGAGTGGGTTTTCCTAATTCAGTCAGCGAGTCTAATGAGCAGATCTGTGTGTGCATGTTGCTGCTGAATGTTTAAGACTGTGTGTTTGTGACTAAATAGTGTGAGACTGACACAGCTCTCACACTATTGTTATTTTTGCTCTTTATTCCTTATTATTTCACTGTTTTTTGGCATCTATCTGCTTCTGTACTGTTTGTTGTAGAAACTTTGTTCAAATGTCAAAACTTGCATCTCGGATAGGAGATGAATGCCATTAGTTTTCTTCATGCTAACATGGTTCAGTTGTTCTATAAATGTTTTTTAAGTATTAAAATATATAATGGAACTCTGTAGAAGGAATGGTCGGAAGTTGAAATCTCAACAATCATACCAAAAGTATTCATACTTTATGAACAGGTGCCTATTATAGCATGGGACCAATAGCCCCATCTTGTGGTCATTAGAAAAAAAAACACCATAATATTTATTGCTGTATCTCTTCAATTTAATATTCCATGGTCACCAAACTCAGCAAAGGCAAAGGGATGTGGTTGCTGAACAGGTCTGTACCATTTGATAAAATTTCACCTCTAGGTAGTGCTAAAAGATGTGGAAAAATTGCTTTGATAGCAGCTTGAAACAGTAGCTAACAGCCTCAAACCATAACACGTTTTTGTTTTTTTTGTTTGTTTTTTTTCAAGAAATGCAGTGTAGTTGAGAATTGTGAGGCTCTTGTCTCCTATTTTCATCTCCATGACAACCTTGTGTGGAATCTCTTCCAAACCTTGCTGTCACCCTGTCTTCCTCCTCTTCCTCCTCCTCTACGCTCCCCTAGCCTTTCCCTTTCAAAAACAATCCACCACTACTCACACTCTTAGCTTTTCTTTATTCCTTTGTCTACTTCTGTGGCTTCAGATTAAATGAAAAGACACTGGAATTTTTCAGTTAGCTGTGACCCTTCACACACTCTTACTTTATGCCTGTGTACACATGTTGAATTTGTGTGTGTCGCATCAGACACAGAAAAAGCCAACATGGAGGTGGGTTTCCTCCTTTCTTTCCATCCATTGGAGAGCTGTGCTCTCTCCATATTTTGGCTGACATAAAATTTTCTTTTTCCACTTGTCAAAGTTGGAAAGGTGACCTAAAGACAGCAGCAGTTTTCAGTCCTTCATTTTTCCATTTCTCCCACCATGACTCTCAGCTTTGATTAACAGAAACGGCTATGTTGTTCACCACCTTGTAACAGGTACTACCAGGATCCAAGTGCAGCGCTGACAGAACTGCAAAGCACGTGAGCCTTTTGTTCCTGGCCTCAGGAATAGTCTGGTTTGTCAACCAACAAATACCCTCACTGGTTATCAGGTTCAGAGGGGAAAAGACGAAAGACTTTACCAGGGCATAGGAGAGCAGGCAAGGTCAAAGGCAGGCTGGGTCAATAACAGGAAATCTATCCGAGAGTAATTGCTGGAGTGGCTAAGAACAATCTGGCACTGAGTGAGTGAGTGAGTGAGTGAGTGAGTGAGTGAGAGCCCATTAGGTATAGTGCCGATTAGTGATGAGTCCCAGGTCAGGTGTCAGGTGATTGAGCAGATGGGCGAGGCGAACAGGTGAAGAGTGTAGGCAGAGCAGATGAGCAGATGAGGGAAAGTGGCAGCAGGTTAGGAGTTGACGGATGTGACACACCTGGCCTTTGGTTTGTCAAGTTTTTCATCAAAGTCCCACTTACTGTATTTGTAAAATGTAGTTTACACCTTAATGCCACTCTTTCACTCCCTATCATCCATTCAAATTCAAAGTAATTACTTAACAAATATTTGGGATTTTGTTTGGTCCAAGTTTTATTTGGCCTGTGTGTGTAAGTGTGAAGATACTTTCCAGTCAATAAAATGAGTTTTCCCTAATATTATTAAATGTAGTCTTTGGTCACAAAGAAAACAAGGATGTTTTGCTTTGTCATGTGTTAATTCTCAGTCACCCAGATCATGGTTATCTGAGGAGGGCACCGGCAACTGGAATTGCTTGAAGAGAAACCAGAGATCCCTCTGACCTCACAGACTATTAGACTCTCCTGTCTACATTCTCCACCCATCTGAAAAAGTCCTCTTATTATCAGGAGAAATTCAGTAGCGCCAAAGATGCTCGGAAACTATTTTCTGCTTTTAACTCACTACTCAACCCCCCACCACCTCCACACTCAACATTGCTCACAGCCGAACACTTTGCTTCCTTCTTCACTGATAAGGTTTCGACCATCTATCATTCTTGGATTTTGGTTATGACCCATGAGCCATCCACATATCTAGAGCAGTGGCTCTGTGTTGTTCAGGGCTCTACCATGTACTTCATCCACGTATTGGCTTGTCACAGTGGGAGATTCTGGTGAGCCCATGGCTCAACTATGCTTTTGTCTGTATTAGGAAGAAGGTCCTGGGTTTGATCCCTGGCTGGAACAGGGCCTTCCTGTGTGGAGTTGGCATGTTGTTGCTGTGCCTGTACAGATTTCCTCTGGGGATGTATATATTAGGTTAATTTTCTTGTCAGTGCCTTTGACCAGGGTTCTGATGTAGAGCAGGAGTTGGTTCCTGGATGCTGCACATTGGCTGCCCACTGCTCCTTGGGGATGAGTTAAATGTACAGAACAAGTATCACTTTTGTTGTACTGAGTGTGATTTTATATGACAATAAAGAATGACTTCTTCAAGTTGAACTGTAAGTAATAGTGCTATAATAATCTTACAATAGGGAGTGTTCTCCCATTTTGGGGGCACACATGGCTGGAGTGGTTTTTCAATCTTTATGTGGGGGTGAATGTTCTGCCTAAAATAAGATAAGATAAGATAAGATAAGATCAGATAAGATAAGATAAGATAAGATAAAACATTATCAATCCCGTGCTGGGGAAATCAAATTGTTACAGCCAGCAAAGAATAAAGACAAAAGATCATAGAAAGATGACATAGAAAGATCAAAAAGACAATAGAAAAGGATACAAAATAAAATATAAAAATCACTTCATATATGTACATTATATATGAGAGTATAAGAACACTGTTGCCATGAAAAATGCAATTGCCTGTCACAGTCCAGCATAGCACTTACCTGTGCTGCAGCTCTTCAGCCACGCCCTATACCTGCCCATCTGCACACCTAGCCTATTAGGCTCATCAGGAGGGTATTTAAGCCACGCTGTCATTCTTCCCAGTTGCCAGATTGTCTTTGCGTCATGCCACACTCTCCAGCATTCTTTTCCAGACTGATCTCCAGTGTCCGATCTCGCCTGTTCCTGACTACTCCTTCCGTCCAAGCCCTGTGTCTGTGGGTGTGCAGATCTTACCGCCTCGGTGGTTTCAAAGAGCATATTGCTCCTCTGAGAGTGGTTTCGACCACGCTGAAATCTGTCAGTGATTTCCGCGTTCGATCCGCTCTCCTCACACTAACTCCGTCTGAGCCGGCTCTCTGCTCAGTATGGCTCAGTGTTGCCCCAGTTGTCCGTTTCCCCATATTCCCCGTAAATCAGCCAGCACTGCAATTGGGTCCTCCACTAGCCCGTTACAATTGCCATATTTCATTGAGTCAGATATGGATATTAAATATAGTGTTTGTACTATTGCACAGTAGAAATAATATGTAACATACTAAAAAATTAATATTCCACAAGATATAATGGATATGAGCATGTTAGCCTAAATAACAGTAGTGCAAACAGTAGGTTTATGATGGTGTAATGGGGAACAACATCAACACACTGCTATGTTAAATAATGCTGAAGTTAAATAGTCTGACAGCTGTTGGAATGAAGGACCTGCAGTAGCGTTCCCTCTCACACAGTAGATGCAGCAGTCTGTTGCTGAAGGAGCTGCTTAAAGCCCCCACTGTCTCATGCAGGGGGTCAGAGGAGTTGTCCATGATTGATGTCAGCTTGGCTAGCATCCTCCTCTCACCCACCTCCTCGATGATGTCCAGAGGGCAGTCCAGGACAGAGCCAGCTCTCCTCACCAGTTTGTTCAGACTTTTTCTGTCCAGAGCTCCCACAGCCCCATCAGACCACTGCATAGAAAATTGTAAATACCTCCACAGAGTCATAAAAAGTGTCCTTCATACTCGAAAGGACCTCAGTCTTCTTAGCAGATGGAGAGACTTTAGCCCTTTTTATACAGGACATCTGTGTTGTTAGTCCAGTCCAGTTAGTTGTTCTAGTAGCTTGTTTGTACAATTGCTTGCCTGCATTTCTGACTCTCATTTCTCACCTGCCTCACCTTGATTTCCAGCCCTGCTCTGGAATTTCACATGAATTCTTTGGTTGTGAGTGCTAAGTCTGGATTCCTCTCCTGCCTGCCTGTTTTCTGCTCAAAATAGCTGTGGGATTGTCTATTTGGTCTGTTGCACTTTTGAAAATTAGGAAATTGTTTAATTAAAAGACAATGTTAATTTCAAACCTCCCTGTCTCAGTGTCTGTGTGCAGCACTTTGGGTCCTAGCTTGAAAAAAAAGATTGGCAGGTGCAGTATAATCTGCAACAGAAATATGGCCTCTATAATATTATACTGACAAAAATGTCATTGACTTCATCAATATATCACTACAACTGATAATTTTGCTTACATCACAGAAACACAGAAAAGTTACCTTAGGAATATTGTTAAAGCTTTATACTGATGTCATAAATTGCATATGCTTTCCAAGATAGCAACACAAGAGTGGCAGCTAGTTACAGCAGCTCTGACCATTTGTCTTTGCCTTACTGTGTTTTTGTGCATTTCTCATGTTCCGTCTTCCATCACTAGTCTCGGTTGATCGTGCGTTCTTATGGATGTACAATTGGTGGGACTAGTGATTTGCTTTCTACTCTTTCTTGGATTTCTCAAAGCATCGGGAGATCCCTTCAGCCACGGCTCCATTGTTTACACACAGGAACAGCTGAATGCACTCTGCAACACGAAGGTACTCCCAGCGGAAAGACCGGAGATCCCCGTGGCAATAAGGAGAAGGGGGAGGGGATTCAGAGCTGGGCGAAGTACCGTGAGAAGAAAAGACAGCATAAACTATCCATACCATCTCTTACAATGGGGAATGGGAGAAGATGGAGTGTAGTTTGATGTGCTTCACAGAGATTTGGCTGAATTAACTCATGCTGGACTTGCATGTTATGCTGGACAATTTTCAACTGCTGAGAGCGGACAAGAGAATGACAGAGTGTGGTAAGAAGCATAGCGATGTTTGTGAACAGCAGATGGTGTAACCAAGCACATCAGTAGGAACAGCGCTGCACAAGAGACACAGAGCTACTAGCTGTCAGGATTCGGCCATATCATCTCCTGAGGGAGTTCTTCCACGTCGTTGCGATAACTGTGTACATCCCCTCACATACTGTGGTTTCACAGCTGCAGACATTGCACCCCCAGGCCCTCATTTTTGGAGATTTCAATCGCGCTTGCCTGTCTTCCACTCTCCCACCTCCACTGTTAAATGCTACACCAGAGACAACAGAACACTAGACTTACTATATGGAAAAACTTACAGGTCTTTACCCCTCCCCCCGCAGGGCCATTCTGGTCACAACCTGGTTCATTTGCTCCCTACATACATATCTTCGGTGAATAAACAACCACCAACCATAAGGTATGTGAGAGGATGGTCAGAAGAGTCCAGTATGGCACTGTTTGTGCAGTCCACACGGTAAGGACATTGACATTTTAACGAACTACATAAACTTCTGTGTGGAAAACACTGTGCCTACCAGGAAGATGTGGTGCTTCCCAAATAACAACCCCTGGGTGTCCCTGGAACTGAAAGCTCTATTGAATGAGAAGAAGAGGGTCTTTAGATCAGGGGACAAAAATGAGCTGAGGAGAGTGCAGAGGGACCTGAAAAGGGAGCTATGGAGAGGCAAAGACAGCTACAGGAGACAGCTGGTGGAGCGCCTGCACGGTAACAACTCCAGAGAAGTTTGGAGAGGCCTGAAAATCATCTCAGGGCATTGCAGTGATGGTGGGAGGGGCCCTGAATATGGAGGCTGAGAATGGGCAAATGAACTGAATCTGTTTTTTGAATTTGGACTTGTCTCTGCACTGGTCTTGTTAGATCTTAGTGCTGCATTCTACACCATTGGCCATGGTATCCTATTACAGAGACTGGAACACTTCATTGGAGATAAAGGAAGTGCACTGGGCTGGTATATTTTCCTACTTTTCAGATCGATTTCAGTTTGTACACATAAATGGTGATTCTTCTGTGCACACTAAAGCTAGTCATGGAGTTCCGCAAGGTTCTGTGCTTGGACCGATTCTATTTAAGCAATACATCACGACAGGCCGTGATATGCGCTCATTATACCACAGCTAAGGGGCGTTCTTCTTCTCTCCAAAAACCCCCTTAGCTGTGGTTACCAATAATGGCAATATGAAAGATGATAACACAATAATTTTCATGTAGTTTTTAATTAAACAGAAATACATATTATCTAATAAAATAGCCCCACTGTGAAAAAAATAGTCCCACCTCTCTGTACGTTAGCTCTGCATGTCGTCTATTCCTCACCTATTTTTCGGGATAAAGTCACTGCATAGTGACTGTACACTGTATATATATAACACTGCAGTGAAATGAAACTGACCCTTGTCAGTTTCATACAGTGGCGGATCTAGAGATTTTGCCTTGAGGTGCAAAGGTGTGGCATGAGGTTCCAGCAGGGGGGCTTAGGTTGTCAAAGCAGCAGTTTATGCAAATGGCAGAAATCATTTTTACTTTGGTTCAATAAAGACTCACAATCAAGTTGTTTTGTCAAGTATGTATTGAGCCATTGTAACATCAAGGGAAAACTGATTCAACCACCTTAACCATCTTTTCTGGAAGTATATTCCCTTAGGATGTGATCCAACATCACATGAGACATACCCCACCCCCCTCACTGCTATGCTACCCATACACAATAAAATACCTCTGGGCTTGTACCATTAAGGGAAACTGATTCAACCACCTATACAATATAATTTCTGAAAGCATACACCATAAGGATGTGACCTGACATGGATTTTGACATGTCTCACCTGTCTCTTTACTTTGCTACCCATGCAGAATACATTGTGAGTAGGGTTATGAAGTGTATAGCTAATACTTTGGATGTGTACTTTAAAGGAAAAACAGATTCAAACTCCTAACCATATCTTTTCTGAAATGATTATTCCTTTAGGATGTGATCTGACATCATATGAAACATGCCCCACCATATTCATGGCTATGCTGCCCATACATAATACATTGGGTGTGGTCCTTTGTGGCATGGTGTCTACGTATGTGGACAGTAAAATACCTTTTGAATAAAACCATATTTTTAAAAAATATACATTTTAAAGAGTAAATAACGATAGATAGAAAGGACATGAGGGCTGAGTTTCTGTGGATAGATCACTGAATTTCAAAATACAATATTACAGTACAATATTCCTTTATTAGTCCCACAAGGGGAAATTCCAAAAATGTGTTTTAATAAATAAAATGTATTAAAATAGAATGGCAACTGGATATATTTGATAAGATATATTTTTACAGTGGCAGCGGCCACTGTATGCCTCCTCGTAGAACCGCCACTGGTTTCATATGCTGCCGTTCATAATCCATCATCGGTTTAATTGGATGGTCACCCAGGTAGACTGGCCAGGCTGGACTGGTCAGCAAAAGCCAAGCAAGGCTCATAATAGTCTCTCTTTCACATGAAGAGGAACAAGCAGGCTAAGAAAATAATTTACTGAAATGAAAAATTTTTAGAGGATTTACATGGACTTCTGTACCTCTTTTTGACTCTGTTTTCAACTTTTAAAAAATTTTGACCCTGACAGATCATTTCAAAGCGAGGGGGTTCCCAGTGGATGTTCTACAAACTACAATGCAATGATGATGGCACATCTGTATATGCAGATGCATATATAGTGAAAGCTGAAGTGGCATAAAATCCTGCAATCTGTTGTTAGCCCCGATTCTTTTGTTGGAGGCCCAAGAACAGTCCAGAGCAATCTTCAGTTCACAGTCAAAGTATGACAGAAAAGAGAGGAAAGTGTCATCTGCCTCCTGTTATCAAAAGTGGCTCTCACCAGTCATGTTATCTTACAACTCTGAGCTGTGATGGACATTCACTTAGGTTACACAAGTGCAATGGAAGATCACAGGATGAGAACACATAAAATCACTTGAAAAGACCAAATCATTACATTTCCCCCTTTTGACATGATTTTATTATGTCAATTAATCTCATCTCATCTCATCTTCAACCGGGGGTCGGGTCGCTGGGGCAACAGCTTCAGCAGGGGACCCCAAACTTCCCTTTCCACCTTTCTCCACCTAGTCCTGGGTCTTCCCTGTGGTCTCCTCCCAGCTGGACGTGCCTGGAACACCTCCCTGGGGAGGCACCCAGGGGGCATCCCTGAGGAAACCCAATTCGGCTGCTTGTACCCACAATCTAGTTCTTTCGGTCATGATCCAGCCCTCATGACCATAGGTGAGAGTCGGAACAAAGACTGACCGGTAGATCGAGAGCTTTGCCTTCTGGCTCAGCTTTCTTTTCATCACAACGGTGTGGTAGAGCGAACGCAATACCGCCCCCGCTGCTCCGATTCTCCAACCAATCTCAAGTTCCATTGTCCCCTCACTCGTGAACAAGATCCCGAGGTACTTGAACTCCTTCACTTGGAGCAAGGACTCATTCCCTACCCAGAATAGGCAATCCATCGGTTTCCTGCTGAGAACCATGGTCTCAGATTTAGAGGTGCTGATCATCATCCCAGCCACTCGGCTGCGAACCGATCCAGTGAGTGCCGGAGGTCACAGACCGATGATGCCAACAGGACCAGATCATCTGCATCATCTGCCTCTCCGGGAACCATCACCTTACCGCGCTACCAGTGGGATCTGGTGGGGCTCACCTCTATGCACAGCGTCGGCTCTGGAACCGTTCTCCTGGATAGGGGTTGGACTCTATTCTTCTCCGGAGTTGCCCAAGGTGTGAGGCACCGAGCAGGTGTGGGGATACTCACAAATCCCCAGCTGCGTGCCGTTACGTTGGAGTTTACCCCAGTGGATGAGAGGGTCGCCTCCCTGCGCCTTCGGGTTATGGGGGGGGGGGGACTCTGACTGTTGACAGCAGTTCAGAGTATTTGGCCTTCTTGGAGACCCTGAGTGGAGTCCTGCATGGGGCTCCGGTAGGGGACTCCATCGTCCCTCTGGGGGACTTCAACGCACACGTGGGCAATGATGGAGACACCTGGAAAGGCGTGATTGATATGTCAGTTAAAATGAGGGATTTTATGTATTCTGTTCTTACAATGCTGATAAAGTAATGATTAATAAACTAATGGTAAATCAATTTCATCATCAGAAGCTTAAGGTCTCCATACAGTGATATATCCAGACACTATCTGGCAATTGACTTCAATGAAAAGTCTTACTTAATTAGCACAATAAATGAGAATAGACATAAATGACAAATGATATGACAAATAATATGGATTATATGATGTAGCACAAATCACTGATTAGAAGTGGAAGCTATAGCTAAAAAGATAATAATAATAAAAAGAGTGAACTTGGCGATAGTGAGAAATTAATGTAAGAAAATGAGGAGACGAATGTAGTATTAATTTCTTACAGAGACTAAACGGGTCTAATGCGACTTGAGATTTTGATAGTCTATGACATCAATTCTTTATTCAAAGGCAGCATGGAAGATGCCTGATTTTGTGCCATCGTCGCTCTGACAAAGCGCTATCCCAAACTGCCATGAGTGGGTCCCAGACTGTCTGTTCCAAACTGTGCTATGGTTAAACGGCGAGAACCAGTCAACCCGCAGTGGACAGCCGGTGTAGGACAGACAGGGGCCTGGGCCTTCTGGTGTCGGTAACAGCAGAGGAGCGGCGCCTTTTAGTGGCTTTGTAACCCAAATGTAACCCAGATGGGTGAGGGCAGCTGCAGGACTTCGGTCCAACAAACATTGCGACTAGTAATAAAGTAGAAAAACACTACTGATCGCTGATCGAAATTATCTACAAAAATATTCTTACTTTCTACTTTCTATTATAATGATTAAAAAGGAATTTGGCTGTAACTCTTAAAGATTACATGGCTAAATGTGATAAAAATTGAAATTACGAAAATTGAAATTGCAAAAAAAGGAAAATACATTTAAAAATAAAGCAATTAAGTGTCATTGTGTCCAGCAGCCATGTGAGCAACTATGTGTAAGCTGATTTTCATTGCATTAATCAGCAGCAAGCAATTCTTCATTGCACAAGCCTGTGGAAATAATAAAATGTGGAGACAATAAAACATTAAGATAATAAAGCTAATTCAAGTAATGATAATAAAGAAATTGAAATAATAAAGTTTAAACAATAAAACAATTGAAATGATAAAGCAAATAATAAAATGATTGAAATAATAAAACAATATAAATAAAAAATGACTGATTGAAATAATACAATACAAATAACTGATTGAAATAATAAAACAATACAAATAATAAAACAATTGAAATAATAAAGTAAGTCAACTGATAAAATAATTGAAATAATAAAACAAGTCAAATACATTACTTTCATATCAAGAGCATTAATCACAATACTGGAGAGGATTCTCTTTGTTCAGGAGATTTTGACTTCATCACTCAACTGATCACAATTTGTTAACAATGACCAGCATTAAGAACACACACAAGAACAGGAGCTCAGGCATAGAAACATTGGTCGTCTTCATATTGGATAACATGAGCTGCCCATACAGTGTACGACAAGCTTGGTAAACCAACCATTTGTTTTAACATCGTCTGCACAGCGTGAGGCACTGAGCTTTGTACTGCTCCTCTAAGAAGCATCTCTATAGTCTCACTAACAACTGGGTCTTCTCCATTCTGTCCTGCCATAGTTCTCTCACCCGGAGCAAATATGCAGTGCCTCTCTCATCTGCATTTGGTCGAATGCGACATAACTCAGCAGATCTCATTTGTATAGGAAACTTCTCTCAAATGACAGGCCACAACAGGTGTACCAGATGATGTAAGGGCTGATTATCTAGGTCTTTGTTTGTTGTGCTGAGTGGCTCGACTTCTGCCAACATGTGTGACAGTGACATGCATGAGGTGAACACTCATCTGAAATCACCTAGAGCTGGGACTACTCCAGCACATGCTTCTAAAAAAGCCTTGATCCACTGAGCGCCCCCCTTGTTTATGTCTAGCAAGCCAGATTTAATCATTGCAGTGTCCTGTAAGGAGAACGGAGTGTAGGTGGCAACAGTGCCTCCTCCAGTGGAAGTTGCTGTTATCAGTGGCATCTGATACTGACATCAATCAATCAATATTCCTTTATTTGTCCCGCGAGGGGAAATTTCAGGTCATCGATGGGTGTCTGAGCAAGTGTGAATATTACCAATATCTGGGTTGCGAGCCGTGACAGGTTAAGACAGTGTAACTGGTCAGCGTGGTCTTTCCAATCATGCAGTTTGTGTTGCTCAAAAGCAGAGGTTAGGCCATGTACGGAGGGACCAGTACATATGGCCCCTAGACTGTTCTGACCGTTGACGTGGGTGGGTTGGGATGGTAGAGCACACGATCGGGTTTGTAGGGATGATGCGTCAAATGTGCTAGACGAGGCAACTGGACTGGATGGCTCCAGTATAGTACTGGTGATGAAAGGATTAAAAACAAAAAAAAAAATACAAACAAACAAAAACAGACTTTATATATATTTATATTGTTATATTTTTTACTTCTTTAATAGCTTATTTTTAGTAGATGTGTCATGCACCAACTTCACCAAAACAAATTCTTGGTATGTGAAAAATCGTACTTGGCAGTAAAGTTTTTTCTGATTTCTGATTTCTGATTAGTGCTCTGTTGCGCAGTTTCATTCAGAAACTGTGTCTCTGGAGAAGTCAAGGTCGTAGCTGGAAGTTGATGTTGTGCAGAGGACAGTGTCCGAATGAAGAATTTGACTTCTCCTATGAAACACTGACAATTTGCCAAAAATGTTTCTGCCCTTTTTTCTTCTCTCTTCGCTTTGCCTTTCTGCAGTATTCCTGCCTCATGTAACTTTGCTTTTGCCTGGTCTCTACTCCCTGTCACCAGTTTCAAAAACATACTGAAATCGCTTAGCTTTGGCGGAGCGCTTTCACATTCTCCGAACATTCCCCTCCTTTGCATTTCCCCCACCCAGTTTACGATTCTATCCATTCCTCTCTCTTCTTCCTCTTTCAGGACTTGCTTCTGCCATCTGGTCACTGTTTCAAATAATGCCGACCTCAAGAAGCCGGGTTTACAGTCCTTCCACTTATCAATGACTTTCTGTGACATCTTTAAATATTTTTACACGTGTTATTCAGAGAGGGTGAGTGACGCAGTGCCCAAGTGAGGACCCAGTCGAGAAGCTTCTACACAGAGCCTAGTACTCTGCGCTTGATCACTGGGGGTTCTCCCAGTCTATTCACTCATTTTAATTCACCAACCTTCGTAACACCTTAACTGAAAATCCCCTCTAAACTATTCCAAGGCCCCCCTTTTACAGTACTACTTGAGATCTGTTTCAGTGCAGGAATTCTCAATCAGTCTAAACTGCTTGATACACTACACTTTCACAGTCAAAATATCAATCAAGTAGGAAACCACCCCACATTTGCATGAAAAATAACAAACGTCTCCCTGTGTCCTCATGAACATTTATTCTTTTTTAACGGCACAGCCGGAGCCTGTCTCTCGGCCTTGCCGGAAAACCCTAATTTCATAACAAACGTATGCCACAGGGATAATTGACACTTCTGATCAGGAAGTCTTCACCTAATGTTGCAGCTTCAGGCTTTCCCTGGCATCAGGCTTTCCCTGGCATCGCCTTACGCAGCATCGGGACAATCAATATTCTCCCGCCATCAGGTTTCCCTGGAATCAAAAATGTCCTTTAATAATTTAAAATACAATGTGTCTTTTTATTCTAGCCAATTTAAATAACACTAGGACACTTATTCACTTTCTCTCACGAGAGACGACGTAGTTATACTTTACATGTGACCTTTCAGTTAATAAACAATCAGCTTACTTTTTAATATCAAACTACTAAGATTTTAGCAATCAGAGGATGGCATTAATCAGACAATTTTAATTTAGTGAGTCCAATGTGCAGAAGTTTCTGATAGAAAAGAAGTTTCTGCATACCTTTGATTTAGGCGCCTAGAACTGTCTGAAAAAAGTTCTCCGATCAACTCCGGCGGTCATCAATCGGACACGGTCTCAGAGTAAGTCAATCCAGGTCACGGTACCAAATTGTTAGCCCTAATTCTTTTGTTGGAAGCCCAAGAACAGTCCGGAGCAATCTTCAGTTCACAGCCAAAGTATTTACTGAGGTCACAGGTAAAGCACAGCAGCACTGGTCTCAGAATGACAGCGCTCTCGCAGGAGCTCCGTCAGAATGAGCACAGTTTTCAGACAAAAGTTCACATTTATCTTGTTGGGTTTGACCAAATCCCGTACAATAAACAGACATACGTTACAGAATATAATTGGCCACTTTCCAAGAAGTGGACGTATCATGCTTTGTTCACGTCTTGTCCTCGACATGTAAATAAACAATCTGTGTGTGTGTGTTGTTTAAGTTGTTTAATTGATTGTTGTCGTTGTTTGAGGCGTGTATCTAATGTAACAGATGTCACTGACAGAGGAGAAAAGTGTCATCTGCCTTCTGTTATCAAAACTGGCTCTCACCAGTCATGTTATCTTACAACTCTGAGCTGTGAAGGACATTCACTTAGGTTACACAAGTGCAATAGAAGATCACAGGATGAGAACACATAAAATCACTTGAAAAGACCAAATCATTACACTGTGATATTGCAACTGCAATTTGCCTTCAGTTCTAACTGGCTGGTGGGGAGTCCCAGGTATTTAACCTCTCTGGGGTTGATATCACAGGGGTTGAAACTACTTGGATGTGGCTGGCTATGTGAGCAACAGTTGTCAAGGTTGAGGCCAATGGAGAAAAGTTGTTAAATCTCCTTGGGAAGGATAAAAGGACAGCATTGTAGGTGGGGGATAAGTGGTGTATTAGGCCTCCTCTGCTGTTGAGGATGGGTTTCTCTATTTAACTCTCTATATAACTGAGGAGGAGGTGTACAACACCACTTACCCCCACCTACAATGCCATCATTTCATCACCAGACTATCAAAATGAATTAATTAATTTATTGATTGAATCATTTATTTATTTGTAAATAAATGACTAAATCCATGAATTAATGTCATTAAATGCACCAAAAATAATACTGATAGTCAAATGTTGGCATGAATTCATAAAATTGGCATAAATTGATATTTGTATGAATTAGCTTTTATCCACATTTTAACTAGATTATTTACATTCCCATTTAATTTTCCTATTTTATTTATCGATTATTTCAAGTTTATTATTATTAGTCATTCATGTATTTATTTCTGTATGTATTACATTTTTCTGCTTTGATGTCCTGGTGCTCTGTCTCAGCTCTCAGTTATTATATAGCTATGATGGACAGATAGCTTTACTTGTTGCTAAAGTAACTGTCAACTGTTGTAACTGTAGCTAAGATACTCAGTATATAAAGTAAAATAAATACATACATAGTAGTAGCGATACAAATCATGGTTATTTTCGTTATCAGTTAATTTGGTAGTTATTTTCCTGATTAATCCATTGGTTATTTGGGCTATGAAATGTCAGAAATGACAATGAATGTCCATCGCAACTTTCAAGATCCAAAGTGTGTGTGTGCATGTGTGTGTGTGTGTTTTACTAGAAGAAGAAGAATCAGAGGGACAATCCACTTTATTTGTTACACAGATACATTCACATGCACACACACACCATGCACTGGTGAAATTTGTCCTCCACCTTTAACCCATCCTGGTCGTCCTTCCTCCGCGGCAGACCAGGAGCGGTGGGCTGCCATCCGACCGGCGCCCGGGGACCCAGTTCTTTTTGTCACCATTGGTCAGGTGGTGATCTTCTTGCATGTTTTTAGTGGGGGTATTTTTTAATGGAGGATACCCCAGGTGAACACGGGGAGAACATGCAAGCTCCACACAGAAAGGCCCTTTTTTTTTTTTTCCTCGAGCAGCAGGCACCAAAGGTGTGGTGAAGGAGGTGGAGGACACGCCCCTGGCGCTCCCACAGCGAGATTCGAACCAGGGACCTTCTAGCTGTGAGGTGACAGTGTTACCACCGTGCCACCGTACTATGCATTTTATTTATTATTAAAATGTTTTCACTGTTCAACAGTCCAAAACTCAAAGATGTCTATAATAGAAGAAGAAAAAATTGAATAATATATTGAAATTTTGGAACATGAAAACTGTGAATCTTTGAAATATTTGCTTCAAACAGTTGATCAACAGAAATGCAATCTGTAGCACTTTTTAGAACGGAATAAGCATTGAAATTATTTATATAAAGTGAAGTAACACTAAAGTAAAGACAGTTAACACATGAATGAAAGTGCAGGTTACCTCTTACCATGTTATGTGTTATAAACAATTGAAAACTGTACAGAAAGGTGTAGCTATTTGACACCACACTGGAATTTAATCTGATTTTCCTTCAAATCCTTTAATTGCATTCACAGTGATCTCAAAAAGGTCTTAAAGACTTAAACTTAACCTGTTGAAACCTGCTGAAACGCTGTTATATTATCAGTAACAGTTTGCTGCTTTTATTACAGTTATTATTGTTGTTACTACGTATTGTGGTAATTGCAGTTATTGTTCACTTTCACATAGTTTGTTTCAGGGTAGTTAATTTGTCATCTTGTGCGGTTGGCAATGGATGGAATTCACCATGATCATTCATCCTTTCCAGGTAAACTAAGACCTCACCAGCAAAAACCACCAGCAATACCAGCAAAATTGTGCTGAAACACATGCTAAAGCTAAAGTATTAACACATAGTATGTGATATCCTCACGATATGAGTCTGTTCTTCAGCAGCCACATTAATAATATGTTAGAGTTGATTTGCTCACTTTCTGCAAGTATAAATACACATTTGCAGCTCATTTAGATCTCTATTGTCACACATTTTATAACAATAAAATTGTATGTACTAAATGTAGCACAGCTATTGACTGCTATTCAGGATATTATGAGCTGCAATCAAATTCCATACTTATTCAATTGTCTGACAACAGAAAACAAAAAACAAAAAAAACAACCCCAGATCACCAAGGTGCTGATTTGCACAGGACTAATATCATCACATGACCTCTCTGTTTAGCAAAATATGGCAGGCAATTGGCAATGGAATTTTTACTTTAAAAATTACAGACATGGCAGTTTTACATAAGATCAAGATCACACATACAACCTCCACAATTCTTATATATTACTATAGGTCCCTAGATAATACTAGCCCCACACAAACAGGTATCCAGTAAGATCAGCAAAAGTGTGCCCAAAACACACTCTAGGCTGGTCACTAGCAAGACCAGCAAGCTGACCAGCAAAGCTTTTATTGTTTGTTTTTTTTTTCAGCAGGGAAGCTGGTCTAGGTCTTCTTTGACCCCCTGACAAGGCCTTGCTGCTTGGTTTACATCAGTGTGTGCCTTATGAGCAATTAAACTGTGAAACTCAAGTACTCTCACATACAGAATTTGGTGTACAGCAGACAACTGGTAGATTCAGCATTAACATTAGCTGTAGGATGCTGGTAAGCAATCAAAAAACAATGTTCTATTTGGGTTCAGTTTGAGGGAGTCATCAGCAGGGCACTCATTCTAGTGGTCATCAACTATTCCTAAACAGCAGCCGAGTGGTTGATTAAGATATACAGTATCACATTTTATCACTTAATAACCATCAATTCTCATCAAAAAAGGTCTCAAATAAAACTCATAAAACTTAAATAATGTAGGCAAGCGCACCATGGGGGTAAGTTAAATAGCAGAGTGCTCAAATGGAACTGAGAGGCTTTTTACAAATAGCACCACAGATGAACCATTAGTCTACAATGCACAGTGTCAACTAGAGATTTTGACAATTAACTAGTCAACTATTCTGTGAAAACCCATTAGTGATCAGTCTCTTTAATTATTTTCAGTTAATTGTTAATACACATTGCTGATGATAGTGTGTTGTTTGTGTCATGGAGGCCAGCTCATGCAATGTGCATTTGATGATGCATCAGATCTGTCAGTACTCCATGTGACTGCATCTGTATGTCACAAACAAACAAAAAAAACAGAAACATTTGCAGATTAATAATACTGACCTATTCTTTCAGTGTGTCAAGAGATTTAATAATGAATAAAGTTACTGCCAGCGTGTCATCCATATGTCAAATGAAACACACTTGTCATTGGTGCTGCTGTATGATGACTGAATTTTTTTTTCTCAGGAATTGGTGGAGACCAAACCAGAGCGAAAAGTAGAGTGAATATTGAACTTAATGTTCATCATGACAAACATGACTTTAAATTAATTCAGTTGCTCTGTGTCTGCAGGATACATAGGCATTTAAAATGTTCATATTCACTTTACAAACCATGGCATTCTTTGTTGTGGTGATTTTCTGCTCCCTGGTGGCTAAAAATCACTGAATACAGCTTTAACTTAATTATGACATAATATCTCCTGCTGACCTTAATGTGGACTCAGTCAGCATATCAGAGCATCAAGTCACATGACTTCTTTTAGTGTTAAAAAGCTTTGATAATGACATTTCCATTATAGCTTCTCATTGACAATATCCACAAAGTAATGAGAGGATACAAATGTTATGGAACTCCCCGAGATAAAAACAGCTTGATGGAAAGGAGGGAAAATCTGAATGAACAGAAATTAAGTGGGATGAAATCAAGAAGTAAGGAGGGCAGCAGGGTGGGGGTGGGGTGTAGATTATAGGGTGAGAAAGAAGCAGTGAAGACGGGCAAATGAAAGCCACAAAATGAAGGAAGAAAGGGAGTTTGAGATGGAGAGGGAGAACAAGGAAGGAGGATGGACGAAAGGATGAAGGAATGGATGATGAAGGGTGGGGTGTGAGGAGTCGGTGCAGGAGGGTGGTTTTGGGTGACAGGCCTCATTGAATAGACCTCTTTTCTCCCCTCTGTTGGCTTCTCTTCTCATGCAAAACAGGCCTGTTCAGCCTCCCAGCCATCCGTCACACAACAGAAAGGCCGTGGCAGGCCTTTTATGAGCCTCACACTTGCATAATCCCCCCACCCCACTATCTCTCAACCCCACAATCCAACACCCAACAGGGGGTGCAATGGGTAGCAGGAGTGTGTATGTGTGTTGGGCAATTGGGGGATGGGCACAGGGTATCTTCATGACTGAGAAAGTGCCTTTGGAAGAAGGGCCACCTAGGCTGAGAGCAAAACGAAAAAGCAAAGAGACATAACATGTTTTGAGGCTGGATGGATGTCATATTGGGACACCAGGGACATTAGGAGGAGTTATGGAGGGTTGGAGTTGATGGAAACTGCTGTTGTTGTTTTTTTTTTTATAATCAAAACAACCACACCAATTGTAATTACTATCATGAATGTAATAGGTGGCAACTTCTGTGGAAAATGTGTCATCAAGCCTACATACCAACAAGAACTAACCAGGAGAATCTACCAGCAGCCGTGGCAACCTCAAGACACCACCCATGAACATTTAGCGGGAAGAGAGGTAGCAGACCCAGCCATCCAGCGGTATGTCCGTCCACTCTCTGAGCAACAATGAACAGCTTTCTAGACTACTCTGCTGGTTTGGGGATTTGATCAGACTGGCCAGATCTGAATATTCTTTGCATCCAAACTGGAGTGTACTTGGAGTAGGTGTGGTCTGACTATGTGGGACTATGAGGGTCTCAGAAGACATTATAGCTGACCCACTCGCCTCCATCAAAGCAACAGCCACATGCATTAGACACAGACACCTGCTGACACCTACAGGTGCCCAGGGAATCTATTCCAACATCAACAACACTTGGCTGGACTAAAACTTCCTGGAAAATTTCATGTCTTCCCTCCCCTGATCAGTCTGTCTCCCACTCATCCTTTAATATCATTGTGGTCAATGAGGACAGTGTGATATTCAAAGCAAAAGCCATAATACATACCTTACATACATACCTTGCCACCAAAAAGGTTTAAGTTAGCCATTTACTTGTGATGGTAAAGGTTAGGGAAACACCTTATGTCAGTGGGGGTCCTCACAAGCATTGAAAGAAAACCGTGTGTGTGTGTGTGTGTGTGTGTGTGTGTGCCTTATGACTTATTCTGTAACATTTCCAACACTCATCATGTTGTTTTTGTAGGTGAACACCGAAGATAACTTTTAATTACTGAGATAGGATGTGTTTTCGATCTGTACATGGATGAAGCTCAACACAAAAATAGCTTGAAGAGCTGGTGAAATTTTGTTCCATCTTTGCTGTAACCAGTAGCCTGGATGTATGGCACAGCCCATGTTCTATTTTCCCTGGAGTGTCAAACTGTGTAGTAGCATTTAAGTATTTAAAATGTGTGTGGTATCGCATAACACACAAAATGAGTGCAAAAGGAACAAAGAGGTAAAGTGCTGAACTCCACTTAATGTGAAAAAGTTTGTACGTGTGTGCTGTAATCCTTGAGCATTGTACTCAAGCAATTTATGCTAAAGAACGCAGTCACTGTCAAAGATTTGTGGATCCTGTGATATCAATGTGGATTGCCGCAGGGTTACATAATACTAAATCACATGGGATTTTTCTTGATGCTCCATCATCATCAAACAGACAAGGATTTATGGTTTCATAAAATAATATTTTGCAGAGACTCATTTCTACCAGACAAATGTGCTAAGGGACAGTCCCGCAGATAGTGCAGTCACACAACACTTATGATTACCAAACGCCTTAAAACTCAACAGCAGAATAAAACGATACAACAGTGGAAGATGTCTGTTATTATTTTCTCCACACAGATGAGGAGCTGCGTTGCTCTTCTAATATAATATATTTAGTATTCAACAAATTTGCAAGACAAGTAATGTTTTTTCATGATCTACAAACCATAAGCAAGTCACGGAATCAGTCTTGTGAGTCTTGAGTCTTGTGATTGGTTCGGGTGCTGAATGATTCTCAGTTCAGCAAATCCCAGATTACATTCAATGACAAAGTTCTGTGTTGTTTATTTCCAGCTTTAAACCATTTTTTCTTACAAAATCTGCTCATCTCAACTATAGTGTAGTAAAATTCAGGAAAGACTGTGGCCAGTGTTAAAAACTGAACCATCTATGACTGAGGAAGAACTCTCCTGCATCCACCTTGCTGACCTCCACACCTTTACTTTCCACCACTCTACATAACTAGTGATCTGCAGAATTGTACAATATGAATTTCATTCTTAAGATGCACACACTCTATTTTAGATAAGTATGCACCAGAATACATCACTCTAGAGAACAGCAAGCTGTAAGCTGATATTTGTGGGATGGACAACAAATTAAAATGAATGAAATATTCAGCCACAGATGTGAACCAATCACATCTGGATCTGAGTGGGTGGCCTTCACATTCATACCCAGAAGCTTCCCAAGGAACACAGTCTGATCTGTTGTCTAGTGACAGAAGCAACAGTAGTTTAGACCTTGCTCAAGGGTACTTCAGTGGTTGACAAGGAGGGAAGTGTGAGGGCTGCTCTTTCATTTTCATGCCAATATGTATCCTGTCAGTGAGAGAAACAGACAGCCAACCTTCCTCTATATCATATACCTTTACAGTATCTGTCACTGTCTGGACAGTTAGGCTGCTGAGCCACACCCACTTGTATCCCATGTCAGGGGAATGAATGTGGTTCCCTCTGAGTACAGAATCTAAAGCCTTGTTTCAAGTGAAATGGACTACACTGACCATATACAAAACTGATGGAAACTTTTGAGCATCCAAATGGACCAAGTTGATCACCCTGAAGTTTCCCTCAAATGGCACAAAAGCCTAAACATGAGTAGAAAGGTGGGGTAAAAAGTTAACACAGCTTCTTATATGACCGCGATCCTCTGCTTGACTCTGACACCCATACACCTACGTAGCAGGGAGTGCTGGTACGGAGTGGGGCAGAAGGGATATTCAGCTAGTAGGACCACTAGCCACATGGCTAACTGAGTTAATAAGCTGACAGCGGCTACAGTTAGCAGCAGTAAGTGGTTACTTCAGCAACAAATAATGCTATCTGTCCATCAGGGAACACCGGAAATCACCAAGAGTTGAGATGCAGCTGGAGGACATCAGAGGGAAAAACCAGAAAAATATTTTCTCCATAAAATATGATCCAGATCAGAGTCCTAATAGAAGCAGCTATAAATGAGATCAGTGTGACAGTGGTGAGCCTGAGACTGTTTCAAATGGCCACCATTGTGTGGGAGCAAGGCATGTATACTTAATCTATGCACTCTGATGTTGATCAGTCCAGGTGAAAAGTTGACCCCATAACACACTTTGAATGACAGTCCCCTCATTTGTATAATGAAACAGAAATGCATAAAGAAATGTAAACAGAAAATAGAAATAAATAAGTTTGAAATAATACAGAAATAAATACATAAATTAATTAATATATAGAATAAAGTGGAAAATAAAATGAGAAAGTAAATACATACAAATGTAAATAAATACTGAATCAAATTAAAACAGAAATAACATTTTATGAATTAATAAATGCCTATCCCCATCTATTTTAATATATATAGTGCATTAATTTTGATATGAATGAGTCATTTATATATTTCTTTATTTTTGATGCTGGCAGTTTCAGTCCTGTATCCAAAACATAGTGTCGGTGAGCCCAGGTACACGAGGAAGACTACACCAACAGAATTTCAGAAAAACAGAACAAGATTAGCTGTCAGCTACCGTGTGTTATATAGGTTCTGATGTGGGCTTGTTGTGTGTGTGTGTGTGTGTGTGTGTGTGTGTGTGTGTGTGTTTTGAGCAGTCTATATGGTGCACAGACAAAAAAAAATTATGGGAAAGTATAGGGCGGGAGATAAGTTAAAAACAAGATTACACAAATGGCACAGCATCTGGGCCAATTTTGGGGTTCAGCATCTTGCCCAAGCAGGTGGACACCCGCTCTACCTCCCAAGCCACAGGTGGCAAACATATTGCAGGAGGTTATCAGTTTGGGAAGTTGATGAAATATGTCTACTGTTTATTATTATTATTATTATTATTATTATTATTATTATTATTATTATTATTATTATTATATCAACAGAGAATATATATATAACATAAAGAAATAATATATAATAGAATTAACGGGAACAGAATCAACAATGGCAGTAGATATGCATATAATATGTGTCACTATAATAAAATCCCATTTTAACATTTTTTTGCCAGGTGAAATAAATTCTGCAGAATATCTTATATTGTATGAGTTGTAGGTTGGCATTTTTGTCATGAGATAGATGATTTTGCAAATTTTCAAAGTTTCTGAAATCGGCATCAGGAGTGATGGATATGTGGCATTCCCATTTTACTGAATTTATGTAGTGTTTTGTCAAACTGTGATATTAGTCTGTATATTTTGTGGAATTGATGGTAATAAACTCTGAGTTTGAGGGGGGAAGGTCAAGGTTGGTGGCCATATAGCTACATTTGGCTTGAATGGATGATTTAAGTTACACATATTTCAGAAATTGATTGGTCCTGATGCTGTACTTCTGGACCAATTGGGGAAATGAAACCAGCATATCATTATGCAGGATGTGTTTGAGGTGTGCAATGCCTTTTTTCAGACCATTTGTGGAAATGAAGTGGTTTCTTGTTATTTAGAAAGTCAGGATTGTCCCAGATGAAAGTATTATTCTGTGGTGCAAAGGAGGTGTTTGTGATAATGTGGAATTTCCACCAGGCTGTCAGAGATGCTACTAATTGTTAATGTTTTGAGACAAGGATGGCATTTGATTGACTGACTGAGAACAGGTACATCTGAAATCTGCATGTCTTTACAAACTATTTGCTCTATATCTAGCCATGTGTTATCTGGATAACTCGGGTGGATCCATTTTATGTATTGAAATTGATTTGCCAGAGAGTAATGGTGAAAATTTGTTGCTTCATGTCTTTCTTTTGTTTTTAATAATTGAATATAGAGATTGATCCAGGAGTGGGTGGTTTGAGTCAGAAATTATTGTGAATAGATAATGTATTTTAGGAAGTTTCGTCATTTTTAGGGTGGCTATTCTGCCCATAATGGACAAGTGGAATGTTCATCCAGTGGTGAAGGTTGTTGTTTTGAGTAGTAGCGTGATGTTGAGTCTGAGCAGTTCTGACAGCTTGGTGGAAACATTCATGCCTAAATAGGTGGATAAAGGGATAGGTGCTGTGTGGGTGTCTGCATCCCAGCTGATACTATGTAATGAAAGGATGGAAAATTTATTCCAGTTAATGGAGAAATCAGAAATTTTAGAGTATGCTTCTGTCAGTTAACTGATTCTTGTAGCAATGAATGGGGGTTTTATAGGAATAGGAATATATCATCCACATAGAGACTAATCTAATGATGTGCACTGGTTTCCTTTGATGGCAGCAGCTAATGGCTCAATGAAAATAGTGAGTAGGGAGGGAAAGAATGGGCATCCCTGCCTATCCACCTGTGTAATGTGAAGCTTTGTCCATCAGTGATAACAGTGGTTGAAGGTGAGGCATGCAAAATCTTGACCCAGTTAATAAATAAATCCCAAAAACCAAATCTTTGAAATATGGTTATGAGGGATTAGGAGTTTACTCTGTCAAAGGCTTTTTCTGTTTCCAAGGTGGCTATGATTGTTCCAGCTGATGAATAATCCATTAAAGCATGAAAATGATTGTTTGTGTTACTGAATAAGTTTCTACCTTTGATAAATCTGAAATTAATTATGAATACACAGAATACATAAAAGAAATGTCCTTTTATGTATTCTGTGAGCTAGGTAATGATTTCTACATTATGTCCACATTGAGGAGAGAAATGTACAATTAACTTGATGGTAAGGTTGGGCCTTTGTTAGGTTTAAAGGAGTGAAATTGTAGCTTTGTTCATGTTTGCTGACAGTCTTGATTTTTTATTTTATTTAATTAATTTATTTTCAGTTATCAGTCTGTGGAAGAGCAGTGCTAGGATGGACCAGAAGTGTTTATAGAACTCAGCAGGGAAGCCATTGGGTCCCGATGCTCTGTTACTAAGCATAAGATTGAGGGCAGTGGAAAGTTTTAAGTTCGTCCTGTGTTATTGTTGAATTAAATATATTGGTTTGGTTGTGTTAAGTTGGCTTACAGTGGAGATTGGCAGAAAATTTTCTGAAGATTTTATTTCTTTTGGTCCTTAGTCCTTAGTGATGTAGATTATTGTAAATTTTTTTTCATTCATTCATTCATCTTCTATACCCACGTATCCCTTTCGGGGTTACGGGGGAGCCTGGAGCCTATCCCAGCTGGCAATGGGCGAGAGGCGGGGTAACCGGTTGCCAGCCGATTGCAGGGCAACATATACAGACATACAACCATTCACACTCACACCTATGGACAATTTAGAGTCACCAATTAACCTAATTCTGTGGGAGGAAGCCGGAGTGCCCGGAGAGAACCCACAAATGCACGGGAAGAACATGCAAACTTCACACAGAAAGGCCCTGCCCGACCCAGGGATCGAACCAGCGATCCTTGCTGTGAGGCACGCGCACTACCTGCTGCGCCACCGTGCCGCCCTAAATTATTTTTCGTTTTATTTAATTTGATTTGATTTGCCAAGTATTTACCAGAGTCATCATTATGGTGAAATTTTTATTGTCTGTGTATAAGGAAATTAGTTTTCTTATTCATGATTTCATTTATCTGGAATTGACACTCTCTTAGTTTGTTCTGGGTTTCCTCTGATGGGTTGCTTGCATTAATGTTTTTAAATTATTCACTTTTTGTTCCAATTCAGCTTCTTGTTCAATTTTTTCCTCTTTTCTAAGAAATGGAGAGTGAAATTGGTATACCTCTTAAAACTCCTGTCCTTGTTTTCTACAGAAGAGTTGGTGGGTCTTGGAGACGAGATGTGTTAAAGCGCCATCATGTGTTGAGTGTTTGTAGACTAGTTGTATGTCATGTAAGTGTTACAGGGGCATGGTCACTACACAGTAGGGTGTATCCATGACTTAGATATTTGGATTGCAGGAACATTACAGATTAATTGATCTCATGTTAATTGATATGCTACAATAAGAGCCTGGTCTAATTCCTAGGCAGTCAAATATTGACGTTTTGTCACTCCACTCGACATCACTAGGTACCCTTTAGGGTCTGAATGACACACATATGGCTTTCAATTAACTCCACTGTAACCCAGCCCTGGCGATATTAGAGCAACATGACGCAGGATAAAGAGCAAACAAGTTGGGGTAGAGTGGTGGGTCATACACACAACTTTCACGCAGGAGACTGAGGTTCATGTCCCTGACAAACCAAAAGTGAGTGGAAGTCGGACATTAATGTTGATATTAGAATGCTGTGTGTGTGTGTGTGTGCTTGTCTGTATACTGTTGGGAAGAAGCTCCGAGGCTCTGATCCTACATATTTTTAAATACTGTCATGAAGCTAAATGATAAAAGTTCCACCAGATTAAAATATTTCCTGAATATGATCTTGCATAAAATGTGATACAGTGGAAATACATCCCCCAGTTTGAGATGCTTTCAGATAGTGAAGCAAGAACAATGCTCCCCCCTAGTGGAATGACTCCAAACACTGTTTAATTTTTCCAATATAAAGGACTAGGATTTAAAATATGTAAATGAACTATGAGTTTTAAATACTGTAATAGCTACTTGAATGAATGTTGAATATTAAGTAATGCAATAGTCTGTTATTTATTGATACTGATAGGTTGATTTGCATCCAAATCTCACCCACATTTTGCTAATACTGTAAGGTACTCAGATCATTTGCTTTGTTCAGGAAAAACACCATGCGGGTTTTCTCTGACTCATAATATGCAGCAACATTACAAGTACACTGTAGGAGATTCACAGGAATTGAGCAGCATATCTACAATAATATAATTAGAATTTCCTATAATTTCCATATATATAAAAGAACTTTGGCTGCTTGGATAAATCATGGTCATGTTTGATAGTTTTTCTTGTTCTTTGATATTAACTATTACTAATACTTTTATCATTTGTAACATTTTGACCCACTGTATGATCCACACGTGAAATAGAACGCTTTTCAAAGGAAATAGCTTGATAAGACTTCAAGGCTCCGTAGGATTAGTTGTCAGTCACTGCCTTTATACCGATGGATTTTGCACAGATGTGATGAGCTATCTAAAAACAAAAGGTCGCATGTTACTGAATGGACATGACACTGATATAATTCAGTTTATTGCGGAAAGACAACAATCAGTAAAGACATGCTAGAATGTTCTCAAGTCCAGACTGAAAACTGTTAAGTTACTGTCACTGATGAGGATGTAATTATTTTAAGAATCATGAGGTTTGATGGCATTTCAAGTTTTTTTATGGTTCCGTCAGACCCACAATGATCAAATACCCCATTTTAACCAAATGATGAAAACTGAAGTCAAATACTTGGTAACAAATATTACACCTCTGTAAGTTTATCAATGTCGGCAACTATGGCGTTGAGGTTTCTGAGCAATTGCAGCACAGGCATGTGTCAATCCAACAAAACCAGTGCTTCAGCCATCAACTTCTTGATGGTGTATATCCATTATATACTAGCTTTTCTACACATGGATTTGGCCATAAAAGCTTTCATTCTATTCAACAATGGAGAGGCCAGTTTACACTGTTAAAAAGGACAAACTTTTATTTTTTTTTTTTTTGAAGACCATTAAAATAAATACTATACAGAATCCAATGTAGAAAACTTGGTACACTGTTTCTGTCTTAAAAAGGTTAACAATTCCGTAAATTCATTTTAAAAATAGCACTAATTACACACCCCAAACATGACAGTTCTCCTAAACCAGATACCAAACCCCATGACAGACATTTTTATATGATAGCGCTTAGAAAGAGTAGACATTTGGGGAATAGGGATTGATATACTTCATTTCTAGTTTGGTCCTTTCATAGCAGATGACGACCCCTTCCACGCCCAAAAACATTTTTGGTGAGGTAGGTTACAAAAGTCACCACCACCTTATCTAAAAGCCAATATTTACTTTAAAAATAAAATCTAAATAAACAAAAACGTCAGATGAAATCTCAACCAGGTCATCAGGGTGGAAAGTCTCCACAGCACTCACCGTTGGTTTCCTCCAAACATCTGTGTCCACCAGTGAGACTTCCAACTGAATGCAACTGCACAAATGACTGTACAAGTCAAGCAGTATGTACAATAGCAATAGAAAATATATATGTATGAAACAGCAGTAAAAGGATCAAAATGGTAAACAACTCATTCATGATGGATTTTACTATACAAGTCTTTTATTGAATATGCCCTGTGTGCTCTAGCCCCAAAACCTCTGTTCTTAACATGATCATGGATGTGTGTTAAGTTTGTTTAAATACTGATCTGGTCAAATGCAGCACTTCCCATTTCATTAAGATCATGGTTGTGTCAAGTCCAAACTGAACTGCAGTCTAAGCAGTGCAGCACCTGGTGAAACTGCAGGTACAAATCACAGCCACATTTCACAAAAGCTTCAATTATTTTCATGTTAGCATTGTGTATGTTATCAATTAAGCCGTGTTACGATTTCATGTTAAGCTTTTGCTAACAGTCGGAACTAGTATCCTTTCAAACATCAACTTTGTCATTTCTTAAAAATTGTTTTTGGAAACGCAGTTATGTTTTGCAATTATGAGATCCAGTTACAAACTCACTTAAGTTAAAGATCGCATTTTGCAAAACATCAGTACGGAAATGTTCAAATTAACGCTAACGAGGACAGGGATTTGCTGCAAAAGGAGTTTAGGTAACGGACTACGGTATGCAGATGAAGCAGGTCAAAATTCATCTTTCCAAGATGGCCAAAAACCATTTCAAACATTAGGAAGGTATAATGGCTGCATTTTCCCTTCCTTTCCAATGGAGAGAGTAAAGTCATGGTGTAATTTAGTAAAAGAAAGTTCTTAGAATTCAGATCGTATAAGAAACAAAGGTTCATCTTCTAAAATAAGTAGGGTGGGGTGGACAAATGGTGTGTGGATTCTTCTAGATGAGATCTGCCACATTCATGGGCATCTCCTCAATGCTGGTGTTGTAGAACGTCTCAATGTCCCTCAGGGTTCGCTTGTCATCATCAGTCACCATGTTGATGGCTACTCCCTTTCTGCCAAAACGACCACCCCGACCAATCCTGACAAGGGGGAGGGGGAAAAAAACAAATCAGTTTCATTGAATTGAGCAAAGTGTATGTAACAGCACTAAATAGGAGCATGAGGCAAGTGCATTTGGAATCATGTTTGTGTCATACAAGATGGAAGAGAAGAATTATAGGGTTAACAGATTTACAACTTTTATGTGTTAACTGCAGACAACTCAAGACAGCTGGGTTTACATAGTTTGAAAACACTATGAAATTGACTGCAACATCACAATTATTAAATCTGATTTCAATTTCCTTCAAAGGCTGACAAGTATGACTTGGTTGACATGAAAGTTTTCAACTTTTAAATGTTGTTCATGTCAATGATATTAGTCAATATGATTACCAAAGAAAACCGGTCCTACAACATGACAGGGAATACATCTTTGGTTCGTTACCAATAAGGAATAAAAGCCCTCAAATGAAGCAGTAACAGTGTTGCATCTTGTAATTAAAAACCCAAATAATCTTCAGTCACCGTGTACTTAAGGGATTAAGTAGCAAATTTGAAATGTGATACTTAGCACTCTTAGTTGCGCTTTTACCTGTGGATATAGTTTTCTCTATTAGTCGGCAGGTCATAGTTGATGACTAGGGAGACTTGCTGGACATCAATACCTCTGGCCTGAGGAGGAACATAATGACCATTAATCACAAATCAATCATTTGTATCCATATAGCACAAAGGAGTGGAAACAACTGAAGTCATGCTCCAACTTTCTTCTGTTTCAGACAGACATTCACATCAAATGAACCATGTAATGTTTTTGTAATGGGATGTTTATGGATAAAAGGACCTAAAGTCTACAAAGCAACACCTGATTCATTATTAGATTAGAGCATGTAATCTGCCAGTTAGTTGTGGGTCAAGGACTTAAACCCAGCCACAGTGGAGGGCAGATGGGCTTCTCTACCAAGGAACTTTCAGTCCTTCACCAACACCACAGATGGGAGGAGAGGGAACCTTGGCCTCTATAGATTACTCTTCTTCAAAAGCAAACTATACATTTGTTATAGTCTGGCTTCAAATGCAGTGGTGGATGGCTAGCTGAGAAGACCGCACAAAAAAATAAAATAAAATTATGTACAGATTATTACTCAATCCACACGGTTTCTGATACTGCTGGAAAACAACTTGAGCTTCTGACAATCAGCAAGACCACAGAGGATTCTAGCAAACAGTGTAAAGGGCTGTTATTGCACATACCAGCAGGTCAGTGGTAATGAGAACTCGACTGGAGCCAGAGCGGAACTCCCTCATGATCAAGTCTCTCTCTTTCTGGTCCATGTCACCGTGCTAAAAGGCAAGATTAGAGAATACAAGTGGAGTCCAAGTCAAATTCAAGACACCTAAAACACACTGAAATGCATCCAATTTGCTATTAAAGCAAAGACCGCACAAGACTAAACTTGTCAACTACACTTCCAGCACAACAGTGAAGTGATAATTCTTTATACGATGAACAAAGCTTGCACACAAAAACAGAAACAGATTTAGGCAGAAGATGGAGGTTATGAAACTGTTAATAGAACAGGATCCCTCACAAGGGACAGCCTCAGACAAGATTCAAAGCTGCGTTACTGAATTTATATAGAAATGACAAACGATGCCTTTACCAGAGCAGAAACAGTGAAGTCTCTGGCATGCATCTTCTCAGTGAGCCAGTCTACTTTCCTCCTTGTGTTGATGAAGATGACCGCTTGTGTGATTGTCAGTGTTTCATACAGGTCACACAGCGTGTCCAGCTTCCACTCCTAAGGACCACCACCAAGTCAGACAAAAACAAAAAACAAACAAACAAAAAAAAAATCTTAAATGCATTTTGTCTGTTAGGAATCAGCATTGATACATAGCACACAGCACAGTCCTCAAACAACTGCGTACCAGAAAAATGAAAGATTTACTGCAAAGCTGTTGTATTAAACTGGATTAGTCGCACCTAATAAACTGGCAACTGAGTGCACTTGCTGTTTGTTTTTTCCATTTGTGACTACACTACATTTTTAATGATCAAATACACAAACAAATTTAACTTTATTAATCCTCCATTTCAGTTGTTTAGTTTGAGGACTCAACTCCATATTAGCTGGAAAATGTTAATCCACCTCTTTCTCCACATTGATGTAGAACTGACGGATGCCCTCAAGGGTCAGCTCCTCTTTCTTTACCAGGATTCGGACGGGTTCACGCATGAACTTCTTAGTGACCTCCAAAACGTCAGCTGGCATGGTGGCTGACAGTAGGACAACCTCAAAAAAGGCAAGAGAGGGCTGTTTACAACATGATCAGACCTCACCATTTTCTTGAAGTCATAAATGTGGAATTTTTCATCCCCTAGTGCTGGTAGCTTATTGTTTGTAGCTCATCTGCACTCCAAATATAAGTGTCCATATGCATGCTCTTACAGGCCAATGTAAAGCCATTTCAAAATTGGTCAAGGGTCCAACCCAGACAAGTAGTTCACCTCTAGTGAGAATTTAAAAATGTCAGAATACCATGTGAATAAAATTCAGTAACACACATGTTCAGCTCTTACCTGTGTGCTGCTTGACAGTTTGAGAAAGATGTCATAGATCTGGTCCTTGAACCCTCGACTAAGCATCTCATCGGCCTCGTCCAGCACAAACATTTTGATGAACTTGGAAGCTTAAGGGGGGGGGGGAGTAAATAATGTAATAAACCAGGGAACAACAAACATTTGATTCTTGTGTGTGATGTTTCAAGAGGCTGGTTCTAAGAATACTTTACTTAACTCTTGGGCTTTCAGACTGAATAACTACAAAATGTTGAATTTAAAAATTCTAAATACGTGTAATCTGCCAATTAGTTGCGAGTCAAGGACTTAAACCCAGTCACAGTGGGGGGCAGATGGGCTTCTCTACCAAGGAACTTTCAGTCCTTCACCAACACTACAGATAGGAGTAGAGGGAACCTTGGCCTCTATAGATTACTCTTCTTCAAAAGCAAACTATACATTTATTACAGTCTGGGTTTTAGTAGTGGATGGCTAGCTGAAAAGGGTGTGTGCACGTGCATGCACACATATAGTCTCTTTGGTTGGTCCTGCAGAGTTGCACAGTGACACTGACACACACACAAACAAGCTTGCAGAGTTACAAGAAATAGACTGAGCACACTGCAGGCAGTGTTAGGGTCTTATAAATCCTCACAAGTCAACTTTCCAGTGGGATTTCTGCTGTGCTTGCTTTAAATGCTCACAGTTCAAAATCGTAGCAACTTGTGTTAGTTACAGACAGTGACAGCAGACATCTTATTTTCATACTTGAAGAGTCCCATTTGTTGAGTAAAACTCTGCACAATAGTGGATATATTCAAAACAGAAACAAGCTTTGCATAAGTTTTTCTTTTGAGTGAAAGAAAAAAAAAGGCTTTGTACATGCAATATTCCTTTGAACTTAGTTTTGCACTTTCAGACAACAACATCTGTTTTCACTGATGACAATTCTGTTCCCAAGTTCATGTCTTAATATCCTTTTCACAATCACGTGTTTAAGTGGTGTACCTCTTGTTGCTCAGTTCCAACTCTACTGAAACAAGCTGCTGCCATAAACTTCTGAATAAGGATTACTTAAGAGGTGGTAAAACGTGTCTTTGTAGTTTTCAATTGAGTACATCTCAAAAGGATTTGCAAACTACCAAACAGTTTTATTTGTTTTGTACTCTGTCTCCCAACTTGTTTGGAATCAGGGTCATGATACTGCCTCTGGACCCTGCTGAGCTGAGAACTCAAGCTAGTAGACCGCCTACCTAAGCAACACCACACCAGGGTTTATAGAGTCAGCTGACATGCATGGGTTTCATCATTACACAGCAATTCTTTCCAATTGTGCACAAAGCTGTAAGGCTGGTTTGATTCATCTCAAAATGTGATCAGTTGATCGCATCTTCCATCTCCCCACTTCATATTCAGTTGAGCACAAATACAGCAAGCAACTGCATAAAAGTGGATGACAGGCTCTGCAATATAGATTCACATATCCATATAATACCATATAATCAATTTAATACCACAATAGTCAATATTCTGGAAATTAATCCGAGAGGCAGTTTCAGTATTTTCTAGAATTAATTTGCTTTTGAAGACTTACAGAGGTTTCTGCGACTTAACATGTCGTAGACACGGCCAGGGGTTCCCACCACAATGTGAGGGGCTTCAGCCTGCAGCTTCTGAACTTCACTGCGAATGCTGGTCCCTCCAATACAGGCATAGCAACTGGCCCCCATGTAGTCACCAAGGGCCAGCACCACCTTCTGGATCTATTTTAAAAAAAAAGAAAAAAAAAAAAAGAAAACACACACACACACAAAAAAAAAAACACATTTAGCAAACATTTAATTGATTCCTGTTTAAGGCAACTAAAACAAATATCAAAAAAAGGCATGTCATATGTTACATAGGCTATAGGTTTGCATTTGATTGAGGTACCATTTGACAAATATGTATTTTGCCATTAAAAAAAGATGGACATGTTAAGGATTCCAGTCAAAAGCTGGTGCAACACAACCAGGGCCCGAGAAAGGGTGTTTGTCTAAAAAAAAAAAAAAGTCCATAAGTGACTGTTTAGTCATGTCCTATACATAACAGTGTTGAGAAAGTTAACAATGAAACAGAGTACAAATGTCAAGACATTCTTCGGGTGAAATTCATCAGTTAGTGCTGTGCCAGCACATATTGGATTCAGCTTGAGACTACTGCAGGTACGGTTACCTTTATCGACTTTCAACACTTTGTAGCTGACTCCAAGTGCAATGGGTGCTGTATTCAGAATTAGTGATTTCAGATCATGCTGCTGGACCCCTGCTGTGCCAAGGACTCAAGTTAGCAAAACGCCAACTGGAGCAACAACATAGCAGGGGTTTACAGAGTCAGCTGACACGCATGGGTTTCATCATTATACAGCATTTCTTATAGGTACCACCATGTATTGGTCTTCATACATTTGCATGCATGTCACAGTAGAGAGACACCATCTCAAGTGCACAAAACTGGATGCCTGGTGTGATCCATGTCTTGCGGAATGACTAGTGAAGTTGATCTTTCTTCCATCTCCTTACTTAATATTCAGCACAAATGGTAATCCCATTCAGATTAATTTATAGCCCCTTAATTGTAGTCAAGTATGTGAGACTGTTGCATCAAACCTGCCAAGAGATATGTAATTACATGACCTTGCAAGCACACTGATAGAGCCAAATATCAGACTGGGTGTGCTTTGTATCCAAAATCTTGATCAGTTTCATGAAGCACAAAACCCCCAAAAATACAGCTTCAATGCAGTTGTCCACAGTTACGGTTGACAGTGAGCCCACCTGCTGAGCTAGCTCCCTTGTGGGAGCCAGGACCAGAGCCTGAGTGTCTTTCATGTCCACATCAATCTGCTGGAGAATGGAAATGGCAAAGGTGGCAGTCTTCCCAGTGCCAGACTGGGCCTGAGCAATCACATCATAACCTAAAACCAAACAGACACACGTCACATTGAGTCAACTACAATGTCTCTACACCAAAACCAAAAATCAGGGCCCAAAATTAAAGTATTCCAAGCACCAAATATGGGTAGATTTTCCATTTAGAGTGGAAATATTGGAAGGCTATCCACTACACTGTCTGTGAAGTATGTGTACCATACTAGTCATGTAATAGGAACCTACATTGACTTTCTACAGTCTCACACACAGGTAACCAATGACAATTAAGTAATATTACAATTTCTTTCTCAAGTAACATGTAGGGTAGGTGCTTTAATCACTCCACTCCTGTAGGAGGCAGTAATAGCAGTAATGTGTCAATGGTGGTTTTGCAACCACCCTATAAAAATCCAAAGGAATGATGAAGTAGGCATGAACACAATGTACAGACACATACAAAACAAGTTGAAATTTCTTTGAAAAAGGTACACCACACTTACCCTTGATGCAAGGGACAATGGCTCTCTGCTGGATGGCAGAAGGTTTCTCAAAACCATAGGCATAAATTCCCCTGAGCAGAGTTTCACGCAGACTCATCTCATCAAAACTGTCCACGATCTGATTCCAGTTGCTCTGAATGGGACGAGGAAAAAAAAAACAAAAAAAAAACAGTTCATGCTCATGCTTATTTGACACCATGCAACAGTAAAATATAAGAAATCTTAAAGCAGCAAGGATGCTTTAGGGAACCCACCTCAATGATCCCATCTGGCTCCATGGCCTCTGGGCCATTGTCTCTGAGGATGACAAGACAATGAAGAAATTCAGTGCAGGCATTCCATGCAAACTTACTCCTTTCAGACCAGAATTCTACATTCCCTGACTTTTAACCAAAAAAAAAAAAAAAAAAAAAAGTCCTCTCCACAATCAACGTGATAAGGGGTGTGTGTGTGTGTGTGTGTGTGTGTATATATATATATATATATATATATATATATATATATATATATATATATATGTGTGTGTGTGTGTGTGTGTGTGTGTGTCATATGTATGTATGTGTGTATGTCTATAGATCCGAATGTGTATATCAATAGGCAGAGCCAGAACAAACGCCTTCTCAGAAGTCCGCCATTTCTACTACATATATTCAAGATGGTCGTTCCTCAGTCCGGTCTCGGAAGTCGGAAGCGAGTCGATGGGAATTACGGCCACAACTGGCTAGCATAGCCTACAATATGCGACTTTTCTATATTTCCTTTCTTAACATGAACGGATAGGGAATGGTGGCTTTTAAGACATGGTTCAAATTCAAAATACACAATAGCGAAAAGAAAAGCTCAGTTGGTTGTAGTCCCGGCCCTATAGCCAATGCCAACAGGCCCTGCTCGTCTTTATGTGGCCTATTAGACTTGTCAAGTCAGCGAAACCCATTAACGACGCGTACACCGCCACGTGCCAGGCTTTTGTTTCAAGAGGATAACATATACGTTCACCGCCAGCGGTATTGGGGGAAAGGCTTCAGGGGGAAACAGTACCCAGCGGCCTACTCTACCAGCATTGTCTAAGCTGCCGCTTAACACTACCACGACCATGTGCGCTCCTTGTACAAAATCAACGAATATCCTCCGATTTATTCGGCAAAATCTAAGACCTTTCCTCTGCTATGTGACAAGCAGCGATTTCCGCGGTTCCAATATATCCTTAGATTTAAGTGAAGCTTTTCACGACAGAAACAAAAAAGCGGAAAAACCGTGAAGGCCTGGACCACGCTCGTTCACGTGCTACCCGAGGCGCCGGTTACCATTTAATTTACTTAACGTTACGTTCGGGACTAACAACGGTCGCCCGTATTCATGAAACCTAAAACAAACGTGTGAGCTACAATTTAGGGAGTCATGTATACTTAAAACTTGCCAAATCCTTATATTTGAGTTCACCGTATTGGTTTAGGAAATGTGAAGACCTGTGAACGTTAGTCTGAGCAAACTATCGGCAGGCCTTAGCGTTAACGTTAGACGAGCACGTAAGGGCAGCATGCTTTGCTCAGTGTCGAACGTTACATCGCCACGAGTCATCCATAATAAAGAAAACATATCGATGCAAATAAGCAAATTAAACCGTAAAACGCTAAATGCGGATACAAAAAAAAAGTTTTCCTCACCTATTATCGTATTCAGCCGACATTATTCCAAAGAAAGACACTGCGGCAGAAATGTCTTATATACGTTGACAACACACAAAGAGGCTCTCTCATTGCAACAGCTCGCCGTCATTTAGCTGTAATCCCGCCCACAAATGCTTTTGATTGGTCAATTTTTACGCCATATAAAAATGGGCGGATCGTAGCGGCCATACTAGTGCACGATTGTTTTACCGTAAGCATGCTAAGAGGGCGGGGTTTACATTTTAGAAGCATACTGTCTGAGAGATAATCAAGCTCCTTTCACCCGGGCTACGCCTTGGGCATTTTTAAGTAACGTTACTGCAATTTTTGAGTGGTCAAGAATGATTTCTAAACAAATACAGGAAAACAGGGTAGCTGCTGTTTTATTATTACTGTGCTACTTATGCACTACCATATAATATTAATATACTACTTAAATTATATTATTACACTATTCACTGCTCATAATTTTATGCAGTATTTTTATGTACTATTTCAGATAATATACTGAAATTTATACAACTTTTAATCTCCTATATTATTTTAGTTTTATTCTTATTATTATTACTATATATACTTTATAAATACATATATAGTACTGTGCAAACGTTTTAGACAGGTGTGAAAAAATGCTAGAAACTAAGAATGCTTTCAAAAATAGAAATAATAATTGTTTATTTTTATCAATGTACAAAATGCAAAGTGAGCGAACAAAAGAAAAATCTAAATCAAATCAATATTTGGTGTTACTACCCTTTGCCAGCATCAATTCTTATAGGTACACTTGCACAAAGTCAGGGATTTTGTAGGATTATAGTCAGGTGTATGATCAACCAGTTATAACAAACAAGTGCTAATGATCATCCATTTCATATGTAGGTTGAAACACAGTTACTAACTGAAACAGAAACAGCTGTGTAATAGGCTTAAAACTGGGTGAGGAACAGCCAAGCCAGCCACCTCTGATACCAAGGTGAGGTTGTGGAAGACAGTTGTCAAAAGTCATACACCATGGCAAGACTGAGCACAGCAACAAGACACAAGGTAGTTGTACTGCATCAGCAAGGTCTCTCGCAGACAAAGATTTCAAAGCAGACTGGGGTGTCAAGATGTGCTGTTCAGGCTCTTTTGAAGAACCACAAAGAAACAGGCAACGTTGAGGATAGTAGACAGTGGTCAGCCAAGGAAATTTGCAGATGAAAAACACATCTGCGATTACACCATCAAAACGCCAGTTGGTGGTGGGGTTTCTGTGCGACTGTGTCAAGTTTCTTCATGTACTTCCTTTGTGTATTTCAAACAATGGCAACTGAAAATGAGTGGATCATGTTGGAGTTGGAGCTCATAAATTTGGAACAATAGTCTTTTTCTGAGGCGAACATATTTGTCCCTCATGTTCTGCAACTTATTTGTACATTCCATGGTGTCCAAACTGATGTTTGTAGAAATCTCTTTCCATGAATTTGCTGCCATCTGGCAGTCTTTGTGATGTGCCAAAGAAGAGTCATACAAATGTACATTATTACAGACTTCTTCAGTTAATCTCTCCATAATTTGGTCCATGTTCATTCAACTAAATTCCAAAATAGAAGGAAATGAGATGCTACCAAGCAGATCAGTCACAATTGTTGCAGTCTGCATTACCACATAGCAGTTACATTTCTAGGGAGGGGTCCTACAATACTAGTACTACAAATATACTGCATGTTGAACACCTGAACACACATTGGTCTGTCTGTATAGAGACTCCAATCTGCAGTATACAGGTGCAGCTCAAAAAATTAGAATATCGTGAAAAATATTCAATATAGATTCATTACACATAGAGTGAAATATTGCAAGCCTTTCTTGTAAGCATGTTCATTTCTATGCACTCTATTCTTCTATGGGACTCCTTTTGCATGAATTGCTGCATCAATGCGGTGTGGCATGGAGGCGATCAGCCTGTGGCAATGCTGATGTGTAATGGAAGCCCAGGTTGCTTTGATAGTGGCTGTCATGTTCTTTGTGTGTTTTCTCTCCCTTGTGGGCATTTGGGAGCTATTCATTATTTTCCATTTTAGCTCCTGCTAATGTTTCATTGGTAGTTTTAGTCATGTGACACAGCCAGGTCATAGTTCAGGGATTCTAATCAGGAAGTTGTTACATGTGGTCAGCTTGCAGCTGCAGCTTCTTGTCTTCCCTTCCTCTGTTTGTGCCTTGGAAAGCATCGCTTGTAAGTTGTGTTTGCATTTACAGTTGATAATAGCATACAAGTGTTATGTAATTCATCTGGTTATATTATATTTAAATGTTTGATTTACTTGTATGTGAACACAGTGTTGCAGTGTTGGGCTAGCTCTGAGTGTTTCCTATTGTAACTGATGGCTTTCCTGCTGCAAGTAAGCCAGTGCTGTTTTTAGTAATATTTTGAGCTGGTGAACTTTATGTACATCGTTTGCAATATTTACAGGTTATGTACTACTATTTACAGGCCACTTGAATGTGGTGTTTTTTGAGCTGTTTAGATAATTTACATATTTCTATGTCTGTGGACTTGTTATTGTTTAATCAATTATAACTGTTTATATAGCATCCAGTAATTGGTGCTCCTTCTGTATCATTTCAGTTTTACAAAATCCTTTCATGAGAATGACGACAACAGTAAAGAGCATTCAGCTTTACTCCAGCCTCCGACTTTCTCTTGAAGCCTGTTAGCTATCTGTCAATTTGTGTACAGACACACACACTGAGGACAGAATAGTGGCCTTCAGTTCGTCTGCATTGTTGGGTATGGTGCCTCTCATCTTCCTCTTGACAATGCCCCATAGATTCTCTATTGGGGTTCAGGTCAGGCAACTTTGTTGGCCAATCAAGCACAGTAATACCATGGCACCCAAATTAGCTCTGTCTGTGGAAACTTCACACTGGACCTTATTTCCAAATGAAACGCAAATTTTCTTTCATCTGAAAAGAGGACTTTGGACCACTGAGCAACAGTCCAGTTCTTTTTCTCCTTAGCCCAAGTAAGACGCTTCTGAGGTTGTCTCTGGTTCAGGAGTGGCTTGACACAAGGAATGCGACATTTGTAGGCCATGTCCTGTATTCGTCTATGTGTGGTGGCTCTTGATGCACTGACTCCAGCCTCAGTCCACTCTTTGTGAAGCTCCCCCAAATTCTTGAATGGGTATTGCTTGACAATCCTCTCAAGGCTGTAGTTATCCCTGTTGCTTGTGCACCTTTTCCCAGCACATTTTTTCCTTCCACCCAACTTTCTATTAATATGCTTGGATACAGCACTCTGTGAACAACCAGCTTCTTTAGCAATGACTTTTTGTGGCTTACCCTCATAGAGGGTGTCCATGACTGTCTTCTGGACATCTGTCAAGTCAGCAGTCTTCCCCATGATTGTGTAGCCTACTGAACCAGACTGAGACCATTTAAAGGCTCAGGAAACCTTTGCAGGTGTTTTGCGTGAATTAGCTGATTAGAGTGTGATACCATGAGTTTCCAATATTGAACACAATATTCTAATTTTCTGAGACACTGAATTATGGGTTTTCGTTATCTGTAAGCCATAATCATCAAAATCACAAGAAGTAAAGGCTTGTAATATTTCACTCTGTGAACTGTGTAATGAATCTATATATGAGTTCCACTTTCTGAAATAACTGAGAAAAAATATTGAACTTTTACTGAATTTTTTAAGCTGCACCTGTGTTCATTCTGTTGACTGATAAACCATAGAATTGTAGGGTAATATTAGGCTTAATGATCAAACAAAGTTTTTATATCATGTTGACACTTCTATCCATATTGTCAGACTCCCTCTCTTTCGCTCAACCACATGAACTCGCTCACTCTCTCACTGTCTCTCTCTCTCACTCTGTGGACCCAACAAGTGCTTTCAGAAAGGTAAATGCATATGAGGCCTACTTGGTCAAACCATATGGGTAAGACGTGGGCAAACACAAGCCAAACATAGAAGACAATTATGTGGGCTCAGAATGGGCAGCGGGTCTGGGATCCAAAAAACTGTTCTAGTGAGTCCTAGAAGAGTCGTTTTTGTAGAAATAAAGACTCATTCATTGGGTTGTGAGTTTTGTATTAACTGACTGGAGGTCTGGGAGCATTTTCTAGTTCCGTTATCTAGTTATAATGTGGATTTCCAGTGAAAAAATAAGAAAGTGAAAATATTAAACAATAATGCAACTGAGGATCCCTGCTATACCTCATGTTATGAATAGGCTACAGTAAATCATGAAGTGTATGACATTTTCTATTTCTAAATACATTTTTATATCCAGCAGTCAGTGCTTTGAAAATGCAGTATAGATGGAGAGCATTCACAACAATCCTGTTCCCACTTGAATGTGGTTTTAATGTGGTTTATTTCCCTATGGTTGACATCATTGTTATGGTGGAATTAACTGGTAGAGAGAGTGTTGTGTGTTGTTGTTCATATATTAACGTTACGCCAGAGAAACTGCTATCAACTCTGAAATCACAGAAACAGGATGTGTCCCCTTTTCTCTAGTGCATAGCTTCTACAACTAGTACAAATGTAATTGTAAGAATATGTCCAGGTCAGAAATAAATATGAATAAACTGTCTCAGGTTTGTCTGCATCAGTTTCATGCTGGCCCAATCACAAGAGATGTTATGTTAATTAATTAATTAAATGTTTTCGTTGACCTTTGAGTAATAACTTTGACAATCCCTGTTCTGGACTTTTACAATAACAATCTTACAATCTTTACCCGCGCATCCCATTTCGGGGTTGCGGGGGGCTGGAGCCTATCCCAGCTAGCAATGGGCAAGAGGCGGGGTACACCCTGAACCGGTTGCCAGCCGATCGCAGGGCTACATACACACACACAGACAACTCACACACTCACACCTACGGACAATTTCAGAGACCAATGAACCTAACGAGCATGTTTTTGGTCTGTGGGAGGAAGCCGGAGTGCCCGGAGAGAACCCACGCATGCACGGGAAGAACATGCAAACTTCACACAGAAAGGCCCTGCCCGACCCCGGGTTCGAACCAGCAACCTTCTTGCTGTGAGGCACGCGCACTACCTGCTGCACCACCGTGCTGCCCTACAATAATAATTATATTTTGTTATTGATTCTTAAAAAAAATCAACACAGAAGTAATATGAATTAATATTTAATAAAAAATGTAGTATTGATGGTAATACAAAAATTGATTTTTATTTTTCAACACATGAAAGGCGAACAGTTTTTTTTTTTTTACCTTAAATCTGAACATTAAAAAACACACACACACACACACACACACACACACACACACTTTAAAAGGATCAAATTTGAAACTTTTCTCCCTGTCAATTTTCTGCTTATTAATGAATTAGTTAATTAATTATAGCTAGGATGCCCCCTCTCATCTATAACTGAGTGATTTCATGTCATATGGACTTGTTTCTCTTTTTTCAAAAAATTGTATCTATGTAACAGGGATGGTATGGAACTCACATTTCTCTGCCTTTGATGGAGAGTGAGTGCTCCTCTCAGGACCGGGAGAATATGAGAATGACACCCAAACACACAATCCAATCCAATCCAATCCAATTTTATTTATGAAGCACAATTTTAAATAAACACAAAGGTTTCCAAAGTGCTGTACAGTAAGATAAACACAATAAAACATAATAAATAAAAGATTAGAAAGATAAGAAGATAAAATGATAAAATATCTGTGCACATAAAATGAACAACCTAAGTGGTGTGAAAAGCCAAAGAAAAAAGGTGCGTTTTAAGAAGAGTTTTAAAATTAGACAGTGAAGAGGCCTGTCTAATGTGTAGCGGCAGTTCGTTCCACAATTTTGGAGCTGCAACAGAAAACACCGGATCCCCTCTGAGCTTCAGCCTAGTTTTGGGAACCCTCAGGAGCAGCTGGTCTGCTGACCTAAGAGATCGGGTGGGTGTGTAGGGGTGCAGAAGCTCAGAGCGGTACGATGGGGCAAGACCATTTAGAGATTTAAAAGCAAATAAAAGAATTTTAAAATGAATTCTAAAATGGGCGGGTAGTCAGTGGAGTGAAGCTAAAATTGGTGAAATGTGCTCAAACTTCCTTGTTCCAGTTAAAAGACGTGCAGCTGTGTTCTGTACCAGTTGAAGACGTGCGATGGAGGACCAACTAACCCCGATATAAAGTGCATTACAGTAATGCAGTCATGTGGTCACAAAGGCGTGGATTACTGTTTCAAAGTGCTGTCTCTGGAGAAAAGGTTTTATTTTTGCCAGCTGCTTTAACTGGAAGAAGCTTGTTCTCACCACGGCTTTACCCCAGGTCATTGACAATAGGTTTGGCGTACTGTGCCAAGGAACCCAGATTGACTGGGGGGGTCACCGATGTGCCACCAAAGACCATCACTTCAGTCTTGTTATCGTTAAAATTTAAAAAGTTTAGAGCCATCCAGGCCTTGACATCATCTAAACAATTTAACAGTGGCTTAAGGGAGAATGAATCAGCCTTTTTCAGAGGGACATAGATCTGGCTGTCATCAGCATAACAGTGGAATAAAATGCCGTGTTTCCTGAGAATGGAACCAAGAGGGAGAAGATATAAAGAAAATAAAAGAGGCCCCAGCACTGACACACACTGACCACATAAACACAAACCAGTTCAGCATGACAGAGTGCGTCATTCACCAGTGCCTGGAAAACCACTAGGGCGTTGGTGAGACCAAATGGCATCACTAAGTACTCATAGTGTCCAGTGTTGAAGGTTGTCTGCTACTCATCCCCTTCTTGAATCCGAACCAGGTGGTAGGCGTAGCAGTGGTCGAGCTTTGTGAAGACAGTGGCCCCCTTGAGGAGTTCGAAGGCAGAGGAGATAAGTGGAAGGGGGTAGTGGTTCTTCATGGTGATTTCAATCAGAATCCATAATCAATGCAGGGTCTCAGATTCCCATCATTCTTGCCAAGGAAGAAGAACCCTGCTCCAGCAGGCAAAGATGGTGGACGAATGATGCTGGCCGCCAATGAGTCATTAATACAAGTGTCTATGGCTTCTCTCTCTGGAGCAGACAAGGAGTACAGGCATCCTTTGGGTGGAGATGTGCCAGGCTGCAGATTAATGGCATAGTTATAAGAGTGATTTGGAGGCAGGGAGGTAGCTTTAGCCTTACTGAAAACCTCCTTCTAGTTGTGATTTTCCTGAGATTTTTTGTCTCTATGCTGCACTGACAATGAAAATAAAGTTGAATCTAATCTAATCTAATCTATTCTAATTTAATATTCTGGTGACACAGTGGTCAGATCAAGAATGAAGTTCAAGGTAAGAGCATGCTGAGGGGCTGTGCCATTCTTGAGGCAGAGCTGGTGGCATGAGGGACTCAATCCCAGGATGACCCTCGTCATAACACCCAATCTATGTGGGGGTTATGACGTCATAACCAGGGATATCCCAGGATGAGCAGAATGTGTGGTGACTTCAGGATGTGAGCCAGAGTGTGAGCACCTTCCAGGAGGAGGAGTTTGGATTGGAACAGGGGTCATTGAAGGCAGGAGGATGGTGCGGAGATGTGGCTCACCAGTGCCTCCTTGGTGACTAGTGAGCCCTCCCTTTTGCTGCGGGAGACGAGGTGAGCAGCCTGGCCACAGTACAGGCAGAGGTTGGCCTGGTGGCATTGTTATCTCTCCTCAGGGGTCAATCTAGTGCAGCCAAGCTGCATGGGTTTGGGTCCCTGTTGCGAAGGTGTCAGGAGGATGGAGGAGGTAGATGAAACAGGAGCCTCCCGGGACCGGACCGACTGCTGGTGGACAGATGAACCACGGTGTCTCTCCTACCAACGCGCCTGCACACGAAGGTCCAACTCGTCCTTCACATATTCAGCCAGCCTGTGCAGAGAAGCATTGGGAAGCTCTTTGGAATTCTGGTCATTCTGGTGAACCTTAGTCCAGAAATCAATGGAGTAATCAGCCACCGTCTTAGATCCAGGAAATACAGGACAGCAGATGTAGTCAAACTCAGACGGCTAAGGTATTTACCAGGGAGCAGGCGATCAATGGAAGTCAAAGATAGGCAGGTCTGATAACAAGAGATCAGTCCGACAACAAATGCTGGAGAGTCTTGCATGCTGCGAAGAACAATCTGGCACTGATTGTGTGTGGGGAGCTAAGTACTGGGTTGATTGCAGTGAGCTTCAGGTGTGTGATCAGGTGAGTGGACAGGTAGGCATGGCTTAGTGTGGAAAACTACTGGCAGAGCAGGTGAGCAGATGAGACGACACTGGCAGCAGGTAAGAGGCTGAATGAATGTGACAATCTATTCATATTTAAAAAGAAGAAATTTGAATTTCGATTTAATTCTTCTGTCATATTCAATGCTCCATATGCACAGAAACTGTGGCCACACATCCAGGGTGAGGCTGAGTATGATGCGTCATGGCAAAAGATTTAAAAGAAAAATAATAATAAAATGAAAAAAAAAATCAAGGTTTAAGACATGCAAATTGCAATGTACCTAGTGACCACACGTGATGGTCTTTTCTTTCCTTCTTTTCACCAACAGCGAATGAGCAGTGCAGAGTAAATAAGCTTCTAATGCTGTGAGTAGGCATTACATCTCACAATTTGATTGTCTGATAGATACTATCAAATATTTATCCTGTGAAGTTGTTTTAATAAATCATCCTATGCATACAATATCAAAGTGTTGCTTTTCATATAGAAGCTAAGACAGTGCAGAATTATAGTAGCCAATTTTATGTTTAGTGAGTGTTTAAGCCAGCTAGCTACAGCTACAAATCAACAGTTTACACACTATTATACTGGTCTTCATACAGTCCCTCCCAAAACTGCAGTATACATAGTTAAAGTTCAAGCACAAAATGTCTGTGAACCTTTAAACTATTTCTTAGCTCCCAATAATGCAAGCTTTTTAGAGTGAAGTTCGGCAGATGCTCAAATGCTGCTTTTTTTTTTCATTTTTGATGCGTCTATTTTTTCCGTTTTTTTCCTTCACTTTATTGCCTTGTCAACACCATAGACTGTATAAAATGTAGTCTCCTTGACGTTACTCACAGTTTTCTGAAGAGCCATTGTCGGTAATGGCCATATTCAAAAATACCTACCATATTTTTAATACATACTGATTTGATCAAAATGCAGCATGTGGTATGAAGTATGCAAACCACAGCAAAATCTGCAGTATGTCAAAAAGACCCTGATGTCTTACTTATTCAGCAAAAATGGTTTGGCATTCAGGATGTTCATCCCACCCAACACCTTTATTTTTCTCTTTTTCTTTTCTTTCTTCGGAGGGGTCTCAGGGTGCTTCATCTTCGTTCTTTCTGCCTGATATGGTTACTACTACTAACACTTCTGGGGTCCCACATATTGGCTCTTCTGTAAGGTTTTTGAGTTGGAATGTTAAAGGTACGGGGAGCCCTATCAAAAGACCAAAAGTGTTATCACATTTGAAATGACTTAGAGCTGATGCAGTGTTTTTGCACGAAACCCATATAACTACAGTTGCAAGCAAGAAACTACTATTCTACAGTGTATCCACCATAATCTTATAACAACAGTTTATTATTGTAAAAAAAAATTACAGTACTGTGCTGTATAATTTTTAACTTTACAATAGAATACTGTCAGCCAGTTTGTTGCATGATACTGTTATTTTAGTGTTCCTACTGTAATATCCACAGTTCACAGTTTATTACTGTAAAATGTTTTATAGAGCTGTAGAATTTAGAATGAAAACCCTGGAAATTGCGAGCACAGAAATGTCTTGGACAAGTGAATGCCTTACAAAATTTGTCTTTTATTAAAGTCAATGCAGTATCAAACACATTCAGTAACTGAAAATTTTAAAACAACACAATCCACAAAAACACCATTCTTCATGCTGAACAGGTTCTCAGTCTGCATGTCCTCGTCATTGTACCCTGAATTCAATTTCTTTTTTTCCTGAACTTGACAAGAGGTGCCTATATCGCATTAAATTTATCACATTCAGTAGCCAATGCACTTCAAATAAAAAAAATGACATAAAATACAATCCATGAGAACAATTAGTCATGTCAAATAGGTTCCTAACAATTTCAATCTACCCAACACAATACTCTTCCTTCAGTGTCCACCTTTCATGAGTTATGATCCTGTGCAATAATGGCAGATATTTGATTGTTTCAGGCACACTGTCTCATGTTCCCATTTTATTATAAGTCACTCTGGAGTATAAGTCGTATCAGTCAAAAAATGCGTCACGAAGAGGAAAAGAACATATAGGTGGAGACAGGCACAATGAGTTGGATGACTTTTGAGTGGAGGATTTCTGAGATGATGGTTTTGAACGCAGAACTGAAGTCCACAACCAGGATCCTTGCATATGATGGTGCTCCCTGTCCCATGTCCCTTACAAAAAAATTTAAAAGAGGTCAGAGCTGCTGTAACTTGCTGCCACTCTTGGAGCACCATCTTAAACTACTTTTATGGTAATTTACACTTACATTAATTTTGTATCTGGTTTTATGTCCATTCTGTTTTTTCTATGTAAAGCACTTTGAGCTACAATTCCTGTATGAAAGGTGCTATACAAAGTAAGTGAGTGAGTAATAATAATAAGAATTCTTCTTCTTCTTCTTCTTCTTCTTCTTCTTATTATTATTATTATTAGAAGTAGTAGTATTAGTATTATTCATAATTAATCAGTAATAACCATGAAAAAAACAAATACTCTGTTTTATTATTCTTTAAACAATATAAAGAACATTTAGACTACTTCACAAATTAAAAATGTGAGAAAAAATCTGGCTACATGGTTACATGGTTTTTGTTTACAAACCTCTGTTTTTCACCATTTCGTGTTTGTTACACTTCCTCATAAGATCTAAGCAGCATCAGAGTGATATCAGACAATGACATAATGAAGTGGTATAACTATTTAATACATTTTTTTTATATAGAATTGTGAAAATATCAATATTTAACACAAGAGTGTCACTAGATCAAGATCAGAATTCAATTTATTGGTGTATGTGTGCACATACAAGGTTTTTGACTCTGGTTTAAACATTGCACTCAGACTACTTGCATGGAAAGAAAACATACAGCTCAAGGAGGACAAAAAAGAAGAAAACATAAGATTGAAACAATAAATTAAATATTGCAAAAATATAAAATAAACAATACATACAAAGAATGGTGAGGTAATAAATATATACAATGTGCTGGGATTAACATTCACTCAGTGACAGTGAGTGATGAATATATATGTTTAAAACTGTGCATAACTGGATGATAAATGGCCAGTCAGTGGATGGTTTGGTGTCAGAGGGTTAGTGACATTGTATGACTGGCTAACTGTTCATCAGGGTGATGGCTTGTGGGAGGAAGCTGTTTTTGTGTGTGATTCAGTGATCTGTTGTGCCAACCAGAGGGGAGAAGTTGGAAAAAGGTTTTGTTCAGGATGTGAGGGGTCTGCAGTGATGCTTCCTGCCCATTTCCTCAGGCTGGAGGAGTGTAAGTCCTGAATGAAGGGGAAGTCTGGCACCAATGCTTTTCTCAGCAGTCCTTATAGTCCATTGCAGTCTGTTCTTATCCTGTTAGGCGGCAAACCCAAACCAGACAATGATAAATATGCACAGAACAGACTGGATTATTTCAGCGTATAACTGGATCGGCAGCTGTTGAGGCAGGTTGAACTTCCTGACCTGATGCAGGAAGTACATTTCTTTCTTGATGATTGAGGCTATGTTTGAAGTCCAGAAAGACAGTGGATCCCAGAAACCTGAAGGTTTCCACAGCGGAAATGGCATATTTCCCCAAGGTGTGAGGAGGTTAGTCTAGGTCTCCTTAATCAATGTCAAACTGTGTGACCCATATCCCAGGTGACCTCAAGAGACTCTAAGTGCAGCTGTTGATGTTCACTATGAGCAAACATGCATGCAGATGGTTGTAGTCTGTAGTAGCAGTACCAGTTGTAGCAGTGTGACTTCAAGCCTTCATTTTTATTAATATGTCAAGTAGGGATGAGCTGGATACTCGTTTCAGATGAGCATTTTTGACGAGTATGAGCATGATACAAGTAAAACTCGCCAATATCCGTGCTCATGCTGAAGGAAAATCCTCATTGGGTAACTGACTGTCTTCATGCTCTGCTCTGTTCTCACGACTTGTTTCGTAACGTACGTGGTGCATTTGACAAGACAGAGCTGAAAACAGCTGGTGTCGCGTCGGTCACTGCCGGTCACTTTTTTTTTTATACCGTCTGCTTGCTCTTTGTTTGGCTGGTGATATAAAGTCAGTTGGAAAACTTTGCTCGTACTGAACGCGGTGCTTTTGAGAAGAATACAGTGAACAAGGCTGACATATTATTTCTGTGTTTGCCATCACTGGATGTTTGCATGAATCACCAAGTTCACACAAATCATTAAAAAATAAACAGTCTTACAGACCACTTAAACACATACACACATATAGCTTAACACACAAAGTAACCTATATTAATATTTTTATTGTATATCAATTTCAGACTTAAAATAATGTACCGATTTAAGCCCCACCCATTAAGGATTTCCGATTTACTACCATGCCCATGTCCGGTTTAGGCCCCGCCCACTCCTAGTACAGATACGGATACAGATAATTTAGATGGTTGAACAGATACAGTTACAGATACAGATAGTGGTGTACTCGCTCATCCCTAATGTCATGGTTCTTTATTCAGACTTTGTCGAGAATAGATTGGCACCTCACAGGTGACAGCCATAGTGCAGAAACAGGGGTGAAATCCTTGTAGATCCCTGGCACTTTGAGAACAGACAGATCCAGTAACTCTCCATTTATGTTGTTGCATAGTGTGCTCCTATTTGAAGAAAACTCATAGGGCCTGGTTTTACACCCTGGGAAATTAAGCAAAATATAGAAATGATGAGATGAAGACTGTATGCATCATGATGTGTGTGTAGCTGTATTGTAGTGAACTGAGGTTGTGGTTGCCTTGGGAAGACAACAATTAGATACTGATGAGTCTCACCTGCTCCAAACTGTGGCTGCTGCTGGTGACTGTGAACTGATGACTCTCAGCTGCAGGTGATTAGGAGGGAGGTGAACTGGTAAGAGGGAGCAGAGGAAGCGGGAGTGTGTGTCTGAGGAGCGAAGCTTGAGGATGTTGGGGCAGCTTTCCCGACCAAGCAACTGTTGCACTCGCGGTAGGAGGGTGAGGGCCATTTGTAGCTGCTTAGGGCTGCTGGCAGTGAAGACAGGTAGAGTAGGCAATAGTTGTTCTTGTGATGGGGCGGTTGATAGCTAGAGAACGGGGAATTAGGAGTGCCTTACCACTGCCCAGCTTTGAGTGCGAGCATCTGCCACACCGTCAGCCACTCCATTGTTCCAGCGCTGGACCGGCGTCTCCCCCACGGGCTCTTGCTGTGCACGAGCCGGGTCGGTCCAGTGCCACAAGCCTAGACCCCGGGGGAGGGTCTTGGCCAACCGGCCAGTTAAGTAGACGATATATTGTAAATGTGAAAATTGGTGTTATGTAATTTGTCCTGTGCGTTATTGTCCTGGTCTAGTTTTCCTTTGATTAAATATGACGTTTATACATTTTAATAGAACCACCACAGCAGTGTATTTGTGAGGGAGGGGGAGGAGCTGGGAGGAAGTTAGCTGATAGGCAGGTGGTGGTACATGTCCCGCCCAATTAATCACCTTGCCTCTTGTTGGGTGAAATCAAGTGTGCAGTAATCCAGAGTGAAATTGGATGATGAATAACGTTTTGCTCAGGGTGCACTTGCCTCCTCTTGTGTGATGTCACCTGTGTGCTTGCATGTCATAGTGTGCTTACCTGTATTTGGTGATTTGGCGTGCTGTGGTACTGAGAGCGGTTGGTTGGCTGGTGGGGGGGAGTTGTAGAGAGGGATGTGTTAAGGTTCAGCCAGTTCTTTGCCCTTCTCACAGAGAAATTGTTGTGGCTTAATGAATTACTTGTTAAATAGAGAGCTTATTTAGCATATGTCGTGATGTGTGTGTGTGTGTGTGTGTGTGTGTGTGTGTTTTCTCAGGTCTCTGACACCGAATCAACCCGGTTAAAGGTGATCTTTTCTTATGCATAACCATGTTGTTTTGATGCCTAAACCTAACAAAACTGTGACAGAACACAGAAAATAAAACATGAGCAGCACAATAGTAAGTTCCACAGGGGACACAAAGCACAGGTCGAAAGTCTGTGCATAGCTCACTCAGCCATCAAGTATGTCCTGCTCCCTCCATGGACCTTGTCACTTTTTGCTCTTTTGGAATGACGGGCCTGGATCATTATGATTTTGTAGCAGTGTCACCAACACAGCGATATCTGACTAACCTCAAATAGGTGGTTGTGCCTTCTGTCAGCTTCTTTGTATTTAGAAAGGTTAGAAATACGAGATTTAGGGGAAGTATTTAAACGGGAGGACAGCTGGAGAGAAGGGCAAAATAAGGGATAATTCTAGGGAAAATGGGAGGGTTGATAGGTCTCAGTTTCAGTATTGGCTCTAACATGTCTGAAATATGGGGTCTATGGGGTTTGTCTGACTTTCTCATGGACTCCATCTGTCTTTCAATCTAGTCAAAAAAACTTTACAGACATCAAGCTAGGCTGCTAGGCTCATTTATAGGATTAATTAGTCACTCAAAATTGTGGATGTAACATGATATGTCCAACTTGAATCTGTTCTTTTTTGCTGGTGGGTGCAGGTAAAAGTGCATGGCTGACATTTATTTGTGGTAAATCTTACCAACATCATGAAAACTATGCCAATGTTGATTGCATAGGATAGCATCCAACTAGAGGGAACTAAGTGAGAGCAAGTGACATTCTAGCGGAAGACATGTCTTGATGAGAGGAATGACAGATTACATTTCCATTTGAATATTGTCCATTGCAGAACATGATGTCAATGAAAATGCAATATAGTTGTCTGGGGATGCTTTCCCTGATTGCATTTGAATATTGTCCAGCAGGTTAAGTCTTTGAAATGAAATGTCTAATGCTGTTTTCATATTAATTTTCATATTATTCCACTTTGGAGCATGCTGATATGTAAATGTTAATATAATAGACTGCCGGTGTAGTTTCCCTTATCGCATTTGAATTCTGTCCACTTTACAGATCCAAGATGGCACTGCAGATGGCCGCCTCAGTGCTACGCTCTCTTGTACCAGCTTTGTTTTTGTTTGTTTGTTGTGTTTTGAGCTGTACCTCTCCAATACAATACAGTGGGGAGGAACTGTTATACATGGGTAAATCTACTGGTCAGACTTTTTCTTCACTTTTCATTGAGTGATCACTGTTTGGTCTGTCTTTTTCCAACCTAGACACAGAAGTTGAAATCTCCTTAGCCTGTAGGTAAGACTGTGAAAAGGTGGACCACTGACACAATGCTGGAACTACAGGCCTGCTTTGACTGTAGTGATTGAAGTGTTTTTGAGGCTGCTGCGACAGATCTGGATGAACTCATTGACAATGTGACATCTTACACCAGTTTTGTGAGGACCTGTGTGTGCCAACTAAAACCTTCTGCACACCAGCTTCACCAGGCTAAGGAGGAGTCCTACAGAAGGGGACAGAGTCCTCTACAACCAAGCCAGAAACACTTTGACAAAGGTGATTAAAATAGCAAAGAGGTGCAACACCAAAAAGCTGGAGGACAGCTTCTCAGCGAACAACCTTCCATCATTGTGAAGGAAACTGCAGGACATTACCAACTACAGGGGACCATCCTCCCACACAGCTGATAACCATCAACTGGCCAATGACCTGAATATATTCTACTACAGGTTTGATGGGCCCACATCAACACACAGGACCCACCCGTTAGAGCAGTCACCCTGATGTCTGTGGTCATGAAATCCTTTGAGAAACTGGTGTTGACTCAGCTGAAAGACATCATAGGCCCCCTGCTGGACCCATTGCAATTAAAATATTTCCATTTGATATTTATAATGGAGCCTACATGTCTTTTTATATTCTTTAAGGAATAATAAAACAGAGGGTTTGTTTTTCATCATTGTAACTGATTATTATAAATTACTATAAAAGAGTGTGTTTTAGTTCCTTTATTAGCTAAAAGAGCAAAAATTTAACTTCCATGGCAGAAATAATGAAAAACAAAATGCTCTTGCTCAACAAGCATCCTAAAAGAGATTTACATTTGCTGGCCCGTTACGACAACAAACCATGCACAGAAAGTAATTATTAATAACTGCTGATTTTTGTTCCCCTTTATTTGGCTACATGTGTGAAATTATAACCTCGGAGGTGGAAATAATTACAAAAAACATAAAAAACCAAAAAGTATGAACATAATTATAGCTGACGATCCGCCCAGCCTTAATTTGACGGCAAATTGAGGGAGGTGTCTCTCAACAGCTGAACGAGTGCCACTTCTGATATAGGCTGCCTGTGGTGCCACTAACAGGATAAGGCCCTGCTGGAATTTTAAAGGTGTCAGTGTAGAAAAGATGCGGTTTTCTCATGCGTGCAGTTGATGAGCAGGGGTTGCTTTACTGGTATGTGATTTCAAAAGTCACATTCCAAATTGTGAGATTGATGGAGAAGGGAGGTGGATTATTTTGCTTGTGGACATTATCCTTCGTTCAATGTTCGCCCAGCTAACGTAAACATTCCCTTTTGCTTAAGTTATTTGGGAAGGTGATTTCAAAACCACCTTTAATCAAACAATTGACAGATAGCCACCAACAACAAATGATTCTGTTAATGAACTATATAGTGTGTTTAAGTTTGGATGTTATAGATATTTGGTGGCACAAAAACCCAGACCAAAGAATATTTACTTACTGGAACAAAGGTTTCTTGCTTATCACTAATGACATTACTAACAAGGAAGTCTCTATCAATCCAGTAATGTTAACTGACCACAAAGCCATCTCAATTACAGTGTAAATGCAGTATGTACTAAATAAAACAATACATAGAAATTAACTTAATAAGAAGAAATATTGAAGACAAGTGAGTATATTCAGCAATGTGGGAAGATTGAAATTAGAAATTTGGCTACTTCATTTGAGGAAAAAAAGATTGCTCAAATCAAAATGAAAAAAGAAATAATTACAAAATCCTGGATTTTTTTTCTAAAAAGCTAGAGCTACCATCAAACAAACTATTGGAATTAACCAAAGCACGGACACAACTAGATAATATCTATGAGGAGAAATTTCAATATATCAAGACTAAGACGAATGGAACGTGGTGAAATAAATACTAAGGGTTTTTCAGAAAAGAGTAGAGAAATGTCCTCAATTGGTAAAAAATATTAATAATCCTGACAATATTTCACTGTACTGTCACCGTGTTTTGTTTTGTTTTTTTTATAAAACTTTGCATACTTCTGCTTACCCAACCTTGTAAAGTAAATAATTTCTTGATAACACTTTCAGTAAAGTCTGAATGACCTTTTACACTGATAGAATATATTGGTGTATGTATTGTATTCTCATGATCCTAAAACTCATCATGAGGTATCAGACTGGAGAAGAAATAGCTTCACTAGTGATTTAAATGCCCTAAATAAAAAAAATGTAGAAATGAGCAAATCCAAAATTCGTTTGTAGAGAATAATATTCCCCCACTGCAAATGTTCTGATCTTCTGTTTATGGTGACTTGAATTGGAAAAATGCACAGATACAATATTGTTTTAACAATAAGGTGAAAGACGCTTTAAAATTTGACATAAATTATATCCTGTAAAGCACATTCTAGTATGGTTTAAAGTGAGTATGAATTATTCTTGTGATTTCTGTAGCCTAAACAAAGAAACAATTTCTCAATTAGTTTTCCATTGTATTATTCCAAAACATGTATTCCAAACTTTCTATCTAGAAAAACAGGTCAAAATAGGTTTTTATGGTAGTTTCATTTATTCTGAAAATAACTTTGAAAAATGTGAGGTTTGTAAGACAACTGTGTAATTTTGTGACAAATTCCACATACATACTTGACTTTTTTTTCTAAGTGATACCAACCTCTATTAGAATTATCTGATTTAACTGAAAAATAGAAAAGCAACAAAGACTTAAACAATATTTCAAACATAAATTCACAGACTACCTGTGCAACTTACTTTATTAATTAATTCATTTAGTCCTTTCCCCATGTATTATGTGCATAATTCAATGTAAAAAGCTTCTTGCACAGTTCTTTTTCTTTATTTTAATCATTATTTACACATCTTAACAGAATTCCATGACACGTTGTTGCTATATTACTATTGTTTGAATTTGACTGTTATCAATAAAGTTGAGGGAAAAAAAAGTTGACATGAGAGCGAAAAATCTGCAGTGATCCGGCCCAGTGCATCCCTCGGATAGACCCAGTAAAACTGATATAGATTCTTCCTCCTCGATTTCATGTAAATCGTTTGACTGTAATCCACCGTTTCTGTTCAGTATTTGCGTTTGTCTCTGAACCGGAAGACCTTGACGAAATCAAAGTTCGTAGAGAGGTGACATCTAGCTGCTCCACACCTGACTTCTTTGAATGAGGTTTAACACAAATTAGCATTTGTTTCGGTTCGATACCCATACGAATTTAAACCCACCCAACTTTCGGTCGGAGGAAGCTGAACAAACAGTCATATAAATCTGCAGGTTAACGGTAAGCATACAATTACAACGCCTAGTTATGCAAGGAATACAGTAAGATGGTATTTTATGTTGTTGCTAACATGGTATCTGCCTACCGCTGACGCTTAGCTAGCTCACGACAACATGGCTAACCAGCTAGAATTTTAGCACGGGTAGACAACAGATTATTGACGAATTTCATATTGTTCTTAATGGTGGTGTGAGCTTCGGCTACCCAGACTTATTTACCAAACAAGATTTGCAATTAGACTGATTTTTACTTTAGATTAAGTAGTGAAATTGTGACGATGATGCTGCTAGCTCTCAACGCACACAAGCTAGCCTTGGTAAGAACTATTTCCTGCACTGGAAAGAATTGTTCTCTTCATAAAGCAGCACATAAAGACACTCTCTTGCAAAGTACACAGGCCTCATGGAATTATTCACTGTAATTCATAATTTACCCAGTTTCTCAGTTGATCTCTTAGCTGTTCGTTGTTGCAGTTAATTAATTCAGTTTAGCTAGCAAGCTAAATTACATATCCGCTCTCCCATCAGGTGCACATGGTAACAAGAGTCCTGGAGTTAATACAGTAACTTGGTTATTTGTCTGCATGTGGAAGGACTTGAACATCAAGTTAAACGATTAAACTCCATTCTTATAGAAGATGGCTTCAGTTCTCTTTAAAGCAGCTCCATGGTTTTGCGAATTAACACATATCAATGTTCCGTTGGCAGGTCATAGGTCACTACCGCTGCCCATTGTATAACTTTTTTCAGGAAAAGTGATACAAGTTAACGACATTTGTGCCAGTTGCAAAGGATGAGGAGTGTTTTGAATACCAAATGGACTGTGTAGCTCAGTGGGAACAGTTCTGTCTTGATTTAAAAAATTGGCTTGGAGTGAAATAAACAAACTAATATATTTCACTCACTGTGCTGCTCTACTCCTCTCTTTACCGGTTGTTAATGCTGTTGTCATTCATGATGTAGACATCTTTCTCATTACACAATATGTTTGAAGATGCAATGCACTGATGGATAACAGGTGAAATATTAGGTCTTACATTGAACCCAAATTTCAATTATAATGATTTTCACCAGATCTTGTGTTTGTATTATTAAATGATATCGAGTTAAATTAGGGATGTGATGATATTTCATGTCATAGAAATATGTTGATACATATTGTGGAGGAGGAAAGTGACTCAACTAAATCTTACTAATTACCAAAATGACTGTAGGGAGTGGAGTTTAAAGTGACATTCTCTCCTCCCAAGATAACTCACTGCATTTATGCAGAAAGTAATGGAGTTTGCTCTGACCTCCTGAGGTGGTTTTCACTGGGTCTGTAAGACACATAACACAGGCTGAATTCCTGACTGACCATGCTGTTACAGCAAGCAGGTACTGTGTGACACCTCTAACTAATTTCCAAATTCAGTTCAACAAACTGAATTCTGAGCTAAGTTTATACCTCCTATATATATGTGTGTGTGTGTGTGTGTGTGTGTGTGTGTGTGTGTGAGAGAGAGAGAGAGAGAGTGAGTGAATGTGTGTGTGTGTTTGTGTGTGTATGTAAACCTCCATTGTAGACTGTTTTTGTTTTTTGTAGGTGACGAGCTGGCGCAGGTCGTGGGTTGTCCGTGGATAATGAGAGACAGTGGCGGTAGCCTGGCCCAGAACCGCTGGCAGGGAGACCTGGGTCTGACCGCTGTGAGGCAGGACGACACTGGAGGAGGTAGGCATTTTATTTCTGGTCAATATTATGTTTTCATTATAGTTAGGTTTGCATCATTATGAATAATATTATAGGTGCTAATGTGATGAGTCTGATGATAAGTGGCCAAGGGTGCCTTCACATGAAGCATTTTGCCCTTGGAATGTTTTTACGGCAAATTGTCTTGACACATAGTCCTTTTTAAGAAAAAGAGACGCAGAGACTGGGCAGTATATTAACTTCGTCTGTGCATAGATTGACTCATGAGTAGAAACTGTGTGTTGCTGTCTCTGAAAACCACCTTAAGTTGTGCAATTCATCACTTAAAGAGGCATGAACAACTGAAATCCAGAGATTCGAGTTAGTGGCCACAGCTAGGGTCTGTGGGCAGAGATTAAGTTCTTTGTTTCTTCCTTGTGGGTTTGTTTGGGTTTTTGGGTTTGATGGTAACTTGACAATACCTCTCCATTTTCTAATGCCATCCAGCTCAACTCGCTTATAGATATCTATAATAGATGACGCATCTAGTTTGTGACATGCCTCTGCTGCCACCAGGTTCTTACCTGTTCAAATACAAGAAAATGGCAGACTTTTGTGCTGCTTTTGGATGTTCTAATGCAAGAAATGCCAAAACAAAAAACAGGGAATAATATTTTACAAGGTCAAACTTATTGTCCAACATTTTAATGACATTGATATGTCACATTAAGTAATCCTTACTTTATCATGACTGACCTGATACTAAGTTAAGCTAACTTAACCTATATCAGATAAAGAAAAAATACAGAAAATTTGTATTTGTTATACAGTATATCAGTAAGATTATCAATTATCATCAATTTTTATATACATTTACTGTATATGAGATTAGAGCTAAATTTGTAGTGTTCATTTCTCTTGCATATACGTTAACCCAATGGCATTCATTTTCAGTTGCACAAAATTGTAACAGAATATGTAAATGCTACAGTGCAACTCTATGCAACCCTGCTAATACACCGGATATACTGTATGTTTTTTGTATCTAATGCGTGACTTGTAAACTAGGAAAAATTTTATATTTCGCTAAAAATGTTGTAGAATCATGAAGCCTGTCAGAAATTGACTTAATCTTTTAACTTCAATGTGTTTTATAATTATGTCATTTTTTAATCCCGGGCATCGCTGTACCAATAGCGCAGCATCAGGAATTGTGGGAACTGGTGATATATGGGCTCGGCAATTGCACAGACACGCAAATGGCACACTGCATAGCCCTGCCCAGAGAGTCCAAAATCTATGATCATATCAGCTGTGTTTAGAGCTGCAAGTAATGATTATTTTCATTATTGACTGATCTGCAGATTATTTTCTTTATTGACTGATAAATCATTTGGTATAAAAAAAATGTCTAAAAAGGATGAAAATGGCCATCACTGTTTCTTAAAGCCCATAAAGATAATGAGGTAAGCTCAGATCAAATCGGTTGTTATACATGCATGAAAAATCACTTAAATCAATAACTGATTATCAAAATCTTTTCTAAACAAGTCTGTTTTTCTGTTAGTCGATGTATCGATTAATTGAATCAGTGTTATGTTGATCTTCAGGAAAATATTTTGCAGTCATTCATGAGATAGGGGTGTGTGTGTGTGTGTGTGTGTGCGCGCGCACGCACGCATGCGTGCGTGAGTGTGTGCATGAGAGAGCAAGACTGGGTGGATGAAAAGCCAATCTTAAAGTGTTTTGCCCTTCTCAGTTGAAAAGTGTTATCTAAGTGTAGTCCATTTACCTTATTTCTGTTTTTTCAAATCATCTTAACTGGAATAAATATTAAAAAAAATTAAATAATATACCCACTATGCACACTTGAGGTTTTAGGGAGCATAATCAGTATTAGGGTTGGGGGTTGGTAATGTTTTTTCAAATCCAGATAATAATAATAATTTAAAAGGATTCCAGTCTGCTTATTGAATCTGAATCCTTTCCACTCTCTAATCAAATCTAATTAGGTTTACCTTTCAAAATTGTCAGGTAACTAAAGTTGATTGACGGAATATTAATCTGCAGTTATTTTGATAATTGATCATTTGTTTAACTTGTTTTGCAAGTAAATGTGCCAGATATTTCCGAGTACCAGTTTTTCAATTGTGGTAATTTGGTGTTCATGTATTATCGATGAACATGTTGCTGTGTTAAGTGAAACAAAGTGGGTAATATTTAGTTGAAATGAAGGCCAGTTATTCATATTTGTTATATTTGTGTTTAGGCGGGATTCCTGGAGACCACCTCATAGTCCCAGTGTCAGGACACAGTGTACCCAGCCCCATGCACCTCAGACTGGGGCAGAAAGAGAAGGTGTGGACAGGAGAGTATGTAGACGATGAGGAGGAGGATGGAATGGGTAGGATTGAGGCAATAGGTGATGATGATGAAGAAGAAAACAATCTTGACGGGGAGAACGAGGGTGAGTTTGAGGGGAAGGGTTGGGATAACAATGAGGAGGAAGAAGAGGAGGAGGTGGAAGAGGAAGGAGACCAGGCTGAGGTGGAGTGGGAAATTCCAGACTTTCCCTCCCAGTCCAGCCAGCACCCTCATTCACAAGAACACCAACATTATGGACCTCAACAGAAGGTAGAGGAAGGTGGAGATATCACTGTAGAGGATACTGTCTCCCAGGTCGAAGCAGGGGACCTGTTAAAGTCCCACCTCAGCAGGTACCGGGCTCTGAGGAGGCTGAGGCGTTGGCAGCATTTGCGATCCCATGGAGGCCTTGGATTTCGGCTCACCCAGCACTGGAAGAGCTGGCGCCAGCGGGCCCAGTGGGTCTGTTCCCAAGGGCACAGGTGGAACAGGAGAGGGCAACGGTACAGTCTATTCGGCAAGCAGAGGAGGATAAAAAGGTATCAGCAATCACCATACACCGATGGAGAGGATGACAGCAACAACGGAATGTTCACAGAGTCTGAGAGAGGTACTGATACACTACACTACACTTATAAAGAAGGCTAGTTGATGTGCACAGAATATGTAACAAATCACATGAAAAGACAATGTGTTGGTGTGTCCTTTAGTAAATCTTTTTAAAATAGCGCTGTTCAAAACAAAGTTACAACGTGCAATTCAAACAAAGAGTAAAGGTCAACAACATCCAAAACATAAGATACAAACAAAATAAAATAATTGAAATTGCTACTAGGGCTGCAACCAATGATTACTTCCATTGCTGATAAATCTGTCCATTATTTTTCAATTAATCAATTAATTAGTCAACATTTTTGGACACGAATACTTGATTTCAGCATGGTAGGACATAATACAAGAAACATCGGTGGTGCAAAGAGGATATTGAGGGTACATGCCAAGGCTCGTATTTCATATTTCCTCACTGCTGGCTTGAACTGGAAGTCATTGCAGTCTTAGAGGCCATATCAAAACTCTTATTTCTACTCTGAGAAGCGAGGAGTGATCTCTGAGGAGCCATGTGCAAGGATACACAAGAGTAACCTTCACAGAAGTCTTTTACTCTCTGACATGCCCCCTTTTTGGATATCAGTTGTTGATTGGGCACTGCAGCTGATAGGACTAATCTGTTACATCACAACATCACTTGAATTTTAAACCAGAATAAAGACAGATAAAAGATTAAACTCAAGTGTATCATTCCCAAGTTTTATATTTTGTTTTCTTATTCACCATCTTGTTTACCAGTCTGTCTTAATTGTAGGTCTGAACAACAAAAGCACAACTTTCACAGTCTGTTATTTCCCCATTATCTATTTTTTTTAATTTTTATTATGGATGCAGTTAAAGTCAGAGAGAGTAAGAGAGTCTGTCAATCAGCAAGTAACATTTTTTTCATCGTTTATTGTCATTTCCATTCAGTCACATCTGAGGCTATTCATTCCTTAGCGTAGAACTTTATATGATTACATATTAATTATTTAATAATTCTCCATGAAACATTAAAAGATTTCCTGTGTACAAAATACGCCATAATCATGTTCTGGGTTCTTAAATTATTAATTCCCAATCAGTATCAGTGTCAATAAATACAGATGTAAAGACTAAAGAAATAATATAACCTAGTTATATTAAAACTGCCAGTAGAAATCAGTCCAGTGCCTCTGAGCAGGACACAGGACATAGTACTGTCACTTCATATGCAGGTGTTTGTTAAACAGATAACAGGCTCCAGAATGAAGACACTGCTGCTCTGTCACTCAAAAGTGTGTGCCTTTACAAGTGTAAGCACAATGCAAATGTGTGCGGACACAAATTCATCAAAAGTGTCTACAACTGTTAAAGCCGACTGACAGCTGATCCAGCTGTGATCAGCTGATGCCATCATCAGAAACTGACGTGGCTTCACACGACGCGTCAGGGAAAAGGATATCTGATTTCTCTAAAAACATATATCCTTGTGTCTTCTCTGCTCGCATGGTTTCCTTTTGTCTTTCCATGCATCCTCGAAAGGAGGGACATCAGTTCCCAGCTCAGTACCACCCTGTTCCTCCAGTTGTGTTTTGCTCTGCTTCATTCTGCAACCTATCATTCTTCCTCATCTGTGCCCCCAATTTCCAATTGTCATCAATTTCCCTTGTCATTTTGCGTATTAACCTTTCTTACAGGTCAAGCCTTGTTTTCTGTTTTCACTTTTCTCAGTCTTAAATAATGCAGATTGCTCCATGTTTGACAAACACCACTGCCACTATGGGGAGAGAACAGTGACTTAAAATTTGGCTTAAAAAATACAATTTGGTATTGAACACAACTGAACTGAAACAGTAAGCATTAGTCAAGTGAGTTTTTTTGAGTTTTGTTTTTTTGTTTGTTTTTTGCTTGTTTGTTTTGTGTGTGTCCCTCCCCCTCCACTCCCCCAACCTAACATTATATTTGAAAGTGTTACATGAAATGAGGGGAAGGGCATACATTAATTTTCTATTAGTAAGTAAATATGTACACACACACCCTTCGCACATTTCATTTTAAGCCTAAAAGTATGGATGCACAGATCACATTTTTTGTCACTGATACTGATTACTGATCATCGTTGCTATAGCAGCTGGTAAAGCAGTACTGTATTAGGCTTTTTGGTCAGTTTGACTGCCTTGTAATGTATTGAAGTCTCCACCAGGTGGAATCATTAGCTAGGTTATAAAAAGAGACTGTACAGTATGGAGATCCACAAAAAGTAAATTGTCAGGGTTTCTTATTCTGGAAACAAGATCATTTTACATCCATTCAATCAATAGAGTAGTACAAAGAATTTCCAAGGAGCAATGCAGCAAGTTGTCTACAGCAAGTCTGGAGTGAAAACTGGAATAGGTGAAAACAATCTCTTCCTCCTCTTGCATCATGTGCAGGCTGTCAGCGTGTGGATGTTTGGTGTGTAGGTTACAGAGCACGTGGGTGGAATGGAGCAGTGAGAATTTCTGCTCCTTGTTTACAGAGCTGTTCATTCCCTCTGCTCCCCGGCTCAAAGCTGTTCAGGACGTTCCACTCAATATCGCTCAGTGATCAACTTAGGTTTCACCCCGCTCCAGTCAAATTGCTCACCTCACTTCAAAAGAAATCAATTCAGTTCAGTTAAATGTTATTTATATAGCACAAATCATAGTAGAAGTTGTCTCAGGACACTTTCCATATCAATCTGGTCCAGACCATTTATCTACAGAAACCCAACATCAAGCACTTGGTGACAGTGGCGAGGAAAAACTTCCTTTAGACAGGCAGAGACCTCAAGCAGGACCAGGCTCTGGGTGAGCAGCCATCTGCCTTGACTGGTTTGGTGTTTGTTGCACTATTGCGATCACCAACTAGAAAGCAGTAATCCCCATCTCATTGCCTATTTTTACTGAGTATTGGATGATAATGATGGACGGCTGATCGATGTGGACATTCCTGCTCCCCTGTCAGGCTATTGGGACAAAAAAAGAGTTAGTTTCTAAAGTCATATGGAAAGGAAAAAGACCGTATCCAAAACTCACAACTCTCCAGCGAGACAAGACACAAGGGGGGCTAGTTCTTCCTGATTTTAAAATCTACTTCTGGTCTTATGTACTACACCCTCTATCTACATGGTTCAAATCAAGTTCCTCTGTTTCTTGAAGACCAATTGAGGACTTGCACTACCTCACAGGTTGCAAGACCTTGTGTATGCTAACATACCATTAAAAAATGCCAAATTACGATTAGGACCTCTTTTTACTCGCATCTTACCGTACTGTGATGAAGTATATTGGCACAGATTATACATGGCATAATCATACACTGATTTTCAATAATTTCTCACTTCTTACTGGTAATAAGCCCTTTTCATTTCCTCATTGGAAGAATAGGGGAATGTTTTACAAGATCAGCTATGAGGGCATGCGGTGTTCCGTGGGTAGTAGCTCTCCCCACACACCCTCTACATAAGGGTGGTTAGGGTGGTTGCCCTAAATCTTTAACAGTAGAGTTTATTTGGAATAGAGATTTGAAAGACTTAAATGAAAGAGAGATTTGCTGGGACACAGTGTGGAAAAATCTTATGGATGCATCCAAAAACCCCAACCATCAATTGGTACACTATAAGTATGTTCATAGGATGTACCTCACCCCCAGAAGGCTTGTTTTTTGGGAATGCCCGGGTGTGGTTAGATTCTGGAAGGAAGTGTCTCTCACTTTGAGTGACATTCTTAGGGTCAGGATCCCAGTCTCCCCAGCCTTGCTTCTGCTTAACGACGATTTTTCTTTAAACTTGTCCCTGCAACATAGGCGCATTCTATGGACTGGCCTCACTGCAGCCAAGAAGATGCTGGCCGTCAGATGGCAACCGCCACGTTCCTTGACTTGGCAGCATTGGGCCAACTCATTTCTTGAAATTATCTTGATGGAGTGGTCTGTGGCCCATATACATGGGGCCAGCCATGAAACTCTGCAGGCCTGGGAGACAGCACACAAGTTAGTTAAAGAGAGGGTGCAGCGCGGCCAACCTTGATTTTTTTCTGTTATTATTTTTATTGGGTGGAGAAATCCTGGGTGGGAGGTTCATGGGGAGTCACCATAGGGAGGGTGGGAGGGATATAGAGTTTCTTTATATTGTTACCTGCCTAAAATGTACAAGTGATTTTGTTTGTCTCTTATTTTCTCTTTTTTTCTGTTTGTACTCGCTGTGTAGGGAGGGGAATAAGAAGGGGAAGGGGAAAAAAAATTGTATGTGGTGTGAAGACAAATGTTTTGTACTTTTTTTTCATTAAAAAAAAAAAGATCACCAAAAAAAAGAACTGGCACAAGCAACTTAACAGTCCTCGCTGTGTGAGCCAGGCAAGTCCACTTTGAGGTTGTAGTATCCAAAGGAATGTAAACAGTCATCAAGTTCACAGGCAGTACTTAAACGACGTGGAAATCCACAAAGAGAGCAATAAAAGTGCCGGTCTCTGTTATTCACATATGTGGTTCTATCTGACAGAGCCTGGGAATGTGGCAGTGGTATTGGCTGATAAATTGGCATTCGGCTTTTTCATTATCAGTAGACCTCTAGTTTGTAGTACATTTTGTCACCAATTTCACATTTCTCATCAGTGTGATGTAATTTTCTCTGCAAAGCTCTCTGTATTCTTTCTGAACATTCTGCTTCTGTTAAAGGCTTTATCGATGTATGTATAGCAGAGACCACCCGTTCCCTTTTTCATTGTAGCTTCTAAAAAAGCTAGAGGTTTATTGGTTAACACGGACATTTTGGATTCTGTCCAAACACCCCCTGATGTGGACTGCAGCCATGGATATTCTGCATGATGGTCTTTGGCAATGGTCTGAAGGCAACGGAGTAAAACAGCTGAGAGCCGATGTAAGTGAAAGAACGAGGGGCTTAGAAGTTATCCTTGTGTTTCTTGAAGAAAAAGGTCAATCTGTGTGTTCCTTCTGCCATTCAAGTAAGAGCACTGGATATACAAACAGCTGATCTTTCTGAGGACCCAACCATGTTTGGTGAACACAGACAGTGTGTTACTCGTCCGGCGAGTTAAAGGGCTGTTGCCTAGGTTACTTAAGAATAAAAATGTTTGAGTAGAAGCTATGTGCCCCCTGTAGCAATTTGCATCATTGCAGAATGACAGTTTGAGGCAGGGAGCGCCTATTGTTTTATCCTTGATGATGTCATGGCCATGTCATGGGGATTCCCTTGAGTCCCAGTTGGTCTCATACAATGGGAAATCAGGATTTGGATTCAAGACAAATCTTATACTGAGGTGTGATTTGCAAGTTATGATGGGATTTGGCGGTATTTTGAGTCTGTTATTGGGCATTGCATTCTGCATACAGGCCTTTGTTTCTGGCTTTTGGATTTACATGCAGGCATGCCCTCGTTCCTCCATGCGGTGAGATCCCAACAGTGGTAATTTGTCACAGTGAATTCTGTTATATCAGTGCCATGTTGACCGTTGAATATTTTTGTACTTGTATGTGATTATGACAGACAGTTACTTCATTGGTTGAAGGGTGGGTCTGTTACAGCTCTGTGTGTTCACTTTGTTGTTTGTCCCTTTTCCTCTCCTGTCCTCTCTAGCTCTGCCAAGGTGTGCTAGATCGGATTGCTGAATGCGGTGCATCTGATGTAGTTCTGCGTGCTTAAAAAGCTCCTGTGCTGGCATCAGAAGAGAGGTGTATGGTGTGGGGACTGTTAGTCTGACTGCCCCTCAGCCTTGGATTTTGTGTTCTGTTTTGATTTTGTCTTTTGCTAGCTTTGATTTAGTGTCTTGGTTGTTTGTATGTTGATAAATCACATAGATTTGATGGTTTTAAGACACTTTTTTTGTGGTTGAGTTTTGTGTCAGTGGAGTGTTTTTTGCCCCATAAGGCTGCCTAAGGGTGGTGCGTAAACATGGTAATAAAGGAACATGTCAGTGGAGCTCATTGATATGCTTTTTTAAATAGTTTTATGGTGCAGAAATTAGATATATTAGTCTTTGATACACACATATCCCTTGTTTTTAGTTTAATTTTTTTCTGAATTCTGTTTTTCACAATTTAAGCACATTTCGTTATCAGTAATCATGGTGGATAATTAAAATTTCAATGGTTTAATAACAAAATGTTCATAATTTAATGCATAGCAATAACTTTGATCTAACACAGCAACTGTTCCATATGCAACTTCCAACCTCCATACACAACTTGACACACCGGGTCTGACGGAGGCCACTCTCACAGATGAGACTGCTTCTTGTTTACAATGCTTGACCAGAAACGGATGTCACTTCTCAGTTTTTTTACCAACAGGATGAGAAACTCTATGCATACAGCCATGGAGTCTTCAGTGAACTAGTGTATTGTATCTGCCGATGTGGTTGCACTGCTGAGAGTTTGTTGAAGTGATGAGTTTTTGCGAGTGCGCTGTCTGTCTGCCTCTTTCAGAAGAACTCCTTTGACATGTCTGTGTGTTACGCCAAAACATGGAAGCATAGTTTTTTTCTGTTCATTCAGCTTTGACACTGTGAAAACATGCTTAATGCTTGCAAGAACCAAGATTTTTAAGAATCGTATCCATATTTTGGCAATTTCCGTGGCATTCTGCGTTTTATGGCTGACTCTGTTTTTATTATCAAAGTTCCTGATTTTGTCCTTGCTCTCTGCATTACAGAAATCATAGAGCCCCAGATATATTCATTTTAGTTTGGGTCTGCACATGGGTTTTGTTAAATGTAAAACAATATCAATTAAAATTCAATTCAATTTTTTCCATATAGCACCAAATTACAACAAAAGTTGTCACCCTTTCCATATAGAGCTAGCACTGAACTCTTTCCCAACAGAGACTCAACAATTCCCTTATGCAAGCAAGCACTTGGCAACAGTGGTGAGGAAAAACTTCCTTTTAACAGGCAGAAATCATGTCAGAAACTATCATGTTTTCGTAACCTTAGAATGAGTTCTTTATATCTACAGAGGGAGTGGGCCCTTTTCCACGGAGTCTGGTAATCAGTTGGTTGCAATGTGCAACCTCATTGCTAGATGCCACAAAAACTACACACTGGTCCTTTAAGTCGTGCTATCAAGGATTATTGTCTGGTTTTTACCCAAAGTTAGACAGGAAACCTGTTATCAATTTAATCACTGCACATTCACTACTGACAAATGAGTGATAAGCTGGCAAAGTGTTTACTTTATCTTAGCAGGAAGGTGGAGGCAGGGAAACCAGTTAGCCCTGGCTTTGTCACTGTGCGTTTAAACCTTCAAAGTTCTATGATATAAAGAGTAATCCCGTCAGGAAATGAAACTTGGTCTTGACCAATTAAAACAGCCAGGATGACATGCTGCATTGCATTATATAATTGTTAAGCATGGAGGAGATTGGAGTTGGTAAAGGTTTATTTACTGTCATCAAAGTGTAACCTGCATGAAGGAGAACAACATGTGTGTAATCTCTATCCTTTTCTCTGGCAGATAAACAGATAAATGGCTGCTCTTTGGACAAGCAAGAGGACAGAGGGAGACGGGATGTGGAGGTCAAACCAGTGGAGCTGGCGCTTACTGAGGAACACATGAGTTGTGTGACTGGTATGGATCAGAGACAATTGTTTCATGTTTGCTGTCATATGAATTTAAACTGTTTTTGTTTGCAGGTACATCAGATAAATTTAAAACTCCTGTTTTTGTGTTTAACAGGATTTTGTCCACATTATTTTCAGATCGTTTCCCTCACCTTTGTCTTTGACTCTGGGCGCAGGTTTTGACATTTTCAAGATTTTCTTGAAACTGCAAGAGAAAAGAGTGGTTTTCTTTTTAGGCTTTTGTGTTTGTTAGATGCTTGAATTACACGCAGAAAATATAAAAAATGTTAAAATGAAAAAGGATGCTTCTTGAATGGGCTCCATAGTATGCTTGTCAGTGTTTCCCCTAGAATTTTTTTCAGGCCCGGTGGCACCCACCGAAAAAACCCTAAACAGACGAGACGCGTGGGATGGTGTATTGGTACAGTTGGATTAAGTCAGGTGGCACGGCAAGCAGTCTGCAATTCTGCAATTATTATATTCACATTCAAATTTTTGTTCACCCAGACTGTATTCAAGATCACAAGGAGAGGGTGACTGAATAAGGTGCATTTATTGCATACAAATGTAACATGCTTGATTACACATTGGCACTTCAACCACACAGTGTGCATTGTTCTGTGCTGCACTTGATTTTCCTCGGTTTAGAGAAGAACTTCACCAAGGCATGGTGGTAGGGGAATTTTGCCACAGGGGGACCATTGATGGAATTGATGTGTGTGAGATGTGTGTACCCTGTTCATGGTCGAGAAATCCCGCTCACAGTTCACACTGCCAGCTGACCAAGCTCACCATACTCTGATGCCACCTCATTCATGACAGCCAATTGAGGCTTGTCGTCCTACAAATAGATTAAGCAGAAGACAAGGCACATGAATAAGATACTTGATTATAGACAAGGCTAGCTGTGTAAAATGTCTCTCACCTTTAGTACACCAGTCAGAAGGTGTTCTTTAAATGAAGGCCATTCCTCTAGAAGTGCCTCCTCATCCATGAGAGGGAACTTGGCAGCAGGGGTCTTAAGGTGACTTACAGGAACATCTTGGTCTGGGTTCTTGGCTGCTTGTTGACCCAGGACACTGAATGCCCCCAGGATGTGCAGTTGTTGGAACTGTTTATTTAGTTCAGCTGTAAGGTGCTCTAGATATGGCTCCATCACCTTGTTAAAGAAAAACATATGATGTCTGGATTATCTTGATAATTGATCATTTACAAATACTAAATTTGTATTTGCAGCTTTCTTTTGGCAGTAATGACAAATACTGTTAACATTCCAAATACTTGTAAATACCTGAGTGCAAAATCGTTCCCAGAATACATCCAGTGTTTCAGGATGAGGATTTCTGGACTGCTGGCCTCTCCTCTACCTCTCCTCTTCAGCTTGAATATTCAACAATCCGAGCCCACTGGGATTGTGAAGGTCGTGATGTAGTACAGACAGGGCTGAGCCAGGAGGCTGATGGTCACCTGCCTCTTTAATCTTACTAAGTGTCTCAATTGTGACTGGCACCTGAGGGAAAAAAAAACAGTGGAATTTAGGATGCAATGTGACAACCACACACCTAAATCTTGTCCATAAATCATTTTTTTGTTTAAGAGAACAATGGGGAATAATTTTACTTGGTCTTTCACAGCAAGGAAATTAACATCCTCCTTCTGGAAAACTTTTGACAGCCTTGCCAGATGACAAAAGGAGTACAGTCCTTTTGCCACAGGACACTTGTTGTGCTCCATCTCCTCTGCCAGGGCTGTAAGCACTGCATGGAGATTCCTCCTTAGATTGGCTACTGCCTGGTGCTCAGAAAGCCAGCGGGTGTCTTTCACCTCCTAGAAATTATTGTGGAGAAATAATTTGTACATTTCAGAACATTGCAGAAAGCACAGTTAACCCTAAATGTAAATGTCTGTGATCTCTAATTCTTCTGGGAAAAAAGTCAAGGTTTGTTTTACCTCCACCTTCAGATCACAGATGCCCAGGGTTGTGGCTGCTGCCTTTAGGACTGCTGTTCTATTAGCGCTGTTGCTAAAATAGAGGTGAAGTTGCTGCAGGTGATCCCTGAAGGTCTTCATGTACGGCGTTGTATCTGAAGCAGTTTTACAGACCACTTCCTCATATTAAGTTGTCTGTCTCCCGCAATATTTTTTCTTTTCTTCAGTGACGCCATAGTTGGCTAGCTACAAACCTTAAACATCCCATAAAATATGCCCGCGCTCTCAGCAGCGGTACTCGCATCGTTACTAGGCAACGAAGCAGGTTGACTCACGTTGTGCTGCACAGAGGTGCTCCTAAATGTAAATGATTATTGATTTATGAATGAATGGATAGGTGGCTTATTTTTGGCATATTGATTTTCTTTTTTTGGCCTGGCGGGGGGTTTCCTTGGCCTGGTGGCCCGCCAGGCATATACAATGGTAGGGGAAACACTGCTTGTCCAGCTTGCTGTGCAGATAATGGTTTAATGTCTTATGGCTTTCTTCTGTCTCAAGGCATTCTTGAAGAGTCTCTACAGCAGTATGGCAGTTTGATCCCCATCCATGTGGATGATATTGTGGAGAAGCTTCAGGACATCTTCAGTGACAGCTTCTCACAGCCACACAGGTCAGCCACAGTGTTTACTCACTGTACCATCATTATGGATATAACCGTCCTTTTCTTGACTTGAATTATATGAAACAGAGAAAAGTAGTTTTCTCACAAATGGTAAAACACAAATGGTTGCCATTTATTGTTTCCTCGATTCAATCATTTATGGACTAATAATTCTGGCATTAATATTGGCCTTGTATGGAAAAAGATGCAGTATTGTAAGGCTGCAATTAACAATTATTTTCATTGTTCATCTGTCAATTATTTTCTCAAATCGATGAATTGCTTGGTCTTTATAATGTTAGAAAATTGTGAAAAATGTTGATTTCCCAAAGCCCAAGATGACATCCTCAAATGTCTTGCTTTGTCCACAACCAAAGATACTCACTTTACTGTCAAAGAGGAGAAGAACCAGAGCAAGAAGCTGGAATTATTTTTCTTAAAAAAATACTGAAACAGATTAATCGATTATCAAATGAGTTGACAGCTAATTAATTAACCAATTAATTGTTGAAACCCTACAGTATTGTTCAGCTGATATATGAATACAGTGTATGTTACTGTTTTAAAATGTTGTGTTACATTCAGGTCAGGGCAGTGCCACTTTACAGTAGCTCACATTATTTAGCTATAGGGTTGTCTTAAGATATTATAATTAATATCTAACCCTAACCCTCATTGATTTCATTGATTTTTGTAAATTTATACTTATTCTGGATTTGATGCCAGAAACACATTTCAAAACACTTTGGACATGAAGACTGGGAAAGCTGTGGAATGCTCTGAAAACACCTTTTTGGAACATCTACAGGTTTAGAGGTTCATTGGTAACAGGTGATAGTACCATGATCGGTTATAAATAGGGTATCCTCCGAATAAACTTGAAATCTAACTGAAAGACCTGCATTTACAGACACACATATGCTTGCTTGCTCGCTCTCTCTCTCTCTCTCTCTCTCTCTTGCGCTCTCTCTCTCGCACATGCACATGCTTATGCACATGCACAGACTCTCACCAAGTCCTGACTGTGTTGTGCATTTCACATATAGCATGTGAGCAAATGAGATTTACAGCCTAACTCCTTTCTTTTGGCTATTTTGAATTGTAAGTTAATAGGCAGCAGAATTCCACATTCCATCTAATAATTTATGACATTCGTTAGGGGATCTGGAGGATTGATTAAAAGTGACCCTTTGTAAGTAAATTAAGTATATTGCACAGGAATGTGTCAGTTTGTTTGATTTGTTGTTCATTAGGAAAGCAGTGGTCCAGCACCTAATACAATCTTTCCAGCGTTCATCGGGATCAGCCCTGGCTAAAACATTCAGGGTCAACTACAAACGCCATGTTCTGACCATGGATGACCTCGGCACTCTGTATGGACAGAACTGGCTCAATGACCAGGTACTGCATTACAAACTTCTGAACACTATGGTCTTAGCACAGTATACCTTTTCCGTGGCATTTGGCTTGTTATAGCAGGATAAGCACAGGTGAAATGAAGTTTTGTTAACAATGGCTCAGTTCCATCAAGTGTTCCGGTAAGCCATGACAGTGAGCCTGAATACACAATACCAGGACTCTGGAACTAGGTCATCGAAATGGAATGCAGTCAGTTTAATGTTCTCATTTACACCTGTATTTATCCTGACATGTCATGCTAAAAATTGTGTTGAGAAAAATGTATGATGAAGCATATGGCTAATTAGGATCATGGCTGCAGGATTTTGCATTGTTAAATAATTCAAAGTGTGTATGTAGAATGTATGTACGGGCACCTGTTACTCAGGATCTTCAGGACTGTTAAAAATGTGTCTTGAAAGCAGTGCCAAATAATATGCTGTTACTCAATAAAAACATTCTCCTGGAATGTTTTTTGTGAACCGCTAAAGATCAGTTGGTGGTCACTTTGTGTCTTACATTAAGTATTTTGTAAAACTAGTTTGATGTGAGATATATTATTTAACTGATTTTCAATTTTGCATAAAACATTTATGCTGCTCTGTCATTACTACGAATTACAAGAAATTCTCATATTTAGGCACAAATTATCAATAAATTAAGAAGACTGCAATTTCTGCCAGTAGAAATGTCTTAGAAACATTCACTGAACAGTGAAGTCAACTTGTAAACTGTCATTTGAGCAATCTGATGGCTAGACAGAACAGATGGGCTACAGAACACTATGTTTAATATGCATATGTGTAGATGTTTTTTAATTTATTTTGAGGGGGAATACACAGAGAGAAACTCATTATTTGGATGGGGAATATATAGACATAAACAGACTCCAAACTGTCAGAAGTCACTATAGAGCTGTTAAAGCCAACTGACAGCCGACTTCTGCTGTCGTCATCAGAAACTTGCGTTTCTTCAGATGACCATTTTGGAGGACAGCTCAGTTCTCAAAAATGTGTTTCCTTGATTCCTCTGTCTTTACTGGACTTAAGTGACCTGTGGCGAGGAAAGGTGCAAGTTAGGGAAATGTGAATGCAATTAAGGGAATTGAGATTCACTGGATGTTATGATTATACCATTTTGTAGACTGTTGCTGCCATTTGGCAATAGTTCCAATGATATTAATACTAAAATGGCTGTTTTCTGAAAAAACGTTCCTCTCTGCCAAGTTAAATTGTTAGCACTGTGAGGCAGACAGTGGGGGTACACAAAAGTTCTACAGTGACTTCTGATTATTTAATATAATTATTATTATATAATTATTTAATATATTATTATAAAGTAGCTGCTCTACACTGCATTCTGACCGTCCCTTATGACTGTCCTCGTCCTCATGCTAAGATCAGTACAGTTGTCATACTTCTTGCCAAACTTTAAGTTTAGTCCCTATAAATACAGCAAAGGATCTCAGATGGCAGAGATGTTCTTTTAAACTTAAACAGTAAGTGGACTAAATGGGTTAAATACCACGTTTTGTGATCACTGCTCACTGATTAATCCTTTGTCAAGATGTGTCTTTACATATGGTATCTTCTTCTTGTTAATTATTTCAGGTGATGAACATGTATGGTGACCTGGTCATGGACTTTGTGCCAGAAAAGGTAAGGTAATTAAAAAAGAAAAGTATTAAAGGAACCCTTTAATACCCTTTCAAAAACATTGGTGGGAGGGGGGTGCACTGGAATTGTCAATCTCAGATTGCTGGACCTTGAGCCATACTAGCAGCTAATGTCAAATTACAGCCAAATTTCAATCAGATTGTTTAACATATAAGCATTACACAACTCCTAAAGCACAAGTGCCATTGTGTGTAATAAGTTTACAAAGTGTGGAGGACAGGAGGAAACATGAAACAAAGGCCTCTCTTGAGATTTGTTATGGAGTTACAAATTTTGAATTTCCCCAAAAAATCTTCCAGAACTCAGAGCTAGCCCGTGAACATGTAGACTATATTTGGTGTGACAGTTCAAAGCCAATTTGATTAATGAGAGTTTATGTAAAAAGAATTGTTACAACCCAAGTGTGAGTTGAAACAGAACAGCATATTATAACAAAATTTAATAGCTTTTGTGTATCTCAACTCAACCGCTTTGTCTTTAACTGTGAAAAGTTGTAAAAGCTTTGGACGACATTCAAAATAATGACCAAATGTCATTGAATAGTGTGTAATCATCCAAGGATTCAGGGGCAAACATTTTCTTCTATCATATACACTAAGTTATTGACCAAAATGTGAGAAGTTATGTTGTAGTAAGACACACATTACCTATTTCTCTCTATTTTAAAAAAACAAAGGGCAACCCAAATGTTAACCATTTACATTTATGACCACTGCGATTAATTGTAACGGGATCTGGGAAAACCAGTCACATGTCGAAATTTTACCTTTTGGAGATTTTATTATCACCTGGAAGCTTATTTCAAGCTCTTTTCAAATCTGTTTTCATTATTTTTGTATCTGGTTTGTATCAAGTGTTATGATCACTCAAAGTCAGCTGATCAGTAGGATTTTTTTGGAGCAGAATTTTGAGAAAAACAGGTTTAAAGACAAGGATTCTAAATCAGAACATGACCAGCTACCTCAAACTCTCTCCGTCTCTGAAGCTTCGGCATCTCTCTCTGTGTGCGAAAATGCGCATTAATATAACTTCGTCTTCATGTTATGTGGTTTACTATGATTAGGGTTACCAGATGTCCCGCTTCGTGCGGGACAGTCACACATTTCCATTACTTTCCACACATCCTGCAAATTCTGACGTCGCGAAATGTTAGCGACACTGTCAGTAACAATTTGCGACGTCACAATTCCCATTCACTTGTCATAACATGTGCTGTAATAGTAATACAGCTCTGAGTCGCTCGTGAAGTCCACCCATCTGTGGGGAGTGAGACGGACTCTGCTTTCTTGAGACTCTGTGTAACTTCAGCTATTGTCTCATCATAGAGAGCTGGCAACACTGTTTGACTGAAGTATGGCTGTGATGGGATTTTATACCTCAGATCCAAAGTCTGTACTAATTGCCTAAAGCCATCATTGTCCACACTAGAAAACGGCCATAGGTCCTTCGCTATATATTCGGCGATGGATCTTGTGATAGCTTGGGCTCTGGCACTGTTGGGCTGAAGTGTGGCCACAAATGATTCATGGAGAGTCTTTTGGCCTAGCTGTGTTTTTTTCTTTGCAGATTCTTTTAACATTCCGGGGTGATGATCTAAGATGTGGCTTCTCATATTTGACGTATTCCCTGATATGTATGTCAGGGCAGCATGGCAGTGTTTGCACATTGTTCTGTGTTTCTCGGTTACCTTCTCTGTGTCATTCTTTGATACAGAGAAACCATAATATTTGCACACGTCCGACGTCAGCGTTGCAGGAGCATCCGCGATTTCAATTTCCTTCTCTGTCTCCATGTTCTCATACATCTCACTGCTCCCTTCGGTCTCTCTGTGTGTTTTTTTTGTTTTGTTTTGTTTTTTGCACGGCACAGGCTGCAGGCAGGAGTGCAAAGGATCACGGGCAAGCGCAAAGGATCATGGTCTTTGTAGTTTTTATGTTGTTCTCGTCAGTTTGCTTCAGTTTTTTGCCTAGAGCCCTATCTTTTTATATCGTTATTGTCTGCGGTAATACCGCGGCATGTTTATTATCGCGATATTACAGATATCAATACATCCCTAATTCCTTAGTTTTGACACTGACGTTTGCTAAATGCACAGATTTATAACGCTCTGATGCTGATTATCAATAACTTAAACCACACCTAAAATTGTTTTTCATGACATTTTCAGCACGGACCCCAAATATTGCTACAAGTGCACAAAGTTGAATTTCAATTCCTAAAACCTCCAACATAGGGTTAAGGAAGGCTTGTCAGAATTGACTTGTTGTGTAGGTTGTTAAAATTACCAAAAAGACCACCAACAAAGCATCTAAGACCCTTGTTGCCCCAACCAGAATCTGTCCGAGCTGGGATAAATATATGATCATTACAAGTGGATGCAAGAGAGAGAAAGCTTTGCAATTGGAGCGATGCCTGAACTAAAAGCATATTTCTTAGGTGGAGTTCAAAGGTTGGAAGTACAAGGCAGGGACAGAGGATTCACAGTAAGATTTTGATTCCAGATTCTGATTCCAACCAAAATCATATGGGGAAAGGCAGGCTCCAAGCAGCAAGCAACTTCTGCTAAAACCTATCTGCATTTCCAGAATTAAACATGAAGCAGTCCTATTTTTCAGCTGATGGCCAAGCAGCCAACGTCCCTTGTAGTCCTGCTTGTAAAAGATTCCCTGTGATCTAAATGGCAATCTTTCCAGAGAAGTTAAGTTAAATTGGGTCTGTAAGCTCAGCCTCTCTTTGTAGAATTCTGGTGATGGTGTTATAGAATATTGACAATCCAGAATTGATTCACTTAAAGTTTGTCTTTAAAGTTGATGTTATTTGTCACAGTACAGAAAATATGTCATTTTTTCTTTGTATTTCTTAGTTGCTTTTGTTGTTTTTCTGAATTTGCTCATGGGCCAGATCAAAATGCCTCACGGGCCACTTTGCTGCCTAAACAGGACCAGGGGTGTTTAATTGTTCACCTTTTTAATTCACTTTTAAAATGCTCATCATTAGACATTGATGGGTCCATAATGATGACATGTTTGATCACATACGATAAAGTGGACACTTGCAGCATCATGAAAACTATTTTCGGTTATCTGCCACAATTTTTACTCTTGTCTCTTTTCTTCCTCAGGTTCACTTTTTCAACAGCTTCTTTTATGATAAGCTACGGACAAAAGGCTATGAAGGAGTCAAACGGTGGACGAAAAATGTAAGTGCCTGTCAGAACCTTTCCACACTTGGAACTGTTTTTCAGTTATATTGTTTGGTTCAATATGTAGCCATCTTGTCAGTTTGAATCACAAAGTGGGCCCACAAAAGCAGAAATGTCCCATCCCTGCTAACAGAGAGCCCCTATTTGCTAAGCAGTTTACATCAGTTAGCAGTTGATAGTTATGAGCTTTTTGACATCCAAACCTAATAATATTATACTGAATTGAAGTTCACCACAAATACAATTGTATAAAGGATATTAGTACATGGGCTCGGGAACACATTCTGTTTACTCAGCATCCCACCTTTCTTGGAATCAGGGTTGTGGTATATGAATGTTGTGCCATATTGAGGTGTGGAAATGCCATATTTTAGTATAACCTAAATGTTCCTCTTCTCGCCTAAGGTTGGCTAGTATATTGCCGATGATAGGACCAAAGGTTAACATAGACTTCTTTCAGCTTGTGATCTAAGAAAGCAAGGTCTGACAGTCTTTAAAGCTGCAGTACGTAAAATCAAGGAGAGAGCAGACTTAGCCTGAAAATTTGAACCAAAACAAGTTCCACGTCACTCCCCCTCCCTCACTGCTGCACTCATGCCCTGCCTCCAAGCCCCTCCTCCCTGCGGCATCTGCGCAGCTGCTGTGACACCCAGTAACGTTAGCCTTAGGATCGGAAACAAGCTAACTCCGCCCAGTCGCTACATCAGAGTCACAAACATACCGTACGTGCTGAGGAGTGTTACTGTAAAAATCACCATTTTAGCTTTATGGTTATTTGTTGTCTTAGCCGTATATGCTGTTATTGGCAGCAGCGGTATGAGCAGTTTCTCCTTTGCAGGTGGCTGTTGCTCCGCCATAGCTTTCACTAGCCTCCTGACGCTGCTCACAGAGCTGTTTGACTGAGCGGCAACCGGCAGCTTGAGCAGAGGGAGGGGGCGGTTCGCAGCGTGTGTGAGTAGTGATTGACAGATGTCAGACACTCTCTCAGACGTTCCTCTGATTGGTTGTTTTGCGTCGGGCACGGTGGATTCTTGCAAATCACAGTAGGAGCAGTAGGTGGGACCAATGGAGCCACAGGCAACATGTTTCATGTACTGCTGTCTGGGCATAGGGACAGTTTTAGCAAATATGACAAAAAATTACTTTTCTAAAAGTTATCTACTGCAGCTTTAAGTTCCAGTTAGTTGATGCTCCATTTTTCTCCATGGAACCGTAGGACTGCGTCTGTCCATGCTTTAAGAAAGCATGAATTATAAGCCATGTGATAAATTTTAAAGTAAAGCAGAACTAGACCACCTTTGCATTTGGTGCTTTGCATGGTAGAATATTTTTACCGAGGATGCTTATTGTTCCAGCATGTACCAGCAAATGAGAGAATCAGGTCCTTTCCAAAATGTCATTAGTGGAGGTAGCAGGATTGTTGTACAGAGGAAATTAATATGGTGTAGCACGTTCATTTTAATGGCAGCAATGCTAGATGCTAGGTTGTCTCATTGTCATCTTTGACATTTCTGCATGGTGAAGCGTGTATACTGTTGCCCAAGTATAGATAATGAATAACAGTAATTTCTTATTTGAATGATATCATACCACACATTGATGACATTACCATCCTGTTGTTTAGTAAAAGAGGATTAAACTTGTTCCAAATGATTTTATAGCTGGAGAAAGAGCCAAATTCATTGAAGTTGTTGAGAATGTTCTGAGATAGATTCCTGAAAAGGTGCTAGTTTCCCATTTAACATGTAGCAGTCTTTTTTGTGAATTGTAAGTCTTTATGAAAGCCACATCAATATTCCTCCTACATAAAGCAATAGCGAATGAGTCGATAGACAAAGAAAGACCAGAACTTGCTGAGGCTCTGGCTCTGACTCCAACTCCAGTTCTGGGTCCGGCTGCGAGGTGTTGTCATCATCTGGTGGTCTTGTTGTTTGTGTTGCCTAGCTCATGACAACATTTTTCTGTGTTCTCGGCCCTAGTGAAGACAAGAGCGCAATCCCTTCGTGGTTCATGTTCAAGTTTGGGATTCCCCTGGTGAAGCTATTTCTATATGTCCACAAACCTCTGGTGTTCATTAGGTGGCTTTAAACTGCAAACAATGGAAGTGGAACAATGCTGACTCCACTTATTCTGTACTTTCAATGGGTAGGAGGTGGCCTGGAATAATTCTGTCAAGCGTATCCCCTCCTTTTACTATTTTGTCCTTTCCCCTTTTCAGGTTGACATCTTTCAGAAGGATCTGTTATTGATCCCCATCCACCTGGAGGTCCACTGGTCGTTGGTCAGTGTTGACATTCCTCGTCGAGCCATCACTTACTTTGACTCTCAGCGGACCCTCAACAGACGCTGCCCAAAGGTAGGATTGGACAGCAGCACCAAGCCTTTACACTAGTAGATTATTACATTTATTATTTAAAAAAGATAAATAAATAAATATAAAAGCCATGAGAGACACTCTGTGAATGGAGTGTTGCAATGTGACCTACAAATAAGATTTCTATTTAGTATCCAGGTAGACTGCTGTCATATAACTGATCTGATGTGACGGCTAAAGGGCTGGGCAATGTGTAGTCTCTAATGACTAAAGATTGAGTGGAGTTGCCATTTTGGTTCATACTGAACTGAGCTTTGCTTTATTGGGGGGTAATACACAAGTCAGTGTGTCACTTGTGTGACATCTTTTACTGAATAAACTTAACATTTCATAACTTGGACAACACTGTTGACACGAGGTCCCATCTTTGTGTAGTATATATTAGTCTAGTTTTAGCAAGGCAAACAGTGCACATTACTGTGCACTGTCCTCACTGCTGTAATCAGTTGTTCTGATTGTAGTGGGTTTAATTCAGGGGTTCTCAGACTCATTTCTCGTAGGTCTGCATCTGACTTTTATTCAAAGTGAGCCACACAAATCCAAGGCACATAAGACTTAGTTAGTCCATATTTATTTCTAACCACATTTACACTAATTGTAGAAGTTGTGCAAAAGAGAAAATGAAAGACATTGTGTATCTTCTATTTAGGTACTGATAACAAATTCTCTAGTGTAACCTTAATGTGTGCAGCAACAACAAAGAGTATTCTCTCCAGTACTTGCCGTGACAACAATGTCGACAATAATGAAATAAGCCACATTCGTCTGGGACAGGATCACTGTGAATGATCTCCAGCTACACTGTATATTCAACATCACTAACAATTTTATTGATCAATCAATTGAATCAAATTAAAATAGAACATATAACAGTTCATGACGTGTTGTAGCTTATTCATAACAGGGGGCTCCTCACCTACATTTGTCCAAGGGCCAGAAAAAAAAAGACACTGTGGGAGCCAGATTTTAAAATAGAAAAATAATACAATTTATTCAGACCTAATGAACCTATTATTGTTTATTTTTTTCACTGTCTTACAAAATTTATGTAATTTTTATGGGCATATCAGTGTAAATAGACTCCTAAAAGAAAACCTGGAAAATCCATAATTTCCATAGGATACTTGGCTGTGAGCAAAAGCTCTCAGACCTCCACCAAGGAGGCAGTCAGTGCTCAATATAAAACCCACAGTTGACATATCCAACAGAGGACAAGAGGGAGGCCGGGGAGGGGTTCTGGAGAGGGGTGGAGGGATTTGCATGTATGTCAACAATAGATGGTCTAACAACATTAAGATCTAGAGCACGATCTGTACTCCAAATGTGGAGACGTTGACACTATCCCTGTTAAATTTTTAAAGAAGTATCCAAATTCAAAACCTTAGATTACATGCACAGCCTCAGAGAAAAACAGAAAGCCTCTCAACAGCAGGACTGGGTTTTACTCAAAAGCATAACACAGCAAATCAAAAATGAAATCCTTCGAGCCAAACTCAGGTATAAAGAAAAACTGGAACTGGAATTTCACCAGTTGTCCATTACTTAGTTATGGGTTGGGTCCAGATTGACTTGCCATTCAGTCCAGATCTGGAATGAGGCCTGGACTTTGAGATGCTCTGAATTAGTTTATGGATATGTATGGAGTATTAAAATGAACTCATTATACTGTACACTATTTGTTAATTGTCATTATTTCTAACATTTCTTTTTGTTTTTTGTTTTTTTGTTTTTTTATGTTTGTCACAGAGACAAAGAATAATGTGGTAAAATGAAGCACAGGAGCCTTTGACGTGTCTTACTTTGATTTATCGCTGTAGTCATTTAATTGAATCTTGTGTTGTTTGTTGTTTCCAGCACATTTTCAAGTATCTGCAAGCGGAGGCCATCAAAAAAGACCAACAAGACTTTTTGACAGGATGGAAAGGCTTTTTCAAAATGGTGACATGTTTTGTTTGTTGCTTTTGGCTTTGACAAAGATTCAGGTTACTCATTTCACAATGACTAAGATAAAAAAAAAAAAAAAAAAGAACATTGATGATCACTCTTGGGCAACAGGGTTGCTGTTGCTGCAAGTCATAGATACATGATTGTGTTAAATATGCATTTCAATAGTTTTACTGGGAATTCTAATGCATTGTCCAATGTGTGTTGCAGAATGTGGGTCGTCAAAACAATGACAGTGACTGTGGGGCCTTTGTGCTACAGGTGAGATTCCTTTGCTCTCTTCATTAAGATAAACTTCATTGATCCCACTTTGGGGAAAGTCACTTATTAAAGCAACTTAACAGTGAAAAGCAATGGAAAAATGTGATTGTGTGAAAAATAAAAATTAAACTATAAATGTATCTTAAAAAATCTAAGATGAGATAAATATGAAAGCTATATACACCATACACACCTTTCACTTAATGGTCCAGTGTGTAAGATTTAGGCAGATCTATTGGCAGAATATGGCAGTAAAAGTACGTTTGATTAGTGTATAATCACATGAAATAAGACTCGTGTTTTATTTTCCTTCCTCTTCCACAGAGTCTACCATTTTGCACTGCTATGTTTCTATAGTAGCCCAGAGCAGACAAACCAAATACTGACTCGAGAGTGCCTTTCACGTGTTCAGAGCCCACCATAGAAGAGGGTGAGGCGCGGGGGAGTCAGTTGGTTGCAATGAGTAACCTCACTGCTTAATGCTGCTAAATCCTACACTCTGGACCTATAAACAGATATGACTGTTCATACTGTTAGGGCTACACAATTAATTGGATTGTCATCTCAATGCCTCATTCACAAACATTTGTTCATCCATTGTGGAAGTCTCAGAACGATGGCATAGGATGTGGTTTTGAGACTGTAAGCTTTTTCTCTACATCATGTGTGTTTTGTTAACTGAACCAACACTGCTTGTTTGGGGAAGTAGGCTGTCTGTTCCTAAAGGACTGTTTCTACTGCACTTAAGGTATATGTTGTTCGCATCAACTATCTTACTCCAGTGAGTGGCTGGAGGCTGTCTTGCAGTAGCATCAGCCAGCCAAGCATGCTGATTTACTTATGAAGCTGATAGCTCAGCATCATAGGAACACACACCTACTGACTTGTGCTATGCAGTGTGAATGTGAATTACAGATGTGTTGTTCATTTGTTCTTCCTGCTAGTCAATAACTTGTTTTTTGTTTTCTCCTCATTTCCCTTCCACCATTCTGCAGTACTGCAAGTGTCTGGCACTAGGGCAGCCATTCAGTTTTGGCCAGCAGGATATGCCCCGACTGAGGAGGCAAATGTACAAAGAACTATGTCACTGCAAGCTCACTCTGTGACCCACAGCCGTACCCCGGCCGCCATCTCACCCTTGTTCCACCCCTGACCCTATCAAGATGGAGGGACAATGATATAACAAGAGGAAAAGAGGAGCAAATGGTTGACTGGAAAAAGAAAAACTTTTCTAAAACATTTTTTTCTCTGCTGACAACCAGAGAAACTACTTCTTCTTTTGTAGGTGATGTCATTGTTTCACTTTGTTTTGTCTCACTTTGCTTCCCTCTCTCCACCCTTTGAAAACTCTGAGTTAGTTTCCACGTCATCGTTATTCCTTTGTGGTTGAAAGAGGCCAAGACTAGCTTTCCTTCTGGGAATATGCTAATCTTCCATCCTGTTGTAGTCCACTTGTGTTTTTCATTCTGATTGGGAGCATGAAGAAGATCATGAAGATATCTAAATCCAGTCCAGATGAAGGGTTGGACCAGAGTTAGTCAAACCTGACAACGACTTTCATGTAAGAAGCCTGAGCACTGAGTGCAGGGGTAGCGTGTGTGTACGGCAGAATTATTTGAACCAGTCTGTGTAAGCTTGTGGTTAAATAGTACCAGTGGATTTCCATGCCTTCCATCCATCTAGTCCATGTATATTGTGTTCCATATCAAATGTCAAGTGTGAAACTCTCAGTCGTCGTCTTTTGAAAACAAAGAGAAGCATCCAACATCAAACACACTCCCCCATGCTACAGCCAATGTTTAGTTGATGACGCTATGTAGTCAGCACATAATGTTCGCCACTGCAGTGCGACGTGGCATTTCCAATGTATAATATTAAACAATTTCCTACATGTATAGGTGAATTTAAAGTGATGCAGAAAATGGAACTTCATAGTTGAGGCATGTCGACATCAGAAAACACTCATTCTAGTACATTTCAGAATTTACACAGCATCTTTGGAACACATCACATATTGACCCCTGTGCCGGATACTTGCTGTTGCCGAAACGTTGCCCCCATCACTCTTCCCTTCATAAATAGAACATGTGGGAGACTGGATCTGCATCCATGAATCAATGCCCAAACAAACCAGAATTGCATATTGGCCCAAGAAGGGGTATCTTTACATTACATATATCTTTTCCTGTGTTTTATCTCTGTCAGTAAATGTGTTGATATGCTTATTGCTTTAAACAAATTGTGTTAAAAGGAGGACTACTAATTTGTGTTATTTTCAGAATAAGTACAAAAGAAATCCTCTGGTTCGTATTTCTTTGAAAGTTTAATGGCCATTTTGGTGAGGACCACGATTGCTGCACAACAGATCCAGTATACTCACAATGGAGTTACAGTACCCTCCTCTTTTTATAACGAAAGACAAATTTTTTGAAAGCTGTGTGTTTTTAATATTTTTTTTTTCTTCCAAATAGGAGTTGATGCAACAGAGTCGACAGTTTTATATGTCTTCTCACATGGATCATTGTTGCTAAAAATAAAAATACACAGCAAACAAGTGATTGTGCATATTATCAATGCCACTGCGTGAGCATCAGGTTGTTACACTGACATGATGATCTACATGTTAGCCTGACTCCAGCAGTAGAGTGTAAAGTATTACATTTACTCAAGTACTGTACTGAAGTACACAATTCTGATACTGAAGAATTTCCATTTCAAGCCATTTAATACTTAAACTCCAAGATGGAAATGTTGTACTTTTTACTCATTACATTTCTCTGACAGTTCTAGTTAAGTTACTTTGCAAATAAAGATTTATCAAACACATGATGGACCTATGAAATATGATGTATTTTGATAGGTGGACGGCATAAGAGAAATAGGAAATACAGGAACAGAAAGACACTGATGAAATCTTGGACTTAGACTTTTAATTTATTGATCCAAATTTGAGAAGTTCTTTTGTTGCAGCAGCAGGTTAAACATACACATAAACATAAAATAGATACAATAAAGAAGAATAACGATGAGAATAAAACTAAGAGAAACAAATGTTCTCAAAGAATAAAAAGTAAAAGTATATTAACATGAAATAACAGCAATTCTTAATATATAACTAAGTATAAAGTTATATAATATGTATTATATAATACATATTATATAATATTATAATAAAAGAAGGTTCCTGACGGTAATCAAACCATGAATGTGGTGATTACACAGTATGCATCTATGGTGAGGAAACGTGTTCTAAAGTCAAGTGCATGGGAAAAGTGTTTGACAAATACAAATCAAACCCGTTTTTGTTGCTCAAGCAGAAAAAAATCATCTATCTACATGAAATGCTGTATTTATAAATAACTGCAAGCTCAGTGTCCAAGTTTTCGTATAAAAACACTTAAATGCGCATGCATTTTACAATTATTCAGATTAATTTCAGGCAGCCTGTTGTAGCAGCTCTTTCTCACCGTTAAAGCTGCAGTATCTAACTTGTATAAAAGTAATTTTTTGTCATATTTGCTACAACTGTCCCTATGCCCCTATGTCCCTAGCAATACATGAAACATGTAATCTGTGAAAAAAAAAAAATGGCTCCATTGGTCCCACCTACTGCTCCTACTGCGATTTGCAAGAATCTACCGCGCCAGACACAAAACAACCAATCAGGGCCAGAGGAGCATCTGAAGTCTGACATCTGTCAATCACTACTCACACAGGCTGTGAACAGCCCCCCCTGCTCAAGCTGCAGGCTGCTGCTCACTCAAACAGCTCTGTGAGCAGCGTCAGGAGGCTAGTGAAAGCTATGGCGGAGCAACAGCCACCTGCAAAGGAGAAACTGCTCATACTGCCGCTGCCAACAACAGCATATACGGCTAAGACAACAAATAACCATAAAGCAAATATGGTGATTGTTACAGTATCACTCCGCAGTGCGTACAGTATGTTAGCAACTGTGATGTAGCGACTGGGCAGAGTTAGCTTGTTTTCAATGCTAAGGCTAATGTTACTGGTTGTCACGGCAGCCATGCAGATGCCGCAGGGAGGAGGGGCTTGGAGGCAGGGCATGAGTGCAGCGGACGGGGAGGGGTAGTGACATGGAACTTCTGTTGATTTAAATTTTCAGGCTAAGTCTGCTTTCTTCTCGATCTTACCTACTGCAGCTTTAAGTATCCTCCATCCCTCCCACAAATACGTTAGACATGCATTTACTCATTTTTACTTGTCCATGCACTATGGACATTGAACTCATTGAGTTTTGCCTTGTCTTTTCTACTGGTTTTTGCATTCCGGGGAACCCAAGTGTAGCCATGGGCCCACTGTCTACATCGGGGATCAGCTGATAGTACTCCTTGACTGGGGAGAGACCCGATGCTTCCCCCAAACTGAGCATAAAGAGATGCTGCATTAGGATCATCAAGGACAGAGCTGAGCATTTTACGGCCTGCTGGCCACATCCAGTCCTTAGTGCATCCCTGTCTGGCCCCACGTGAGGTCAATCGTAAATTAGAACATAAATTGAAAAAGCATTTATGCTGTACATGCAATACAACTGTGTTGCTTTTATTTTGAAAAGCGTGCCATTTTTATGTATTTATTTATTTTAATTTATGTAAGGAACGCACATGCGTGGGTGAACAGGTACAAGTGATGCTGGCCAGCTAGCCCTCAAAATGTCAGCTCATGCCAAAAAAAGAATGGTTGATACCGAATGCTGTGTTTTCAACAAGACATGGACTGCTAAATTTTTATTTACAGAAGTCAAAGGTAAAGCCGTGTGCTTAGTTTGTGGTACACAGTTCGCTGTGTTCAAGGATTACAGTTTGAATCGCCACTACATGACCAAACACGAGGAAAAATACAAGAACTTGTCTGATCAAGAGCATGCAAAGGAGTCAGATTCTTTGCTAGCTAAGCTTCAAAATTAACAAGGACTTTTTACTAAACTTTGCACATCCATAGATGGAATTCATTTACCTGCAGTCTGACACACTTCTGACAGAGCACGTCAGGTCAGTCTCATTGCTAGAGTTCTACTCTTCCACACATGAGGAGGCATGCTCAGAAGATTCTAGTCCTCTTTAGATCCACCTGTGTAAGTGAACAGACATTCTCAGAGATGAAGTTCAATAAATCCAGATACAGATCCTCTGTCACTGATGATCACCTCTCAGCTGTCCTCCGCATGTCCACCTCAGACATTCAGCCAGATTTCAATGCACATGTTCAAGCCCAGGACAGACTGGATTTTTCCCACTGAACAAGTAAAATGAACTGAAAAACATTTAAAGCACATGTTGCTTTTGTATAGAGTTGATCAGTTGCTTCTCTTTAACATACTGCAAAACACAGTATTCAGTATTTGATTGAGTATAAGATTAACATGTTAAAAATAAAATGAAACACTGATGTAATGATTGTTTTTGTTTTTACTGTTCATTACTTTTATAGGAGTATTTTCGTATTTGACCTACACCACAATTTCATATATTTATATACAGTGCTTAACAAATTTATTAGACCACCTGTCATAAAAACGAGAAAACATAAATATTTTAGAAATCTTTAAAAAAAACTGTTTAAAACTAAAAATGTTATTGTTATTTATTTGGCAAATAACAAACTGAAACAACTAAATAGTCCTTTTTCACACATAATAACCAAAAAACGCAATATTTTGTATGGCCTCCTTTGGCCTTGATAACAGCTTGCATTCTTGTTGCTGTTTTTATGTATGTCTCACGGTCTTGCTTTAGATGAAACTTTTGTGTGATCAATTTTTGAATATCCCAAATTTGTTCAATAGGATTCAAATCCAGACTTTGACTTGGCCAGTCCATCAGTTCCAGTACTCCAGATTCCTTTTTCTTGGTCAAATAGTCTCTGCACAGCTTTGAAGTATACTTGGGGTCATTGTCTTGTTGGTATATGAACCCACGCCCAATCAGATTCAGTCCAGAAGGGATTCCACAATGCACTAAGATGTTGTGGTAGACAGTCTAGTTCATGATACTGTCGATTTTCACTAATTTGCCCACGCCGTTTCCACAAATGGAACCCCATACCATAATGGGATCGCCACCGTATTTCACTGTGGGTGCAATGCATCTGACATCAAAAGGTTCGCCAGCTTTTCTGCGGACATAAACACAATGATGCTGACCGAAGAGTTCAAACTTGGACTCGTCTGTCCAGAGTACCCTCTTCCTGTCATCAACAGTCCAGTGTTTGTGCTCCCTGGCAAATCTGAGGCGTTTCTGGATGTTTGCAGGCCGCAATAATGGCTTCTTCCAAGCCTTGGTCTTGCCAAGCCTTGTTCCATCAGTCGTCTGCTTATGGTCATTCTGGAGACTTTCTCCGACTCTGATCTAGAAGCATTCATCTCTGCCTGAAGATCAGCAGTGGTCTTCCTTCTGTCTCTAGTACTTAAAATCTTGAGGTGTCTGACATCTGCTTCAGTTAACTTTTGTTTCCTGCCTCTTCCTTGGCGCATTTTGTAAGTGCCAGTTTCGGCAATTGACTCCAAAGCATACTTGACCACACTGTGAGAACACTTTATGTCTTTCCCTGTTTGTCTCAGAGACCATCCAGCATCATGAAGTGCTTTAATGTGGACTCTTTCATTTTCAGTGAGCTCTCGACGTTTTACCATTTTGAACAGGAATGGGGAATTTCAAACTGAATTCACCTTTTTAAACCCAAATTTGAGCCGGCTCACTGGGCTTCTCTAAGAAGTCAGAAATTAATCAAGCATGACATTCAACCAATGTGCTTTACTATTTTCTCAGTTTTTTTGTAAATCATTAAATTTGAAAATTCATGGATAACAATAATAAATATATTTTAGCATTACAAATATCATTTCGGTTAAAGAGCTTCTACATATTGGTGTATTAACCATTACAGAAACATAGAAAAGAATTTTGGTAATTACCAATACTGTTAATTTAGGGCAGCTGTGGCATAAACCTTACTTCAGGAGGTGGTCTAATAGATTTGTTAAGCACTGTACATATTTACAGAATATCCTTTTTCTTCTGATTACCAGCAGCAGCTAATTGAAATATACAATTTACTGCTTTTTATTGAGCAGAATTAAGTTCAAGTTATTGTTGGTTTGGCCCTCCAACACAGCTCAGGTTTCATGTGGCCCCTTGTAAAAATTAATTGCTCATAATTGATCAAGGGGAATGTGTGATCCCTCACCGAAAAGATGGACAAGCTACCAGCGCTGACTCGGCACCAGAGGGAATACCATGAGGAAGATGGAATTTCCCTATTACTACTTGGTGTTTCACATCTTTATTATCACCACCACAACCACAATCCTTGTTCCACAGTCCGATGACTCAGCGGTTCTGTGTAACTTAACATAATCAGAACAAAAGTGAAATATCACATACGAGACACATCTAAAAATGTAAACATTGCTTTCTCAAATGTATGAATTTTTGTCTATACCGGTGGCTGAACTAGCAGTGAGATGTGCGCGCCACCTACATTAATGAGCAGACTTATGAGCAGCTGTTCAATTGACTATTCTATGGGTAATACAATTTCAGAAACCAACATAATGAATAATGTGCAAACAGTATGCCTGAGATGGGGGTTGGGGATGGACACAATTACTGTGCTTGTATTCACTCAATATGTTACATGCTACATCTGAGACAATAAAATACTGGATTTATTTTGTACTAACACCAAGGAGGCATAGAACTTATCACCTCCCCCTCCCCTGGGAAGATGTGATCACAACCTGGTGCAACTCCCACCTGTGTGCAAACCTCTCAAATACAGACAGCCAACGGTCACTCTTAGAGTGAAAGGATTGTCCACCAAGTTTGATGAGGTTCTGATGAACTGTTTTGATACAGCTGCGTGGGAAGTACTTTGGGATGCTCATGGAGAAGGCATTGACAATCTCACACACTGTCTAATGGTTTATATCAACTTCTGTGGGGAGAATGCCATACTTTCCAGGACTGTACAGTGTTTTCCAACAGGAAACTTTGGATTACTCCTGACATAAAGGCTCTCCTCAAGGAAAAAAGAGGAGCTGAAGAGAATCAGCTCGGGTGAGTGGTGCCCTCGTTACTTTGAGTCAGTGGGACACTTAAAATGAAGAGGGAAGGGGCAAGGGTGGTGAGGCCTCAGCCACTTTCTCCATCACCTCAACCATAATTTTGCAGTTAAAAAAAAAGAAAGAAGAAAAGTGGAAATGGGTGTGGTTTATTTCACCAGATTCAGGAACTTGGTGCCAGCCCATTAAAAACTTAGAATACAAGGAGGAGGACCTTAAAATCATTTGTAAATGTTACAGGAAGCCTGGGACTGGGACTTAGAGCGTAGATCTGAATCAAGGATAACACCAGGACATGTAACAGTTAATTTCCCCAGATTGTTAAACGCATTTCTTTTTGTTTTACTTCAAAAAAATATTGCCATTCATTTTGGGGAGGCTGTGGCTCAGTAGGTAGAGTGGTCATCTGCCAATCAGGAGGTTGGTGGTTCAATCCCTGGCCTCAGCAGTCCATATGCCGAAGTATCCTTAGGCAAGACACTGAACCCAAAAAAAAACTGCTCCCAATGCTGCGCCATCGGTGTGTGAATTCATATGTACCTCACTTTGGATGAAACTGGCTGCCAAATGACTAATTGTAATTGTAATTTAACTGCAACATCATTTGGTGCAGCACAGATGTCCAGTTTTGTGTCATCAGCATAACTATTGAGACATACATTGTGCTTTCTAAGGATGTCACCAAGTGGCAGCATGTATAGTAATGGACTAAGGCAGGTCCCTTATGTAACTCAAAAACAGATGTCATATTTCTTACATGATCTGCAAGACTGACTTAAAACTTTCTCCTTTTGAAAGACCAACTTTTTTTCTGTCAGTCCACCTCTATTTGACCTCTAGTGGAGCAGCAGTATTTAAGGAAGATGACATGGTATTATTGAAATGTTAAACCATGTCATTTAAAGAACAATCATAACTGTGTGACTCAAATAATTGCACAATATTACGGAACTTTGCATCAGACTTGTCATCTAGGAAACCCTCTTTTGAACCCAGTATTCCCTTTTAGTCTTTGTTATGATTAGGCTGACAGTACAAAACACAGTGATGATCACAAATACATAATTTCAAAACTGAAACCTTGTCAATGTTAAACCCTATCCAGAATATTTCCATGCTGATGGGTGGCTGCATTTACAAGGAAATAAAGGTTACATTCACAAACTCTTTGTGTTTGGAGTTATTTTTGTTGATATGAATATTCCAGTTTCCATTCAGGATTAATCTGTCATATCAAGTGATACCAATTTTGATCAGCTCAGAGAATTCCTACATAAACAGCAATTAATATCTCGGTGGCTGATACAACAAAGCACTGATAATTCTGGCTTGAGCTCAAGAGCATGATATTCACATAATGTTAATTCACCCATTTTAATGTCATCACACACACAAACTGTAGAAAAAATATGCCTGCTATCCTTCCTGTTTTGTCTGACTGATAAAAATTAGAATTTGGAGGACAAGCCTCAACCAGTGTTACGATACTAGTTGTAGTGTTTAACCAGATCTCAACTAAAAACATAAAATGAAAGCACTTTTCATTTATCAGATCAAGATCATTAACCGAAAAACATTTGTGACCCAACTCAAAGTTTAGCTAACAAGATTCTATGAGAGGAAAGGAGATTGGCTGTGCTGTTACATTTTTGTACGGGAGTAAAGGGGGGTCCAGTTCCAGATTACTCACGACAACAGACTGACAGGGTTTAGGCTGGAGCATTAAGGTAGGCACCTGGGCACACAAAGACAGGAGTGAGGAGGGCAGGTAGTTGACAAGGTAATCGATCACAAACACACTTAAGTGCTTATATACTGTCGCAGCAGCAACAACCCCTTGACCAGGCCTGTAATCAAATAATTGACAAAGCAAAGATTGGGATGTTTTCTTAATCCTACAATCTGGCCTCTTGGATTGAGGGAAATTGCAGCTGCAGGAGGAAAGAATGACATCCCTGTTGAAATTGGGACTCCAGTTCCCGAAGATCTTTTTTATAAGATATATTTTATAAAATAATAACCTCCAGTACTTCAAAGGGCATGTTTTCTTGGGGATGGTGGCTTCTCCCAGGTATGCATATACCTAAAGAAAAAGTAAAAACAAAAACAAAAATAATTCTACTTACTTTTCTTCAAAGCACTGACAGCCAAATGTTTATTTTATTCACTTTATGTACATTTTCATGTGAAGCACTCAGCAAATAAAATAAGTTTTCTAATAAAGTTTATTATTTACTCACCTGTGATGCTGTTTCGCCTGTAGTTGCTTGTTTGGTGACATCATTCTCTACAAGGATTTCTGGTACATGTCCTGCAGGCTCCCAGATCGGGCCCTCGTAGATGGGGGGTCCTGGTCCTCCTGCCCCGGGTCATCTGCACTGGCACCAGCAGCCTCTTTTTACTGATCATTGCCCACACTGGCCATTTCATCCACAACATTCAGCAGCATATTCCGTGCTCCCTCCTTCTCATCCGGGTCAAAATAACAGTCTTTGTAACGAGCATCAACCATGGTTGCTATTGCATAAAGAAGTTCAGTTTGCACACCATTAAAGCATTTACTGACAGCTTCCAATAGAGTATGTTTGGCTGTTTGCACACCTTTGTCTGATTCATCCATCTTGGCAAGCAGCCATGTCAGGGACACCACACCAGGGATGACATCTGCAGCAGTGGCCTCCGCAGAGCTGATGTCCTTGGTTAGCTGTTCAAAGGGTTCCAGTAGGGTTCATAATCAGCAGCATATGCACTTAAAGCCCTCTTCTGCTCCACCAGACTCTGCATCATATAATAGGTGGAATTCCATCTGGTGGGGATGTCTTGTTGCAGCTTTTTCACAGGCACGTTGAGTTCTTTTTGTATGTCTTCCAAACAACTGCAAGCAAGCGGTGAGTGCTTGACGTGGCCTACAACTCGCCTCCCCACGGCCAGTGCATCTGCAATGCTGCGCTGAAACAGGGCACCTCCATTCACTGTGAGCTGCAAGGTGTGCGCCATGCAGGGCAGACTTGGGACACCAAACTCCGACATAGCTTTTGCCATGTTGCGCGTTACCTTATCAATGCTATGCTATAGCATTGATAAGGTCTGTGGTTGATTATGGCAGTGTGGCCTATGGGTCAGCAGCTAAGTCTCTATTAAACAAATTGGATGTTATCCAGGCACAGGCTCTGAGAGTGTGTAGTGGGGCAACTAAGACTTCACCAGTTCCTACCCTACAGGTAGAATTGGGTGAAATGCCTCTAGAAATCAGGAGAAGGCAATTGGTGGCGAACTACTGGGCTAATTTGCAGGGGCACAATAATTCTCATCCCACGAAGGGAGTCTTGCAGGAGTGCTGGGAGGATGGGAGGAGCCACAGACAAAACTTTGCTAGAGAAGCGAATAATATCGCAAAAGAATTTGGAGTATTCAATTTGAATGTAAGTCCAACGGTAGTTTATCCAGAGGTGGCTCCATGGATGCTTGTGTGGCCTGAGGTTGACTGGTATTTGTTAGAGGCTAAAAGGAAGGAAAAAGGTATGGTTGATTTGGTGAGTGCGTTTAGATGTAATGACAGAGTATAGTGATTTTACACATATATACACAGATGGTGCTAAACAACCTGAGACAGGAGTGACAGGATTTGGGGTGGCAGTTCCAGCAAAAGGAATTGGGATTAATAGAAGAAAATCTAATAAATTAGGAGTGTACACAGTGGAAATGGTGGCAGTGCTGGTAGCGTTACGGTGGGTGGAGAAAGCTGGTCTGGATAAGGCATTGATTATGTTCAGATTCATCTTCAGTGCTAGCAAGCTTAAGGTCATTCCATTCAAACAGTCGTCAAGACATACTGTATTAAGTCCTTCAGTCAATTACAAGAATAGTTCATCAGGGAGGTCAGGTAAAGTTTCTGTGGGTTCCAGCGCATGTAGGGGTGAGGGGGAATGAGAGGGCGGATGAGTTGGCTAAGAGAGCTTTAATGAAAGGAAATGTAGATATGCAGCTCAGAATCAGCAAAGCAGAAGTTAAAAGTGTAGTCTGGGAAAAGAAAAATGTAATGTGGCAAGAAAGGTGGGATGGAGAGGAGAAAGGGAGGCATCTTTATCAAATTCAAAAGAGTGTTAAAGGTGGGAGGATGAGCAGTGGATACAGGAGAGAGGAGATTGTGTTGACAAGGTTAAGGTTGGGGCATAGTGCACTAAATAAAACATAGAAACTGATAGGGCACCAGAGAGGCACTAGACAGGCCTGTGTGAGGGATGTCAGGAGGAGGAGGAGTCAGTGGAGCATGAATTTCTGAGGTGTAGGAGGTATGAGGTGCAGAGAGAGGAGATGATGAATAAGATGAAGGACTTAGGGATACAGGAATTTACATTAAAAGGAGTAATGCTAAGTATGGGAGAGAGGGCACAGGTTAGGGCACTGATAGAATTCTTGAGGGGGACAGGGGTTTATGATAGAATCTGATGGATAAGCAGGGTTAAAGGAATAGGGGGTTGTAGCTGATGGGTGTGGAGAGTAAGTCTACTGTCTGGTCCACACTCCGGAACAGAAGGTGGCGGTAATGCACCAATAAGCTGGATGCCAACTGCCATTAAGCCAGAAGAAGAAGAAGAATGTTGTACATACTGCCACCTGCTGTACGAGAGGCATATCTGTCAACTCCCGTTTTCCCAGGATTCTCTCGTATTTTAGCCTTCTTCCCCACTTTCCTCCCGTTTAAATATTTTCCTGTAAATCTCGTGTACTTTTTACCTTTGTAATTACAGATCCAATTAGTCATTTGGCAGACGCTTTTATCCAAAGCGACGTACATATGAATTCACACACCGATGGGGCAGCATCGGGGGCAGTTCAGGGGTTCAGTATCTTGCCCAGGAATTTCTCACCATGTGGACTGCAGAGGTCAATGATCGAACCACCACCTCCTTTTTTTTTTCTTAAATATATATATGATTTTTATTGAATGAAAGTCATCAATACAAACATTTCAGGCATATTACCGACCTCCTAATTGCCCGACGACCACTGATTTCCTGTAGAAGGAGAAAACAAAAACTTCACGGGGCGCATAACCGCTTATGTGTTTGCTAGATTCCATTCGGGACAGGAGGAGGTAAATGACATGAGCACGGTCTACGACAAAACAACTCTAGAGAGTATTACAGGCGAACGTTTTTTTGTTTGTTCGTTTGTTTGTTTGTTTTATTTTGTTTTTTGCATAGCAACCCGGAAGCAGTACGGCCTGTAGCCTTCAAATGAAAGTGACAAAGTGTAACTTAGATCAACATTTAATTTTAATTGCATTTTGTATACTTCAAATAAATAAATACAACTGATACAAGATGTGTGTAATTGTATTTTCTACATAGTGAGGACCAGAGGAAGTTTTTAATTATAGAGTGAGGACTTTTTGGCCAGTCCCCGCAACTTCAAAGGCCTGTTTGGAGGTTCAGACTTTGTTTAAAGGGTTAGGTCAGAATTAGCTTTTGATCAGGGTAAGGGTAAGGGTTAGGCATTACGTTGTGATGACAGTTTAGGGAAGGGGCTTCGGAATGCATTGTGTCAATGTCCTCAGGACAGACTAAAACTTCTTTTAATGGGGACAAAATGCAAGTCCCCATGACGTTAATAATTAAATTTTCGGGATAATTGTTAATGGACGGTCAATTCTCTCAAATTTCTTATTGTGTCTTTCAATAAAAGTGAGAAAAATAAATCTTATTGATAACAACAGCTCACATGCCAATAAAAACCTGATCAAAAGTCAAGAGGCATTCAACAATTATATTTGAACACCGTGAATTTTTTAATATTTATTTTATTTTACTTTATTTCATTTTATTTATTTATTTATTTTTGAAGAAAATGGCCATGTTTGAAGTTTCAGCCGAGTAAAATTTTGAATCAAACCGAATGACACAAAGCTTTTATTATGAAAATATTGCACCGGAAGTGGTATCACTGTCGTTGCTTCAGTCGCACAGGTGGGTTAAGGTTTAAAGTACGTTTATATTCAGGAAGGAAAAGGCACACTGGAGAGACGAATTCACCAGAGTTTTCTGTTGAACCTTGCGAGTCTACTGTGGTTATTGTTACGTCAGCTTGGTTTGAATTAGTAACTTGAGTGATGAAGCCGCCTCCTCGCACACGAAATAAACCAGATCGCAACCTGAAACCTGAATCGGTACCGAAGCGTTCAGGCAAAGTTGTCTGTACGTGGCAGCAAGCCGAACAGAAGAAGCTCCTGAATGCCTTAAAAAGACTCAGCAGGACCGCCGCCGGCGACGGAGACGTCGACTACGCTTTCCTGAAAAAAAATGTGCCAACTCGATCCATTTCAGAGGTAAGTGTTACAGTAAGGTCTGTTCTCAATGCTTTGGAGGGATATTACAGACAAACTCAATTTCCACCTCGCTAAAGATGCATTTCAGCTTGTTGCATTTTGTTCTATACATTGTTTTCTAATAAACGTGATAGAAGGCTGATAGCATGTACATGCATAATGTCGGTCATTTTATTTTAGAAATTATATATATGTCTACTCCCCTTAAGGTAACTAGATTTATAGACTCTGTATGAACGTTCAGCTACAAATGTACGACCACTCTGAGCGGCTGTAACAGTCAAGGATGAAAATGTTCCTGGCCTCTGAGTAATTTTCACTTATTTCTTCAGCTCCTCAGTGACAACCGGGGCATGATCTTAAAATAAGACGTCAAGGACAGTTATTGATACCAATAACTGCATTAATGGCAATAAAATTATTAATATTAATTAATGGAGCATCACATTGAGATCTGGGACTAATGACCATATCGTGAATACAGTCTCACAGAAGGGGCTGTTCACTTAAAATGGCAATGTTCTAAACACCATTTTGTATTTGTCAGATGAACAGGGAAGGGTTCAATCTGAGCACTGACTCTCATAACAGCTGTTACCACAACACATATGCACAAATAATATGCACAAACAACTACAACAAATGTACAATAGTGTTTATTTTAGGTTCAGCAATACTGATGAACCATCAAGAATCCTTCAATCAATAAACATCTGTTGTCTAGGTATATGCAACAAACAGATGGCAAGTGTCTCTTTATCACACAGAAATTTGGCGTGTGAGCTCAACTCAGAGTTCGTCAGCCGTGGCACTGCTTTTTTAACTGATAAAGTGCCACTTAAGTACCACAGTGGCAGAAAACTAACCCAAAATAAAACAAAGCCAGATGGTGCAGGCACAGAGAAACAAGCAGCAAGCACAATGACTGAAGTATCTCAAACAGCAACAGGACTGGGGGATCCATTAATTTCACATCAATACAGTAAAACTTATACAACAATCAACTGTACAGTCAGACACTATCATTAATCTTTCTCTGCCCAGACAACAGCATCTTACTTGACATCACTTTTGAACTGACTATCGTGTGTTTCAGTTCATCCAGTGTGTCCAACTTTTCTTCCAGATGATAGGAACGTTGTGTCAATTTCGAGGCAGTTTACAGCAGGGTTATCCCTGTTGGCAGCGGAGGAAAGAGTGGAGAGTCGACTTAATTGAAATAATTTTAAATCTGGGACTTACTTCTGCAGGAAAAGTGAGATCACTGGCTACGCGAACAGCTGATCTTTATGAGGATCCAATTGTGTTCAATGAAAACAAACAGTCTGTCACTCATCCAGTGAGTTAAAGGACTGTTGCCTAGGCTAATTAAAGTACTAACCTTTGATTGGGAATGATACACCCCCGTAGCAATTTCACGTCAGAGTGGAAAGGTCATTTAGAGTGGGGTGCGTTGATTCTTGATGATGTTATGGCCATGTTGCAGGGATTGTCCCTGAATTCTGCTAGGTGTTGTCAAATGAGAAACCAGGATTTGGATTCAAATCAAATCTTGCACTCAGTTGTGATTTGCAAAAACAAGCAAATAATACAACATGCTATAGAACAACTTTAATTGTTTACAATGTATAGGTATGTAGTTTATGTTGAAATAAATATACCAATACACATAATATGTCTCAGTTTGATCTCTTATAGACATAATGTGTGAAAATAGATGTTCGAATGGTTTGAATGTGTGTTCGTTTTTTCACAGGCCTGTTATGTACTGTATGTAAAGCATTGTGGACTGTCCCTTGCCTCCATTAGGTCCACTCTGTGGTGGAATCTCTGAAGAACAAAGTGATTTCATGTGCAAGCTTTAAACTGAAAAAGAAGCAATGGGAGGAGAGGAGGGTCAGAAAGCCCATTGAGGTGTGGACACAAATGGCTTCTGCTGTGGCTGGAACCCTTGAACAACCCATTTCCACTGCTTTCTCTCAGGTACTGCAATATTGCAATGTTGGGCTGGATAACGTTGTTATTATCATTTTGTTTTCTGTTTTTTTTTGTTCTCAAAGTGGTGTGATAAAATTTAGGATAACACAAAATTTTTTGTTGATCAAAAAATGCAGGATTCATCTTTGCCTTGTTCCAGACAATGTGACTCTGCTGCCTGTGACTTTTTTTTCCTTTCAAAAAACATCCTGCTGGCTGAAGTGATTTGATAAGGAAAACTACTGTTCCTGCTCACTTCTGAAATCATTGACCCCCACTTTGAATCTTTCATCACTCTCTTCAAGACATGAATTTTACTATGGCCAAACAGTCAGTACCATGGATACCACGGGGTGGTTGTACTGCCCCTTCTGCCACAGTTTGCGTGCCCTGTCTTGAATATGGCTATTGTGCCCTTAATGTAACATTGAAGCTCCTAAATAGCAGATCCAAACATGTCTCCTTTTCACAATTTCTACAACTAGTGTAAATGTAGGTCAGTCAGAAATAAAAATTTACTAACTGTCTGAGCCTTGTCTGCCTGGTTTCAGTTTCTAACAGCATTATGCAGTACTGGTACTCAGTTTCTAACAGCATTATGCAGTACTGTACGTGTGTGTTTTTAAACTGCTTTCTCGAACATGATTCACTCAATGGTGTTAATAATGACTCTTGATTAAACATGAAAGCTCAACATTCTCGTTGCTCTTTCATTAGGCTTCCCTTTTATCAATAATATTAACATTTATTCATCCAGAAACTGTTTATCCTCCTGAGAACCAAGGAAAAAAAAGTATCTTTCAGTTAATTTTTTTTGTGATTTCCTGCCTCTTTGGAGCTTAAACAACAACTCTCAATTTAGAATTCTATAAAAATATTTTTACAGCATGTTCACTGCAGTGGACAACAGAATGATTTCACCATAACACAACAAAATCATAATAGGCTGACAAGAAAACAAGAATGTCAATTCATTTTTTAAATGAAACTGAATATTTGGCCTGTATCTTCTGTTGAACCGCTGAACAAAATTGACATTATTAAACATTCATGACTTTGCTATTATTTACCTAACAAAAAGTTTAACTGATCTCTGACTCCAATTTTAGGATTCCTGACATGTTAATAAACAAGAAAATATATGATTAACATAGTTAAAAAACAATATCTGAACAATATTTGATTTATCTTTTCTCTTTTCCTGGTGTTTGTGTTTTGCTGCAGTCTCCATTTTGTCTCAACATGAAAACAAAGTTTCCCTCATCCCACCCAAACACATGAAATATCATTGGAAAGGCCAGGATGTCCTCTACTGAGCACACCAGGACTTAGTAGGGTAGCGCAAATGAGTCAAAAGATATAAACCAAAACCAAATGTCCACTACAGAGGACACATTAAAAGCCTGGGTCTCAAGGATATTATGACCTCCCCTTTCTTTCAGCTGCTGTGTTTCTGCAGTGTATCTCATGACAAATCAGTGTTGTAAAAGTGTTTTAAGTAATGTTTGTGACTGCTCGTATGATCTCAGATTACATTAGTCTTGATCATTCTTAGCCTATTTATTGATTATATTTTATTGTTAAAATATAACAATAACAATTAATACAGTGAGTTCCCATTTTAAAAAATCACAGAGCATTTTGTTAAGAAGTCATTCAGGATACAGTTGTAATGAAGTCAGTACTGTTTCAATACGCTGCCTCCTAATTGTTGACTGTATACTGTTCTGACTTCATAATATGTAATTGCCAGTTATTATTGCACCATGGGTTTTGGGCTTGGAGACATTTTGGTCAGGATGTATTTGTTAAAGGTCAAATGACCAGGCCTGTTTCCTCACATTGTCCTCCTCTTCCTCTGTTTCTCAGATGCTGATAGTCTCATCCACAGAACCTCGCACCCTGAGGAACTGTGACCCTCCCCAGGTCCACAGACTACCCACGGACAAGGACAGGTCTATTAGTCGAACCGTGCCTTTGAGACCAATGCTTCGTTTGCCAGTCCAAGGTAGGCCTTTGTGTTATTAAATGTACTGAAATTTGGTGGACAAGAAAGATGAGCTGCCAGGACAGATGCACTACATTCTGACGGAGACAGTGTTATGCAGGAAAAAAGCTTTTTCTGTTTGTTTGTTGTTGTTTTTGTTCCAAGACTGAATAACTGAAAGTGTCAAACACAGAACCCTAGAATATTATAAACATTCAGACAGAGTGACTTTCTATTCATGTAGTATCTGTGTCGTCCTGTTGTCTCTTCATAGTCACTTTTGTCTCTGTACTCATTATGAGTCAATCATTTTGAGCCACTTTGTGGTCATTTGATTGACAAATGTTAACAGTCACTTCAAACATGAGCTCTGATGCAAAGATGACACTCCTTGATCAGATTTATTCCTCCTTCCTTATTTCCATGTTACTGTGATAAAAGTTTGTTTTACAGCTTTAACAATAACATTTTTCCCCCTTAGGTGAACATCCTGGAACCAACACAGCTCAGCCTCCCCATGTAGTCAAGACTCCAGCACCAACCATGGGCCCAGTGCTTAGAGTGCCAAACAGCAAAATCCCTCCACCCCAGCAACAACTTTCTACCACATCTGTAACCTCACCCACTGCCACCTCCACCACTCAGTCTGCTGCCACCTCCTGTCAGCCAGATGCAGCAAGAATACTCATTGCACCTTTAACATTCCCACAGACTGTGACTCCAGCTACAGGACAAGTCAGACCCAGTTCTAGCCCTGCAGCAGTGGTAAAAAGTCAGAGTATTGGCAGTTCTGTAATCCAGACTACCAAGCAGCCCTCCGAGCAACACCCCATCACCGATTCCACCACCTGTACTACACCATCCTCTGCTGCCTCTTCCAGTTCAGCCAACTCCAGCTGCTCCACACCGCCACTGTCCACAGCTGCTGCTGTATTGCACACCAGGTTTGGACGCACCAGCAAATATGCCACAAAAGACAGTCCCAGGATGGTTGGCGTCAAGTGCGTAGTGGACTTTGAGAGAATCTATCGCTACCTGAGTGTCATCCACAAGCCGAATGAGGAGTGTAATCTCACCCCCATGGGTGAGCTATAGATGCACAGCTTGGTGTCATCTTCAAGTGTATTTTAATGTTAACATCATGGCAGATACGTAAACAAATCCCCTTCAGTCAGATGCAACAATTCAACATACAACACCCCATTAGTGAGGTTATCCCCTATAGCATTCTATTCTTTCTTAAAATGGAATTTATTTAAGAATTTTTGTGTTAGACAAGTCACAATAGAACCCCAGCATTATGTTTCAGGTGTGTCAATATGGAATTTTGGAGTACATAACGATAATTGTCTGTTTGTTGTGGCCAGTACCAATATGAAAAACAGATAATACTATGCAATACAATACATTACATTAATTTATTGTAATCCTGTTTGTAATATCACAGCTTCATTTTCTTAAGATGTAATAAGGCTATCACTTTTTAAGTTAAGTTTAAGTTTGTTATTTTTTTGCTGTGGAACCCAACATACACACTGCTTCTTTGATACAGCAGTGTTGTGAATAATGGGTCAGCATGGCTTTATTTACGGATGGGTCCATAGGGCATGCACTTGGTCAAGCTGGATTTAAAGAGCTCCCTCAGCTGGACCCAAATCCATAATTTTGTCATTCTAATTGAAGTCGAAAGAAAAATAAAGTCCCAATATTCACACGAATTTAAGTCAGGCCTTATACCCTTATTGGCAAACCTGTGTAGCAATCCCCTCTGAACCAGGTATCAAGGGGCATCCCATCCCCAATACCAGTAATTAAATTTTTTTATTTACTGGTGAACACTATATTGGCCACCAAAATATTGTTTATCTCTAATGTATTTGCTACCGTCCATTTTAGTGTAGTTGTTCATGTTGTTCTTACATGTAACTTAAACTTTGAGACTTTCCTTTACTGCTGTATTAAAATTAATCTTTTTTCTTTCTTTCTAATATTGTATCCTCTAGAGAGTGCCATCGTATTGGATCTGTTGATGTCTCTGCCAGAGGAGCTTCCCCTGCTGGACTGCAGCAAACTCCACAAACATTTGATCCAGGTAAAATTGTCTGCACACTAGTTAGCTCCTCACTGGAAACACAGTACAGACATTTTCTTTTTTGTTTTAGAAGGAAAGAAACAATGTATTGCATTTAATGCCAAATTTACAAGAAGCCACAAAAGATTAAGAATTTGCTTTAGTTTGCAGTTTATTAAGTTTCTCCTCACCCAACAACTCTCGTAAGTGCACAATTTTTGTGAGGGAGTCTGGGGATTTTGTTTTCAAAACAGTTAAGTCAGAGGTTATGGCCCAAAATAACAGTTTGAAAGTCAAAGAAAGAGACAGAGACAAAAACAGTTTCTATTGATTAGATGCATTATAGAGTTAGTTTCATTGGGAAACCCAGGTTTGAACACTATCTCCAGCTTTCACTGTCACTGCCAGGCTGGGTCAAGTTCCAATAGATCATACAAGCTCAGTACTGTCGTGCTCAGTCAGCAGACATTGCCATTTTGCGTAGCAAGGAAGCAATTTGACATCTAAACTACTGACTCTAAACTACGCAAAAAGCTGCGGACATGTGAGTTCTGTGGCAAATGTGCACGTGCGGTACTCATGTCTGACAACACGATACAGCAGCGTGGTGAAGCAGTTTCAGCCAATCATGGTAGAAAAGCGCAGAGTAACGAGTCTGCCGAACCTATAGCGTAACATCCCCCCACTCCCCTCCTCCCTGCCTCCTCCTGCCCTCTGCCTCCCTCTCCGTCCTCTGTTCCCCACTCGCTGCAGTTGGCGCTTAAAAAGGTAAGTGTGTCAGCGGACCTGTCAGCTTTTGGTAAATGTGAACCATTACGCATAAGGTTACTTTCACTGTGGAAACATTCGAGCCAAAGTCTAAGTGAAAAAAAGAAAAAAAAAGATTTGCAAGGTTTTTTTCTTAGCAAATCTATCAATTGCGTTCCTCTAATGACCCTAATGCATCGTCAAAGAAAAAAGAGAAAGAAGAGGCAGCAGTGCATCTGTGTGTGTGTGTGTGTGTGTGTGTGTGTGTGTGTGTGTTTGTGTGTGTGTGTGTGTGTGTGTGTGTGTGCGCGCGTGCGTGCGTGCGTGCGTGCGTACGTGCGTGTGTGTGTGTGTATTTTAGCCTTTATATATATCCATTGCAGATAGAGTAGGCCTGTATATAAGGAGGAATGTGATTATTTATACAGTTTAAAAATGTAGCCAACAAATCTTTTGCAGCAAGTTTTGCAACCACTATCATGGCAGATGAGGAAGACGAAGACAGGGAGGGACAGGGCAGCAGACCTGCCAAAAAGAAGAGGGTCCATGTCCCCCAGAAGTTTTTGAGTAAATATTAAGAACAGTGGCCATGCTTCCAACCCTCTAAAGTTCCTCATCATGCATTTTGCACAGTGTGCAATTATGATGTGAATATATAAATTAGCCCCGGTGATGTGTGCATATGTGCTGTAAGCCAATTTAATTATTACATTCTTGAAAACAAATACACCTATTGCAATATACAAAATAAATTATTACCATTTTAATTACATACATATTAAAATATTTTTTAATTAATAATAATAATAATAATTATTATTATTATTATTAATTAATTAATTTTAGCTAAATAAGAATTGAACACTGACATGATCAGTGCTTTGGTGACAAGAAAGGTGAGCATTGTTGCAAAAGGGACCATCTGTCACATGGAGGGTTTCAGTGATGCTCTATTAAAGAAGGCAAAGTCAGCAACCTATGAGGCAAAACAGTCCAGAGCAAGTTCCACTCCAGGAAGGAGTAATGACTGATGCAAAACCTGTAATTAAAAGGGCATCAGGGTCAAGGTCAACAAAATAAAATAAATTTAACTAATATAGTTTCCTTGGTTTGTTAACAGCATTTTTATGTTTTGAAAGTGTTTCTGTGTTCCATTGAAAGGCTGTCATGACACAGTATATACATGGCTTAGAAGGACATAGCATTTTTTGGTTTTCTGTTGATGGGTTTGGATATTTATGTTAAGAAATAGTTATAGAATGTAATTACAGAGTGCAAAATGTCTATATTTTCTTTATTAAAGGTACTGTAATATAAAATATAGGTTTTATTGTTTTTTTATAACTGATTTCCATCCAGTGAATGGGGAAATTACTGTGTGCAAAGCAATGGAGTTGCAAAAGTCTGCGAAAAAAAGCCGCACAATACAAGTGGTACTCAAAATATTTTGACAAGGTTGGCAGGTCTGCATTGCACTCAACAGTGTTTCTCATGGAATTAGATTCTATTTCTGGTTGTAGTTGACAGCACATGCAAGCGTTCTTAAATTATTAAATAACACCATATATAAGATGTTCCACTATAAATGTATTGATTGACTTCACACTGTGTGAAACAAATAACAACATATATACAGCACAGTATTACATTGCTTCACATAGTGTCAAATAAATGCAAATATATTTTCCTGTTTGGCCCAGTCCAAGCATCGGGAACTGTAACACAGTGAAGAGACGCACATCAAAATGCAAGTGGCAACTAGCTTGCATTTTGCATATGACGCCTCACATGACCACATTTATCCTTACATGCCCGCTAATAACTTGGGGTTGGGTCTCTGAAATTGAATGCGTTGTGTTGAGAACATAAATAGACTAACTTATCAGTCTAACTTATTTTTCATGAGACTAACCATTTTTGAACTCCAGATTGATTCTATTCAGGAAATTGGCCAGCCGTATTCTCTACGGGAAAAGACCAACCACAGTCCTTCCTCCTGTGCATGATTGTGTTTTGATTCAGTGTGCTCCGAGAGGAGAGGCTATTCACACACTGGTAAGTGTGTTTGTGAGAAAGAGCGAGGGAGAGGTTATGGTATTACAATGTGTCTCCACATGCGTCTCGAGTGAGCACTTGTGATTGGACCTTACGTCCTCCTTTTTTTTCTAAGTCTGTAGACCTTCTCCATGCGTGACAAAAGCAAAGCCTATATTGGTTACTAAGATGGGACATTTACCATCAATAAATTGTCTTCATTCGTAAATTAAGTGTAAATGGTGAAATCACTTGAAAGAGTGTGTTCAAACAGCTGGCAGTTAAGACACACTTTCAGACATAATAACTGTCTACAAGTAACAGGCAGGTTGATTATGATTTTGCGAAAAACTTCGTTTTTTACCAGGAACAAAACAGTGCATTGCATTTAATGCCGAATTTACAAGAAGCCACAAAAGATTAAGAATTTGCTGTTGCCATTTTGCAAAGTTAATTAAGTTTCTCCTCACCCTACAACTCTTGTAACTGCACAATTTTTGTAAGGGAGTCTGGGGATATTGCTATTAGAGTTCAATGGTGAAATCTTTTTGGTCGCAGTTTGGTTAGGTTTAGACAACCAAACTCACTTGCTTAAGTTAAGGCAAGACAGCTACTTGGTACAGCTTATGCAACAAAACTACTAGGTTAGGATTAGGAAAGGATCATGGTTTGGATGTAAATAACATTATTGGACACCAGGATGCTAATAGTGCCTGCTGTTTTTTGCAAATAGATGCCTGCAGAGGACTATATCTGGCCTTTAATAGGTGCAAAACACAATACAACCACAGCATGAAGCCTAACCCATGACCAAGTTCAAGTACCACAAAAATCTATATTTTACATATGCTTTTCTAGGGTTATGTCAATTGTTATCTATAGTGTATTATCTGGGAATTCATAGTGAATTATAATGCATTCATAATGCTTTATGCTTTAAATACACAGTGCTTTCTGATGCGCTGTATCAGCATTATTGATGTGACTTTGTCGGGACCTCACCACATGGATAAACAAAGAGCATGTAAAACTAAAAGCCCAAACAAAGAAAGGCCTATATGTAAAACTCAAGCATGACAAACAACTTGGGATGAAGAACAAAGCTGAAAATCCTGTCAGGCCTCGCAAATCTCACCTGAGTGCAAGATGCGATTTGAATCCAAATCCTGGTTTCCCATTGGATGTGACCCACCAGGACTCAGGAGAATCCCCAAGACATGGCCATGACATCACCACAATCAAGAATCAACGCACCCCGCTCTACCTTGTCTTTCCACTGTGACGTCAAGTTGCTATAGAAGGTGTGTCATGCCTAATCAAATGTTTGTACTTGAATTAGCCTTGGCAACAGTCTTATAACTCACTGGATGAGTAGCAGGCTGTTTGAGTTCACATTTGGATCGTGGAAGAGATGAGCTGTGTATATAGTCAGTGATCACATTTTGCTTGCAGAAGAAAGAGACCACCACAGCCACCTTTTTTCTTCAAGAAAGACAAGGATAACTTCCACGCCATTCTCTCTGTCAAAGCAATCAGCTGTATGTGTATCCAGCAATCTCACTGCTTGCAGAAGGAAGACATGGATCACCCGTTTTCTTAGAGAAAGAAAAGCATAGGTAACCCCACTAAATGAAGTCCACTTTCCACTCTTTTTTCTGCTGCTTACAAGGACCAGCCACCCATTCAGCCACCAACAAAGCAACACATCAGCCCCCGTCATCGCCTGTGCTTGAAGAAGCACCGCCGAACCTACTAGGTGGCAACTGTAAGCTTCATTGTTGTCATTATTTTACACTTCACTTCTTGTAAAATGAGTGGACAACCGAGTCCTGTTGCTGCTGTTTGAGATACCTCAATCATTGTGTTTGCTGCTTGTGTCTGTGTGCTAAATATATTAGGTTGATTGTGTGTCCCACGCCATCAGGCTTTTTTTTTGTGTTGCACTTCAAGGATGGATGACAAACCCTGAGCTGAGTTCACACACTGGGTTTCTGTGTAATAAAGACATGGTCGTTGTTTCTGTCCACAGTCATTAGGATCCCCTCTGCTTTGCTTTGAGTGCTTTTCCCTCTCTCTTTCACCAACCCATACACAAACACAACCATGTGCCTTTACAGGCATCCACTCACACACCTTGCAGGCATAGCATAGGATAGCATAGTCATACACTCAGCTCTGCTCACCGCCATCTTGTTGTCAGAGAGACATGTAAGCACGTCCTCCATTTTGCTTCTCATATCTCTTTGTAAACCCTTGTGGTATTGAACCTCATGTGACGTAGCTACTGACAGTCACGTCCGCCGCCTTGCCTTCTCTCTCTGCCTTCTCCCCCGCACCCTCACATGCTTGCTCGCTTGCTCACACACACCCTTTAGTTGTAGTTGAACAATAGATATTTATTGATTGAAGGATTATTGATTGTTGATTAGTATTGCTGAGGTTAAATCAATGCTAGTGTACATTTAAAGAGCAATTGCCTATGATTATTTGTGTATATGTGTTAGTTGTGAGGGTCAGTACTCGAATTCAACCATTCACTGTTCACCTGACAAATATAAAATGCTAATATGGTATTTTAAACATTGGCATATTGAATGAACAGGCCTTTTGTCAGACTGCAACCACCATTTGGTTACTGGTCCCTGATCTCAGGGTGGTGCCCTGTTCTTATTAGTAATTTTATTATAAATAATATGGTATAATAGTCCATGTAGTATGATACAATACCATTGTATCTGTTAGGTAAATTGATAAATATATTGATACATGTATAATAATACATGCTTTATCATTCATCCATATCATATATATATATATATATATTTCATTGTTGGTGATTAGTAAAGTGTAATGCATTGTCATTTGTTTAAAGGAATCTGTGCTGCATCCTAAGCAATTATTAAGCAAGACACCAAAGTGCAGAGAATTACAAGTAAAAGAATTCCGCTTTAAGAATTTAAGCCATCTATATTTAGGCCGTCTATGCATAAATTTAGGCTATCCAACTTTATATTTTGGACATTTACTATATTTATCATTTCAAGACCTATATAAAATCCCTATTTGTAATGTCCCTTGTTTTGGCTTTAATGTTAATTAATTTATTTGGCACCATGAAGCACCAGTCATCTGTACAATCGGTTACAATTGCCACAGTCTGTACACAAAAGAAGAGGGGCAAGCACTTCTTTTCAGTGCTGACTCTCATTGGCTATTGTCGGGTGTGGACAGGAGATAGGAGACCCAATTTGGTCAAGTGAGGTGTCAATTGAAAGAGTGCAGCATCCATTTTGATACCAATAATGCCCATGCATACATGCTCACTGGAGTCAGAATCGAGACAATGTGGTACATTAGCACATGTCTGCTGACTAATTTGAAATAATGCTTCCTGTGCATTATTGTGTTTTGAACTAAATATTTTAATGAATAGGATCATTTGTACCTTTGTCAAGAGCATTTTTGTCAGAGTGTTATTGATCAGTGGTTGACTGTGAGGCTTCATAGGAAAGTTGCCTCAATTTTGTAATCATATGTTACCTGCTGTTATGATTGTATCTTGAAATGGTTTGAATTAATCGAATCACATACATGTAATTTGCTGATTATACTGATCAGGGCCAACTATGTACAGCAACGCTAAATTTGGTCTTGAATGAAGAAGCATGTAGGTGCATGGTAATTACAGTATTAATGTCAAGTTGATGACAGTATGACAAGAGAAAACCAAAATGACAACATGCCTGATGAGACTCATCCATTGTTACTGTTTAATTCATGAATCTGTTTTTTTAGAGCATATTATGTTTTTTGTTTCTTGGTGATTTGACCGTAGTTACTGGTATTTAAATATTTTTCGTCTTTATTTCACTTTCTAGAAGGATCACAGCCAGAGTTGATGTAGCCTAATGATTTTTTATTGTGTTGTAGTATTTGTGGTAATTCCAGTAGGCATGATCTATTTTGATGTGAGTTATTTTGAGCACATTGCAGTAGTTTCAGTGAATAAGCTGGCACCTGATGCATATGCACTCACTTTTGGGATTTTTGAGTAACCAAATGTGGGTAGTAATGAGTTACATTTACTCTGTTATGTGTTCTTAAGTTTTTTTTGTTTTTTTCTTTGAGTAAATTCTACTTGTTGGTGTAGTTTTAATGTAGCATAATTTTTACTCTTGCTTGAGAATAATCATTACTTTTACTACTTTTATATATTTATATATTCATTGCACTACTTTATTATTCAGTGCATTCATGCACATTCCGTTACGAGGAAAGTCCTGGTCTTCCCAGGTCCCAGGTCTTCTGGCACTCTGTTATCCTACTGCAGCCACTCCTCCATATGCATCTGTTCATACCATCATAGCGACTGAAGCTACAGCAGGAGGCTTTCAAATAGTGCAAGCAACAAATATTAATGACACAGTGCAGTGGGTGATTTTGAACAGTGGTCTGAAGTCAGTAGATCAAGGAACTGTGCTGACACTAAGCAGACAGAGAGCAGGAAGTGTTAGAGAAAAGTAGGAGACCAAATTATGCACATGAAAAAAAAAAACAGATTAATACAAACATGATTGATGTAACATTTCAACCGCAGATGGTCTTCCTCAGTTAAAAGTGAACACACCTGTATTAATATGCTAGGCCTGGCTGTGGCTCAGGAGATAGAGGTGTCCACCACCAATCAGGAGGTTGGTGGTTTGATCCCTGACTCCTCCAGTCTATATAGTTAAAGTGTCCTTGGGCAAGATACTTAACCTCAAATTGTGCCTGGTGCCATTCCATCCGTGAATGGGTGAATGTGGCTTGTGTTGTAAAACACATTGAGTGGTCAAAATAGACTTGAAAAGTGCTTTTCAAATGCATCCATGTACCATTTAGGCAATTATAATGAAACATCACAGCATTAATTCCTGATTATCACGAAATGAGTCATCTGATATGAGATATTTTCAGAAAGACAAGTGACTCATTTGGATCCTTCTTTAACCTTATTCTCTTAATGTGATTGGAGCCACCTGGATGTGCCGGCTTACACTTATCTGCTGTCTGTGATGGGAACTGGGACTTGGGACATCTATATTGGAATGAGCAAAGATTAAGGAATGGTAATGGTAAATGGGCTGCATTTATTTAGTGCCACTCAAAGTGCTTTTTACAGCACAAGTCTGCATTCACCCATTCACACACACATTCATACTCATTTCATGCATTAACCATTCGCACACTCACAACACAATGGCACAGCATGGGGAGCAACTCTAGCCTAGTTAACAGTCCTTTAACTCAAACATATTGACACTCTTCATAGTTACTTTTTGACATAACAGTCATGATAACATGCACATGATTTACTTTTGCCAAATCATAATGTAATTATCTTAATTAGAAGACAACAAGCCAGAATGCAATTTGAAAAATCTCTACATATTGGCTTACTTTTGTTTGGTAGTGTTGTTGGGTTTACATCAAACAATACTACTGTCTTGGTTCAGTACTAGTTTATGTACATTTTCCAGTTATGGAAATCATGCATCTTCTTAACTACCTCGCAACGTTTGAATTTCCCCCATTGTGGGGGGAATAAAGTATATCTTATATGAAAATGACTATTTGTCCTGATGTCTGGAACTGTGTAAACTTTAAATGACATATAACCAAAATTATCTGGTTTGTAAAACGAGGTTGAAATAAGTAAAGTAGAACCTCAAACCAAGACTTTACAGGTTCATCAAGCTCTTCTTGTGAAATCAACAAATACTGACTCACAAAATTGATAAACAACAGGATCCAGAACAGGAAGACCTCTACGCCCTCATAAATTTTGTAAAATTAATTGGTTGAATTGCTTGAGAGAAAGAGCCTGTTATTAACACTAACACACACAGACAGAGGAGATTAGTTATCGACTATACTGCAGCAGTGAGTCTGCCATTGCTCCACAGCCCACAAGAATAGCACCAAAAGATTAACAAGCACAAGTATAATGTCTGCTTATGGTACAGATAACAATCTGACGCGCCAGTCCAGGGCACAGTGTAATATGTATAGAAAATTTTGAGGCAAGTGAGTATGAAGAGGAGCTGGTATCACTAGCATGTTAGTTAATTTCAGCATTTCCTGGAAGCAGTATGTACTGGAACGTAATAAACTTGCAAAAGTGTAGGCTAAAAATATGTTTAATTTTTTGCAGCATTATCCCTGGATTAATCTCACAGCCCTCCTTTCCATGTCTGCAGGTATACCAATGGCTGTCATCCCCTGCTGACTCCAGAATTGCAAGAGAAATGTTTAAAGACCTGAAAGATGGACTCTGTGCTCAGAAAGAAGTACCAACTGATCAAGACAGCAACAGAACAAACAGTCAGCAGAGCACTGCTGGGACTGCTGACAATAGTGATGCCACAGACACTGGAGGAAAGAACTTTCAGCTAGATGAAGCTGAGAACCAGTCATCAGGGAACAATAACATATCTAGTCAATCAAGGGACATAGATGTGACGGAACTCAGTCTCCCCCTTAATCCTTTTATGATTCCACTGAAACTGTTGATGCGCCGATAGGTCAGGGTTCCAAATTTAGAGTTAAGTTAATGTTATGGAGATGTGAGCAGTAGTTCAGTGGCATTGTAGGACCAAGTCCTTAATAGAACATTGGTTACTAGTTTGTTCCTTTTGCCACAGTTACCATACCAAAAAAATAAAGTAACACAAAGTGGGTGTCTGGTTCTGAAGGTGTCAAAGCTGAATGCTTTTTTTGAGACTGGCAAACAACTTATTCTGTCATTAAGGTATGAGGACATGTAGCAGAAACTGCACAGTACCGAAAACTGGCATTGAGTGTGGTCAGATTCAGATCAGATCAGAGAGCTCCTGATTTAAATAGAAAAAATACACTTTTAGCAAGGAAGATTTAAAATGCCTAAAATAAAAAATACAGAAATAAAAAATACAATGCACATTGCATTGTCATATATGTTTCTTGTTTAAGTAGTAGTAATTTTACTGTGTTGATGAAAAAAAGTTCTTTCAAGCTGCTTTAAATCACATGCATTTTCTGTAGTCTGAAGACTCTTAGAGACTCTAAGAGTCTACTGACTCTGTGGTAAGTGGACTCAAACTATGAGGGCCAGTAATATACTGTGGATATTGTTTTGATGGCAACAAAGCATCATCATAGTCTTCTTTCCGTTTGTTGTTGAAGGGGATTTATTTGACTTTTCTGAGTGCAGGTTATTTTTTCTACTCTGTTGCACCTTCTCTGGTGCAAATTCTAAGCCTCCATGATCAGATGACAATAAGGAAGCAAGTGTTCTTGGCATTCACCTTGCTGGTAAACAGAAACATAGAGGACATCTCACAGATATCACATTGCCTTGTCAGGCTGATCTGATCTAATCTGAGTTCTCATGATAGAATTTTCAATTCTTTACCTTGTGATTGTGATTGGTTTTGTTTTAATGTACTAAAGGTTAGCAAAGTTGACAGTTTACACATAAGAATTTTCATATTGTATCAATAATTTCCTAGTAGTTTCTTGGAATGATCTGTGTAATGTAAAATTAAATTTGATTCAAATTTCTGGAAGTGCTACCCTCTGTGTATCTTGAATTATACACAGGATATAGACACATTTTAGAGCTTTTCATGTTCAGCAAACTCATAACAATGAAACTGGAACTACTTCACTGGAACTGTACTTTCTGAATTTCATATTTCCCCATAATTAGTACCATATTATGTTGTTTCCAGTGAAGTTAATGGAAATTCTGTCAAATTACAGAGCCATGAAATAAAGTGGCACATGAAAAGGCCTTCCCTTTACTGTGCCACAAAGAACAAATCACATTATCTAAAATATTACTGCATGCTGTAGATTTAGAGTTTCCTTCATCAGAGCGAAGGGTCTCAAACAATGAAAAACAGCTCCAGATTTCAAGTATGTAGACAAGTACATCCTAATTGCCATATAGTTTACCATACTATTAGATTATTAACACTGAGAACATGTTGGCATTATTGTGATATTGCAGCTTATCCAGGTGGAGCTCACTCGTTGCAACTACTTTATATACTGTTGGTGTGAAATATCTATGCAGAGATGTTGACATACACAAGTCTGGCCAAAGTCTTTTGCCAGACAACTGCAGCAGTCCAGGAGCTCAGTCAACAATCCTTAGTAATGCCTTGCAGGAGTAGATGTGTACATTGAACATACTATTTCCAGTATGAATAGACAGCCAGTTATCAATTTGTGAAATTATGGTTATCTGAAGTAATATGAACAAAACAAAATACATACAAAATATATATTTAGTTAAAAAATAATAATAATCAAGGAAATTACTACAATAATAGCAACTTCTGCTGAAAAGAGCTGGCTACACAGTATTATAAGCAGTACTCCAATGTCCACAGGAGGTCTCTCTTGACCACAACAAGGAGTATACAGTGCAAACCACATTTGTAAAATTGATCAGTTCTATCAAATGCTCTATTCAAGGCCAGAAATGAAGTTGAACAAAAACTATTGACAGGAATAATAATTAAAATATAACTAAGTAAAACTAAATATATAGTTATATAATACGTATTATAATGTATAATACGTATTATATAATAATAAATAAAAAAATACAATATAACTAAGTATATAAACAGTATTTACAGCAAAAAACAGTAAAAAGTTTGTGCGGTTTCAGATAATAAAGAGTGCAATATTGCAGTAGTGCAGATAATATGTAAAAGTAATATATAAAACACAGGAGTTTGTGAGGTTGGTGGATTAGCTGTTCAAGTTACAGTTGTACAGTGTGATGGCTCATGGCAGGAATGATTTCCTGAAGCGGTCCTTGTGACAGCGGAGCTGGAGCAGTCTATTAGAGAAGGAGCTCTGCTGTCTGTCCACGAGGTGGTGAAGAGGATGTTCAGGGTTATCCATGACGGATAACAGTCTGTCCAGTGTCCTCCTCTCCACCACTTCCTCAAAAGTGTCTAGTTTGCCGCCAATAACGGAGCTGGCCTTCCTGATCAGTTTGTTCAGTCTGTTGGTGTCACCGGCTCCGACCCTGCTCCCCCAGCACACTGCAGCAAAGAAGAGTGCACTGGCAACAACAGACTGGTAAAAGATCTTCAACATCTTGCTACACACATTCAGGAAATAGATTTCCTCAGGAAATAGAGTCTGCTTATCCCCTTCTTGTCAACAGCGTTGATGTTAGTTTTCCAGTTCAGTCTGTTATCGAGGTGCATTCTGAGGTATTTGTAATCCTCAATCACTGTGACATCCTCCACCAGAATACACAGTGGTTATGTGGTCGTCCTCTTCCTTCTGAAATCAATCACCATCTCCTTGATCTTGGCCACGTTAAGCAGCAGGTGATTTCTACCAGACCATTCCACAAAATCGTTGACCACTGCTCTGTATTCCTCCTCTCGTCCATCCTTTATACACCCCACCACCACTGAGTTGTCTGAAAACTTCTGTAGGTGGCACAATGAAGAGTTGTACTGAAAGTCTGAGGTGTAAGAAAAGGAGATACAACAGTCCCCTGTGGCACTCCTGTACTACTTTCCACGGTCTCAGACAGAACGTTGCCCAGTCGGACAAACTGTGGTCTGTCTGTCAGGTAGTCAGTAATCCAGGAGATTGTGGACACGTCGACTCCCATCACTCGCAGCTTCTCACCCAGGAGCAGTGGCTGCATGGTATTAAATGCACTGGAGTAAGCATGCTGCAGCAGGTGTATGATGGCATCGTTCACACCCAGATGAGGTTGGTGGGTGAACTGTAGAGGGTCCAGTATCAGCCTTTCCAGCACCTCCATCATGAGTGATGTAAGAGCAACTGGTCGGTAGTTGTTAAGGCCAGATGGAGACTTCTTCTTCAGAACAGGAACCACGCAGGATGTCTTCCACAGCAACGGGACATTCGGCAGGCCCAGGCTCAGGTTGAAGAGGTCTCCCAGGATCACAGACAGCTGGCTGGCCCAAGTTGTCAGTATTCTGGAACTAATGCCATCAGGGCCAGCAGCCTCGCCCAGGTGCAGCATCTCCAGCTGTCTTCTTACCTGGCCCGCAGTCAGGCAGGGGATGGTGCTAGTGGAGGGGGTGCTGTGGGGGATGTGAGAGTTGAGTCCAGTGAGTCCAAGGGAGGTATCACCAGGGGAGGTTGAGGGTTGGAGAGAGAAAGCTTGATCTGAAGCTCTTTTTTTTTTTTTTTTTGCAAAAAGTTAAATTATTTATTAACATTTGTTATGGGTATACATAAACAAAAGTACACAAAAACAAGAGCCAAATGTCAGAGTTGCTGTACCATTATACCTTTGAAGGATAAATGACCCTTTCTCTGCAAGCCTCCTTTGTCCTCTACAGCTTCTTGAAAGTGCCCTGACTGACCACACTTGAATTAGTGTTTGCACTGGTCATGCATACTCTGCTCCTGACACTTTACATCCTCTTATATCACTGTCTTAATTGACAGGTGGGCCCCTAGGGATTCAGCCATTTCATCTCTCAGCAGCCTTACTGTTTCCTAAAGCTGAGTCTCTTGAACTGCCGACAGCTGGTGCTTTATGGCTTTTAGGCTTTGCAACTTCAGCTGATGGCTCTTGAACCCTGGCCTTGGCTGCACCTTTGCCCTGTGGACTGGTTTGCATTTCTGTCCATAGCTCATTTACTTTTGGGACTTTGCTACTTGTGTTCCTCCTTTGCTTCCTCATTCATCCTTTAGATCAGTTTTTCATCTGTGACTTGCTGATCATCAATGTAAAGCCTAAGATGAAACTCAGTATGGTCACTTAACAGCCCAGTACCATCTGACCTCAAGAATTTCTTCTGCATAAGCTTCGAACTGTAATGTTCTTCTTATCTTGAAGCAAGTAAGAGCCTCTCCTTCAGTCACTCAAAAGAAGGCATTATGGGGAGACTCATGACCTTTTTGTGCTACATTTACTAGTCTGTGGTATATATCTGAAACACCGTCCACTTTGCTTTCTACTGTGGAAGGATCAAGTCATGTTTTATCTCCAGCATATCACTGGGAATGGGCTGATTGAGTTGACCACAGCTTCCACATTTACAGCTCCACAAAATGTATTGTCAATGTCTGTGCACAGACATCTCATCTGGAAAAGGAGAGAATTCACGATCTGTGGTCAGATTGGGGAGAAGGGACAGAGGGACAGACCCTCAAACACAAGGGAGACAGTGAGGCTGACGTCTTGGAAGCTGTGGTCAAGTCAATCAGCCCATGTCCAGTGATATGCTTGAGTTGAAGACACACATTTCACTTTTTCACTCAGGCCCCTAACTTCATCCCACAGAGCTTGACTGTCTAAGTGGGGCTATGAATATGTTTCTGCTAAACCCATTCCCTCAGCTGTTTTGTGATGTGCTTGTTGTCTGTTTGTCAGGATCAGTGTTGTCAGTATTTTTTGCTATTTGCTCCACTGATCTCAACATTGTCATTAGATAACACATTGCAACATCCCCTTCTTCATCATTCATCAACCATAGTCTCTGAGACAAAGTCCTCACCAACTCCTCCAGATCCATTATGTGAAGAGTCATGCCCCACTGGCCACACACTCCACTAGTCACACTAAGCAAAATGTTAATCATCCCAGCAGTGCCTTCAATATTTGTTGAGCACTTGGACACAAAAGGGAAAGTTTAAAATGGTTTCTTTAATTCCATTTTCTCTTTCGTTTAATTTCACTTGCAAACTCCTATATAAATCTCATATTTGCATTACCAATAGTCCATTAAACTTACACATGAATTATACATGTGTCGCTACTTTTCACAACATTTGCTCACCTAGAAACACAGAAACACAAGTACATCAATGTAATGTGACTAAATTTTGCAGGCTGCTTAGGTCTATAGAATAACACCTGTGCCCTCTGTCATCTTACCCAAAAGACCACTTAGCTGCCCCCAAAGTGCTTGTGTGAGCTTTACTAGCCTTACTAGTGTGTGAATCTGTACGCACGCGCTGATCATTTCAGGGGAGAAAAAAGGACATCTTTTGAGGGATGTGTTTCATGTGTCTTTGAAGAGGTGCTTGAGTAAAAACATGGCCTCCTGCCTTTGCTGTACTCAAAAACAAAAACACCTGTTAGTGTGTTTATGCACCTGGCTGCTTTCACACCCAAAGATAAACATGCAGCTTGGCTGGGGGGTCATTTCATTAGTGGGCGGAAAAGGAGAAAGACCTGGAGCAAAGAGAAGGAGCAAAAATTAAGTGGCGTTTCAGTAAAGAAGAGGCTTTAGAAATTGTCATGCAGCCTTTATCTGCAAGCAAGCTGCAGGACTCATCTGAAAAAGGGGGAGTCTGACACAGAATGCTCACTGGAGTCCTCCACTTCTGTGAGTGCCTCTGACCCTTCCTCTGAAAGTGGAGAGGACACTGAGTCTCCATCTCATACCGAGATGCTGCTCTACATTCAGGCACCCACCGGCATGATGCCAGGACCCACAAGATATGCCATATCAAGAATCCACAATGTGGCATCCTCTTTTGACCTTTTCTTCACTCCTGGCTGCAAATTCTCGCAGTACATGCCCGGCAAGCCAACGAAGCACATGCTGAAAATCTGGGTCACCACAGGTGTCGCCACAGCATATGCCTGGAGTTGCCAGGTATATACTGAAAAAGCTGCTGGCGAAGCTCCAGAAATAGGCCAGGGAAAGCGAGTCATCCTGGACATGACTGAGGGGCTCAAGGGTATCACACTTACTGAGGAAAAAAGAGGCCCTGGTATGGACCATCGGGGCAAACAAGCCTGAGCTTCCCCCCAAACTGAACCAGACAAAGGAGAGAGCTGTTTTCTCATCTCTGTTTGCATTCACAACCACCACCACAGCGCAGTCATGTGTCATCAGAGTAACAGCAGAGGGCTCAGGACACAGCTCTGAGGGGAGCCTGTGCTGAGGGTGATGACACAGTAGGTGTTCTGTCCAACCTGCACTGACAGTGATCTTTCAGTGAGGAAATCAAGCAGCCAGTTGCACAGGGGGGTGCTGAAGCCCAGGGGTCCCAGTTTGTCTACCAGATGCTGTGAAATGATAGTATTAAACGCTGAACTGAGGTCCAGAAATGGCATCTGCACATGAGTGTTCTGCTCCAGGTTTGCAAGGCACAGGTAGAGAGTGGAGGAGATGACATCCACAATGGAGTGGTTTGGTTAGTAGGCAAACTGGAAGGGGTCGAACATGAGAGGGAGTCTGGAGATGATGTGCTCCTTTACCAGCCTCCTTTACCTCTCAAAGCACTTCATCACAATGGGAGTGAGAGCGACAGGCTGGTAGTCATTGAATGATGATGATGATGTATATTATCAGGGCACGGGGCCTTCCGTGAATTAACTCTCCTCAGAGACCTCCACACATCAGCTGTGTCAAGACAAAGTGCCTCTTCATCCTGCTGGGGAATGGCTTTCTCTAGGAGTGCTATTTAGTGCATCAAACCTCCCAAAGAAGTTATTGAGATCGTTGAGGAAGTCTGCGTCATCATCACACACAGGAGGGGCTACCATGTAGCTTATGATAGCCCATATGCCTTGCCACATATTCCTGGTATTGGTGGTGTCATGGAAAAAATCCTGGATTTTTTGGCCGTGGGCATGCTTTGCTAGTCTGATGGCACAGTTCAAGTTGGCTCTTGCTGTTCACAGTGCCTCCTCATCACCACACTTGAAGGCTGAGTTCCTTGCCTTTTGTGTACATCATCAGTCATCCAGGGTTTTTGGTTGGCCCAGGTGATGATGTTCTTCATGACGCTGACATCATCCATGCATTTGTTGATGTTGATTGTTGATTATCTATGTTTAGTTTATAGTTCACAAGAAATTAAGCTTACTGTAGAGGCACATAAGTGATAACATTTTTGCATTTATGTTTTCTATTATGCACCTTAACTGCAATTGATTTTTAATCATTATGGTTGGTTTTGAAAAAAATCATGAATATGAAACCGATATGAACTACGTATGTTGTACAACACAAATTTGTGAATTAGAGCATTAAGTTGATTTGATCAACTTTACCCTATGATGTAGAATGCTCATGGAGTTAGCAAAAAGGTAATTGTACCTTGACCTCATTCATAGGTCAGGTGTTTTTTTTTTTAGTTCAAGTCCTCTTAAGGACAAGTCAAGACTTTAGAGGAGATCTCAGAGGCAGCAGAGGAGATTTCAGAGAGTGGATACAAATCTAGAGATTCTAGAGAGAAGCTTTTTTGACACACTGTGTCATGGATGATATCAATTTCTGTGTGGAGAATGCCATACCTACCAGGACTGTCCAGTGTTTTTCCAACAATAAACTCTGGATTACTCCTGACATAAAGGATTTACTCAAGGAAAAGAAAAAGGTCAGGAAATTGACTTCTCTGAGGGCTAGACAGGAAGCCAGCGGCGAAGATGCAACCCATTTGGAGGTCAGACAGGAGGCCAGCAGTGAAGGCGTAACCCCTCTTGGGCAGGAGGCCAGAAGTGTGGCTGGAAGATCATTATCAGAGGCCAGTGGCTGGAGTGTGGGACCAGGGGGTTGGACTGGTGGGAGGTATGAAGTCTCTGATGTGGAGTGGAGGAGGGTTAAGTGGTCTGGGGAAGGAGCTGTTGGTGTCAGGGATTCTCCAGGGGAGGAGGAGGGGTCCTGAGCAAAATCATCTGTTGTTCACAAAAATCGCTATGCCTCCACCCTTACTCTTACTGCTCTCAGTGGAGATAAATTTGCTGAAGCATGTCATGTACAGTGTGTACTTTCAGTGTGGCACCACTGAGGGTCACTAATGTCTCATTTAATGCCTCATTCCATTTGACCACATTTTGGCAATTCCATATTTAAATTTAAACTAAATTGTAGTTTAAGAATAACTGTACATATAGAATTGTTTGAATTATTTTTTTCATTGAGCAGTGCGACGTGAATTTATGGATGTTTTATGTTTAATATTTAATCGTTAACAGAAAGTTGTTGCTACTTTCCTAGTCTGCTGCTATGTAGTTGTGAACCTGTATCATATTAAGCCACACTAACTTATGATAACCCCACCTCCAGGCTGACCCTGTGGTTTCATTTTAGCATAATCTGCTGCGTCACACACATGATTCACACACACACTGACACAAATATTTAAGTAAATGTGCCCAAAATGAGACATTTAACCAAATTTAAAAATTTAATACTGCTGTGAACATGTCCATAAAGACCATGTCTAGACAAAACATGGACTTGTCCATGTGCTCTGGGGCTTTGGATGTAGAGAATCTGTTGTGGCACAATGTGGCTGGGATGGATGTTAGCTACTGGGCACATTTTAACATTTAATATTACTGTACAGTTGCTCTATATGTAAGTTTTATACATTTTTCATTTCTATTTTCATTTCAGTTAAGCTCAATTCAGTTTTATTATTATACCACCAAAGCACAACAAAAGATATCTGATGACATTTTTCAGGTCTAGACCATATTCTTCCCCCTATCAGCAAAGCACCTTATGATGGCAGAGAGGAAAAATTTCCTTAAAAAGGCAGAAACCTCGAGCAGAAGCAGACTTTGGGTAGCTTTAGATGGAGAAAGAGAGAGAAGAGAGCATGTGAAATGCACAGCAAGGACAATAATGATAATAACAGCAGCTATAATAACAATAGAAATACGATTAATAATAAAATAGTTTAGAATAGTATATGTATATATTAATATATGATGACTGTATATGTATATTTATGTATATAATAGAAATATTACTACATCTATACAGTACATGTGTGATAGTATATGCATATATTAATATATGATATGATATTATATGAATATAATAACAATAACATGCATCTAATAATAATAGCAATATGACTAATAAAGTAACAGCAGCAGTCACACAGGGTCAAGGCAGTAGGCGCAACCATGATCCACAATCCAGGCACAGTCACGATCCATGGAACCCGCAACATGAGAAGGCACAAAGACTCCAGGGAAGAAGCCAGGTTAGTAAAATGCATTAATGGGATATGAATGCATACAGATGAGGAGGGAGAGGATTTCAATGTATCATGGTCCCCCAGCAGTCTAAGCCTATGGCATTGTAACTACGTGCTGGTCCAAGGCAAGCCTGAATCATCCCTAACAGTAAGATTTATTAAAAACCAAAATTTTAAGCCTACTATTTAGAGAGGGTGTCTGTCCTCTGGACTGAGACTGGATAAATGGTTCCACAGGAGAGGAGCTTGGTAGCTAAAGGCTCTGGCTCCCATTGTACTTTTGGAGATTGTAGGAACCATAAGTAAGACTGCAGTCTGGGAGTGCAGTGTTCTAGTGGGGTAATAGCATGCTATGAGATTTTTGAGATATGATGGTGCCTGACCATTTAGGGCTTTGTAGGTAAGGAGAAGGCTTTTAATTCTAGATTTTATGGGGAATCAGTGCAGAGGGGTTAATTATAGGAGAATATGACTTCTTTTCCCAAGTTTCTTTCTGAAGATGTGCCTCATTTATTGTTTTCATCTGCCATTTTTCCTATTTCTGTGGAAAGTATTCAAGTTTATGAGTATAAGGACCATTAAATGTGTTTCAGGCAATATATTACAACTTATGGTGTCATTTGCATACTGCAGTATTTCCGATTTTTGAATGGGTATTCCATGGTTTTCATGCAACTACTGGTTTCACAGTAATGTCTGTTTATGTTTATGTCATCATGTCATAGTATTGCAATTAAACGCAGACTAATTTCAGAAATCTACACTGCATTATTACACAAGAGTTATAAAACTGAAAAGGCTAACAGCTGATACATTCTCCATTGTGATTCATTGTGTACCTCAAATAACAGACAAGTCATTGCCATCTGTTTTCATATGCCGTTAAAATGAATGTTAACTATTGTCTGTAATCCAGTTGAAAGTAAGAAAGACTCATGTAAATAAAGAAAGAAAGAAAAGCTATTGTATGAGCTAAAACATGCCAACAAGTATGTGCAATGCTATCATAAGTAAAAAGGCCACTTACTGTATGTTACAATAAAATCAAAACTGGCATCATAAAACAAAATGTTGGGAAGTAACAACAGTAAATGTCATTTGTTACACTCAGCCTTTCACAGTACTTTAAACATACACTATGTGTGTGGGAATGTTTCCATTGTGAAGATAAAGATACAGTCTGTGGGCCTTGCAGTCAGGCTGCAGATGCTGTCTGTCCACATGACTGAAGAACTATAATACAGAGCTTCTAAAACACTTTGAACTGGAAGGGGGGAGTACATTTCTCTCTGGTGGTTTGAATGGGTGCTAAAAATGTCTGTGTGACTGAAAGGCACAACTGTGAAGCTGATATATTTAGCACATTCATTTATTTTAATACCACTCTATCTTTTGCTGCTTTGTGTTGATTTTTTTTGGTAGTTTTTCTACATGTGTTTAAAATGAAGTTAACTGATTATTTGAAAAGATATCAAAAGATCATTTGATGAGCCACAGAGAGAGGTTTTGGTCTCAGGCTCCCATGAACTTTAGATGTTTTTGTTATCTACTAATTGTTCACATATCAGTATCCTTAATCATGTTAAAATCCCATTTCCATCTGAATCTGAATTCAATTTAACTGGCCAAATATGTTGACACAAACAATGACTTTGACTCTGTGGCTTGCAATTTTTATATATACAGGCCTGAGGACAAACAGGAAGACACAAATCTAGACATATAACTAAATAAAGATATCAAAGATATGGGGCATTATGTGACATCCTCATATCTTCGGGGTCTAAAGCCATATTCAAAGAATAAAAGCATTGCACACACTGCTTTGGTCCAAATTAGATTCCCGGGAGAGTTTGTAGAGTCAACCCTTTACCAGCCCAGTAAAAATGTGCATGAAATGCCTATCCAAGGCATACACAAAGTAAATTGATTGCTGTTCTTGAACCATTTGGAGTACATGCAAGGTTTGTCAAAGTCAGAATGACTGTATGTGTGACTGCCATTTAGTAATAGAAGATTGAACACACTGAAGTAGAAGTGTTTTTGTTCCACCTGAATTTTGTTTTTGCAAATAGATGCCTGCAGATGACTATATGTGTGACTAAAACACAATGGGACCATGAAGCCCTACCTTGGTCAAAGTTCAATAAAAACTGATAACAATACCACAGAAACTGAATATTTTCATGTTTTCTCTGATAGCATATCAAGGTGTCCTCTTAAAAAAAAAAAAAGATAATTTACAATATATTTATTGAGATAAATTTCCTTAAGTTGTAATGGGAAAAACTGAAGACAAGTGGAAGACGAGCACATCACCTGCTAATTTGAAATTGAATCTTTCTGTGAATTATCCTGTTTTGGACTAAATATTTTTACTGCAGTGGATCATCTGGACCTTTGCTATGTTACCAGACATTTTTTGTTGGAGTATTATCGATCTGTGGATCACTGAGAGACATAAATCATTACCTTAATGTTGTGCCAATTTTAAAATCGGTTGTCTACTGTTGGTGTTTATTGTGCCTCCTGTTGGAATTTGTTAAGATCCCGCTTCACCCTTGCACAGGTAGTACTGGACCAGCTCTCCATTTAAAGGGTACAATCCTCAGACCTACAGAGTCTTAACCTAATAAGTTACAACTGAGGACTGTTTAAGCTGGTGATGAGGAGACATGACTAACTTCTAACCGCCTACGTCCAGATGCCTACCCTGCATCCTCTGACACTGCACCTGACCAGATAGCCCTTGAGCCCTCCCCCAAATGATCTGGGCTTTTGGTATGGTACTATGATAAAATATAGTGACTAATATGCACATATATACTATATGTGTGTGTGTGTATATATATATATATATATGTGTGTGTGCGCGTGCCTCACAGCAAGAAGGTCACCGGTTCAATCCCCGGGTCGGGCAGGGCCTTTCTGTGTGAAATTTGCATGTTCTTCCCATGCATGCGTGGGTTCTCTCCGGGTACTCCGGCTTCCTCCCACAGACCAAAAACATGCTCATTAGGTTAATTGGTGACTCTAAAAATTGTCCTCAGGTGTGAGTGTGAGCATGAACGGTTGTCAGTCTCCATATGTTGCCCTGCAATCGACTGGCGACCGGTTCAGGGTGTACCCCGCCTCTCGCCCGTTGAGGCCCCCCCCCCCCCCCCCCGCAACCCCGAAAGGGATAGTCGGTATAGAAAATGAATGGATAATAATAATAATAATAATAATAATAATAATAATAATAATAATAATAATAATAATAATGGCTTTGATAAAATGCTGATGCTAAATTAATCTAATCTGAAGTGAAGGAGGGAGATTGGTCCTCTGGCCAGTATAACCTTTCCCCTCCTGCTCTGGAATGGAAAACCATCCTGGTTGTAGTAGAGTGAGTGAAGAAGAACATGAATATGCCACTATCCTGTCATATTTCTTTGTGCTTTCTTAATTAAAATAACATCCTGTGTAAATTTCAGTCAGGCTTTGGAACATACCATACCACTGAAATTGATCTTACTAAAATAAAATAAAAATTCAGATGAAAGTAAGATCTCAATTCTTGTTCCTTTAGACCAAAGTTCAGCATTTGATACGACTGAGCTCTTAATCAATCATCTTAAAAAGTTGGTTGGTCTGTCTGACTTTGTGTTAAACTGGTTCAAAACATAAATCAAGAGGGGAAAAAAGGTTTATGTCACTCTTGGAGATCATGTGTCTGAGAAACATGACATCTATTTGGGGGGTGCACAAGGCAGCTATTATTCTCATCTTATATGTTGACACTTGTTGACAAAGAGCACAATGTATGTTTCCACAGTTATGTGGATGACATGAAACTCTACATCTCTGATGAACCAAATGGTGCTGCAAATATTAGATTCCATTGCTGCCTTTTAGCAATAACTAAATGGATGAGCAATAATTTCTTAAAGTTAAACAAGGGCATAAGTGAAACAAACTAAAACAAAAAGAGAAATGATTTATGACAATCTGCGATAATTAAATCCCTGGATTAAATTTGAGTTTGCAAATCTTGTTGTAATCCAAGATTCTTATCTAATATTCAAGTCCCACATCAACAAGGTGATGAACACTTAATTTTTCCACCTTAGAAACATTGCTGAAGTACAACCATTTATAAATCAAAAAGATGCTGATAAATGATTCATGCCTTAATTCCAAACCGACCTAATCACTCTAATGCACTGTTTACTGGTCTCTCGTCAAACACCACTGAGAGACTTCAGCTGATTCAAAATTCTGTGTCTGGGATATTGACAAGAACCAAGAGCATAGAGACAGAGCACATTCATCCAGTTTTACCTGCTCTGCACTGGGTTCCTGTAACATTTAGAATTGATTTTGAGGCCTCTCTTCTTGTATTCAAAACCATTAACTTGCTAGGATCAAGTATTGATAACTCTCTTGTTCACTATTTGGCTTCAGTAAACCAGCTCTATCTGCCGCTGGTTTATTGAAGGTTCCCAGCAACAGCTGAAGATAATCAGAGATGCAGCCTCTGTCAATTATGCCCCAAAGCTATGGAACACAATACGTATAGATATCAGACAGGTGTTTTTAAAATAAAGCTGAAAACATATCTCTTCAATTTAGCCTTGACTTTCCCAATACAGGCCTGATACTATTGCTTGCGCTTTGCCTCACATTTGAAATGTTGTATTTTTCTTGATTTTATGAATTCTATGAACTCTACTCTCAACTTTATTTCATTATTATTACTCAGTGAGTTTTATTTTCCATCTTACATTGTGCATTTTCTGTATTCATCCTTATTTTCATTTTATTTTAAATATTATCGAGTGGGTTAACATGAAACAGGTTCTAAGTATTGAGTTCTCCTCCTCATTTCCTTGTGAGCTGTGCAAGTCCTGACAGACCATTTGGCAGTAATTCGTTCCAAATGGTGGAAGGATTATGAAATTATTAACATGTAAAATACTAAATGAATAAGAAAATCGTGACTGAAAGAACAGTTAAATGTATGACAAATCCTGGTAATGTGCACAAAGCCCATACTGTGTGTACAGAGAGGGTATCTTAGTAAGCAGTGAGTGATGGATAGAGAAAAAACTAATTACACAGCAGATATGGGCAGGATGGAGAGAGAGAAAGAGGGAGGGAGAGATTGATGTGTCATGCCGAGTCAGTGCTGCTGCAGTAGCAATTAGATAATAGGTTTGGATCAGCAGCACACACAGCCTGCTCAACACTATTAGAAATTACCCTGAGAAAGCTGCTTTACTGCCTGCTGGATGTAAACCTGTTCATGACCACTAAACTAAAAGGATCTCATCTGTACACCTGTCTCACGCTGTAGACTTTAAAAAAGATACATCTACAATTAGCCAGAGAAACACTTTTCACTGGCATACTGAAAAAAAGAGATAGCTCTTAAATACACCGTGTGACACACTGGGACACACCGTTAGTCATATAATTTCAGGTCTTTGGTTGTTTCATGTCTGCAACCAGAAGCTGTTTACAAAAAAAAGCAATTTTCAAGCACTGCTTCCTTGCAGGTTGCAAAACGTTTTCTAACCGTTCTTCACAAATGATTACGTGTGTTGCTATACTGGTGTTTGTTTTGGTTAGTGAAATGTGCCAAAATTGAGAAGATGAGACCAAGCCGTCAGCAAAGACTCTTGGATCAGCATTGAGCTCTCAACCATTCCCTATGACACTGCTCTATTAGCTTCACAGTTTTGGTCCTACACTGGGCAGCCTCAGACAGCCTCACCCATGCAGGATTTCTTTTCAAAAAACCGATTTGCAAGCACTTTTTATATGGAGTCACAAATGATCCTGCATGGGTTGCTAATTTGGCATTTTATATGAATAGTAAAACACAAAAGATCACTCATTCTGATTTGTAGCCATCCAGAGTCTCTTTCAGCAGTCTCCCATGTGGTTTGGTTGGCTCTCCTCTTTGCTGGATCTGTGAGGCCCAGCAGTGTGAATTCTGTGCAAGGCAAGTGGAAAGCAAGGCCTCTACATTTCATCCTTGTGGGTAAGCATCTGATAGTTGGCTTTTTTGTCAGGGGCTCCTCAATCTGATATTCCCAGGTCACAGTAAGCTCAAACATGAACACTTAGTCCATGCACCATTCTGTTGAACACTTAGATGCATACATACATACCATTCTAGGGGTGCATGCCTCATTTATGCTGACCCACAGGACCTCCTGCTGGATTAGTTGGCATCTGTCCGTATTTTAGGCCTTATTGTAGCAAATGGTAGGGAGGCTGTATGTATCAGCTGAGATTCAATGGAATTCAACTACTGTTTTGTAGTGTGGTTGCAGTTTATGTGACTGATTTGGATTGAAATTGCATATTCCCAGTAAAGGAAAAGCTGGTATAGCTAATGGCTAATAGCTGATGTAAAAAGTTTACATATCAGCTTAATGTACAGCAACCCCACTGTTGACTGTAGTGTGTATCCACATATAACTAATGATCTTGTGTAGGAAGGCACATATACACATAATATTTTTAGAAAGAGACTCTCTCTCTTCTCTTAGTTCCAGCTCATATCTTTAAGACTGCATCTTTTGATGTATTGGGATTTGGCACACACTTTGGCTGTGTATGAGATAATTCATAATCAATTTAATTAATTGATTAATTAGGAGAAAAAATAATTACATCAAATGAATAAGTCTCTAATATCTGAAAGTTGTAAAGTGTGATTAGAATGATCTCCATCTTTGTTATAAAGAAACACAAAAATACAACAACTTGGCGAAAAATCAATTTAATTATCAACTAGCTAAGCATAGAGATGAATAAGGACCACTAACCATATATACACATATACAACTAGAATGGATGAATGAGTGAATGAATCATCATTAAAACCACTAAAAACAAAATCTTTTTTTTTTTTTTTTTTTCTGAGTTAAATCTGCATCAACTCTCAAAAAGAATGCATGGAAGTTGGATAATTCCTACTGTTTCTTTGGTTATGAAGGCTAATGATGAGACAGACTTCCCAGAAAGCCAACCAGCAACCAGATGTGAACCACTGCAGGTTTAATGAAGCAGCTGGTTCAGTGCTTCCCCAGTAGAATGAATCCATTCTCAGACTAGCTGAGGCCCAGTGTTATTTTGACAAGAATTTCAAATTTAGTTTTAGTCTTAGTCGCTTACTAAAAATAATATTAAATTTAGGTTTAGTCTTAGTTGCTTACTGAAAATAATCTCCTCCTTGAACCGCCACCTTATCGTGGTGGAGGAGTTTGAGTACCCGAATGATCCTAGAGGCTATGTTGTCCGGGGCTTAATGCCCCTGGTAGGGTCTCCCAAGGCAAACAGGTTCTAGGTGACGGGTCAGACTAAGAGCGGTTCAAAAAGCCCTTATGGATAGAAATAAAACAAGGACGTTCACGTCGCCCGGATTGGCGTCACTGGGGCCCCACCCTGGAGCCAGGCCTGGGGTTGGGGCTCGCAGGCGAGCGCCTGGTGGCCGGGTCTTTGCCCACGGGACCCGGCCGGGCTCAGCCCGAAGGAGCGACGTGGGCCCGCCTTCCCGTAGGCCCACCACCCGCAGGAAGGACCAGAAGGGGCCGGTGCTTTGTGTTTTGGGTGGCAGTCGTGGGCGGGGGCCCCGACGACCCAAACCCTGGACAACGACTCTGGCTATGGGGACATGGAATGTCACCTCGCTGGGGGGGAAGGAGCCGGAGCTAGTGCGGGAGGTTGAGCGGTACCGACTAGAGATAGTCGGACTCACCTCCATGCACAGTTCGGGCTCTGGAACCCAACTCCTTGAGAGAGGCTGGACTCTCTTCTACTCTGGAGTTGCCCGCGGTGAGAGGCGGCGAGCTGGTGTGGGCTTGCTTATAGCCCCCCAGCTCAGCCATCATGTGTTGGAGTTCTCCCCGCTGAGCGAGAGGGTCGCTTCCCTGCGCCTTCGGGTCGGGGATAGGTCTCTCACTGTTGTTTCGGCCTATGGGCCAAACAGCAGTGCAGAGTACCCGGCCTTTTTGGAGTCCTTGGGAGGGGTACTGGAAAGTGCTCCAACCGGGGACTCCATCGTTCTGCTGGGGGACTTCAATGCCCACGTGGGTAGCGACAGTGATACCTGGAGGGGCGTGATTGGGAGGAACGGCCTCCCCGATCTGAACCCGAGTGGTGTTCTGTTGTTAGACTTCTGTGCTAGTCATAGTTTGTCAATAACGAACACCATGTTCAAGCATAAGGGTGTCCATCAGTGCACGTGGCACCAGGACACCCTAGGTCGGAGGTCAATGATCGACTTTGTAGTCGTATCATCTGACCTTCGGCGGTATGTCTTGGACACTCGGGTGAAGAGAGGGGCTGAGCTGTCAACTGATCACCACCTGGTGGTGAGTTGGATCCGCTGGCAGGGGAGGAAGCGGGACAGACTTGGCAGACCCAAACGTATTGTGAGGGTCTGTTGGGAACGTCTGGCGGAACCCGCTGTCAGGGAGGTCTTCAACTCCCACCTCCGGGAGAGCTTCGACCAGATTCCGAGGGAGGTTGGAGACATTGAGTCTGAATGGACCATGTTCTCCACTTCCATTGTTGATGCAGCCGTCCATAGCTGTGGCCGTAAAGTCGCCGGTGCCTGTCGTGGCGGCAATCCCCGAACCCGGTGGTGGACACCGGAAGTAAGGGATGCCGTCAAGCTGAAGAAGGAGTCCTATCGGGCTTGGTTGGCTCATAGGACTCCTGACGCAGCTGACGGGTACCGGCAGGCTAAGCGGGCAGCAGCTTGGGCGGTTGTAGAAGCAAAAACTCGGGTCTGGGAGGAGTTCGGGGAGGCCATGGAGGAGGACTACCGGTCGGCCTCGAAGAAATTCTGGCAAACCGTTCGGCGCCTCAGGAGGGGGAAGCAGCTCTTCATTAATACTGTTTACAGTGGAGGTGGGGAGCTGCTGACCTCGACTGGGGATATTGTCGGGCGGTGGAAGGAATACTTCAAGGATCTCCTCAATCCCACTGTCATGTCTTCTGCAGAGGAAGCAGAGACTGGGGACTTGGAGGTCGATTCGTGCATCACCCGGGCTGAAGTCACTGAGGTAGTCTGCAAGCTCCTCGGTGGCAAAGCTCCGGGGGTGGACGAGATCCGCCCTGAGTACCTGAAGTCACTGGATGTTGCAGGGCTGTCCTGGTTGACACGCCTCTGCAACATCGCATGGCAGTCGGGGACGGTGCCTTTGGACTGGCAGACCGGGGTGGTGGTCCCTCTGTTTAAAAAGGGGGACCGGAGGGTGTGTTCCAACTATCGGGGGATCACACTCCTCAGCCTCCCTGGGAAAGTCTATTCCAGGGTACTGGAGAGGAGAATCCGGCCGATAGTCGAACCTCGGATTCAGGAGGAACAATGCGGTTTTCGTCCCGGCCGTGGAACACTGGACCAGCTCTATACCCTCCACAGGGTGCTTAAGGGTTCATGGGAGTTTGCCCAACCAGTCCACATGTGTTTTGTGGACTTGGAGAAGGCATTCGACCGTGTCCCTCGCGTCATTCTGTGGGAGGTGCTCCGGGAGTATGGGGTTGCAGGCCCTCTGTTGAGGGCTGTGCAGTCCCTGTACAACCGGAGCAGGAGCTTGGTCCGCATTGCCGGCAGTAAGTCGGACCTGTTCCCGGTGCATGTTGGACTCCGCCAGGGCTGCCCTTTGTCACCGGTTCTGTTCATTATTTTTATGGACAGAATTTCTAGGCGCAGCCAGGGACCGGAGGGGGTTCGGTTCGGGAGCCGGCAGATTTCGTCTCTGCTTTTTGCAGATGATGTTGTCTTGTTGGCTCCATCGAGCCAGGACCTTCAGCGTGCACTGGGACGGTTCGCAGCCGAGTGTGAAACAGCTGGGATGAGAGTCAGCACCTCCAAGTCCGAGGCCATGGTTCTCGACCGGAAAAAGGTGGCTTGCTCCCTCCGGGTTGGGGGAGAGATCCTGCCTCAAGTGGAGGAGTTTAAGTATCTTGGGATCTTGTTCACGAGTGAGGGTAGAATGGAGCGTGAGATTGACAGGCGGATCGGTGCAGCGGCAGCAGTAATGCGGTCGCTGTATCGGTCCGTCGTGGTGAAGAAGGAGCTGAGCCGAAAGGCGAAGCTCTCGATTTACCGGTCAATCTACGTTCCTACCCTCACCTATGGTCATGAACTTTGGGTCATGACCGAAAGAACGAGGTCCCGGATACAAGCGGCTGAAATGAGTTTCCTCCGCAGGGTGGCGGGGCACTCCCTTAGAGATAGGGTGAGGAGCTCTGTCACCCGGGAGGAGCTCAGAGTAGAGTCGCTGCTCCTCCACATCGAGAGGAGTCAGCTGAGGTGGCTCGGGCATCTGTTCCGGATGCCCCCTGGACGCCTCCCTAGGGAGGTGTTCCAGGCATGCCCCACCGGGAGGAGGCCCCGGGGAAGACCCAGGACACGCTGGAATGACTATGTCGCTCGGCTGGCCTGGGAACGCCTCGGGGTCCCCCCGGAGGAGCTGGAGGAAGTGTCCGGGGAGAGGGAAGTTTGGGCGTCCCTGCTCAGACTGCTGCCCCCGCGACCCGGCCCCGGATAAGCGGGTGGGAATGGATGGATGGATGGATGGTTTAGCCTTAGTCACATTTTAGTCTTTTATTTTGTTTTCCTCAAGGTTTAGTCTGTGGAATCCAGTTTTTGTTTAATTTTAGTCAAATGTTTTAGCCATGATTTTCTCAGACAGTTTCATGATACTGTAATGAATTTTGAGTCAGTAGGCTGAGAATGTGTTACTGACTTACCATACTTTTATAAATCATATAAAAATGAATGCCTAAAGTGTACTAGATAAAGTACAATAAAACAATTATGTTTCCTCACAGGTCATCCTATTTTTTTCTGCATACATGTCGCTGTGACTGGATGTACAGTAACAGTGAAGCAGACCCTGTAAACATGGCACACTGCCCTCTTCATTTGCAGACAACCTTGAGAAATACAAATACTGTGAAATGATTTGGTCCAACTTATATTCCTACTCATTGACTGGAGAGGTTGTTTCTCCTCTTGCTTCCCACCTGCTCGTGAAGATGAGGCACTCATCTTTGAGAGGCCAGCTGCAGCTAAAATTGTTTCTTTCGGCTTTAAGCTAGCTAGCTTAGATGACATGTGAACGTTAGCTTGCCTTGTCATTATCTATCAGTGGGCACCTGACATGCACCTGGCATGAACCAAGCAGGGGGGAAAAAACATCCAATGAGATGGGGCAGTGAGAGAATTTCACTTGCACTTGCAGAAGTGATTGGTTAAAAATGAAAACAACAACCAGGTTGTGTGCCCGAACACAGACAACTTTTTCGTCTCGTCTTTAGTCGTCAGGGCATGATGAACAGATATTTCACTGTGTTTTTGTTATCAATATTTTTTTCATTTACGTTATGTCGTTACAATTTAGTCATGCAATAAAATGATGTCAATGAATATTTATCGTCGGAATTTTTGTTTAAAAATTAACACTGCTGAGGCCAAACAGCAGGCACACAGTGTGTGTGTTGGGATTTGCAGTTTACCTCCTTTCTTCTACATAGTGTGCTCTGGTGTTTCCCTTCCCTTCTGTCTCTTGTCTGTCTCTCCCCTGTCTGTCTTGTGTGTATGTGTGTATGTGTGTCTGTGTGTCCGTCCTTGTTCTCTGGGCCTCGTGCTCCAGCCTATACCCTATCTGTCGGCCTCATTTCTAGATCTGAATACCTTCTCGGACCTGCTCTCTCTAGCCTGCTCGTCTGTTTCTTGTGATTGGACCTCTCATTTTGTAGCATAACAGGAGCCAGAGCATTTAGCTATCAAACTCCTGCAACGGGGTTGAAACCCCTGCTTGTTCTCTTTGTAGTTCTACTAGGGAGCAGTCTGCCAATCAGCACGCCTAGAGAATCTTTATAAGAGGATTTATTTAAATTAAAACACATGAAATGTTTGCTAAAATAGTCCAGGACTAAAGTCTAAGAAAAACACAGTTCGCCAGCCTCTTCTTGCAAAACAGCTGGCCCTGGCTGCATCCAGAAGTATGGCGGTAGGGAGCATATAAAAGGACTGCATTACTTCAGAGTCTGACGGCTGTAACCGACTGTAGATGACTTCTAACAGTATGTTCATCCAATAACTAAATTCCGAGGCACAGTCATAGTGCCCCCCCCCCCAAAAAAAAGCATCAAAAGGAATTTCAAACAAAAAAAACACTCTTAACAAACAAATGTTCACACCAAACCAAACTAATAAAGGAAGAGCAATTAAATTGACTATAAAAAGGGGGGGGACTATAAAAAGGGGGGGGGGGGGGGGGCAACTGGGATAAGTTGTGGAAATTATAGCATCTGACGTCATGAAGGTAAGGAGAGGTTACTTAGCTGAGAGGAAGAGCGAAGCGCGCCTCACTCCTCCACCATCCTCACGGCGCCTCCTCTCTCTCTCGTGCCACAAGGGGGGGGGGCAGACCCACAACCCAAACACAGGCACACACATACACACACACACACACACACACACACACCCTGTGACACTCCTCTCCTGTGGAACCATCTTCCAGTCTTTGTCCAGGAGGCAGCAACTGTCTCTACATTTAAGAGTAGGCTTAAAACTTTCCTTTTTAATAAAGCTTATAGTTAGGGCTGGCTCAGGCTTGCCCTGGACCAGACCCTAGTTATGCTGCTATAGCCTTGGACTGTCGGGGGACCTCCAAAAATACACCAAGCTCCTCTGTCCTTCTCTCCCTCTCCACCTGCACGTTTTCATGTCCTACCACAGTGTGTTGCTAACTTAGCTTCCTCCCCAGAGTCTTTGTGCTTTGTGATCTCGCAGGTTCCCATGGATAGTGGCTGAATCTGGATTGTGGATTACAGCTACGTCTCCTGCCATGGCCCTGCCTGACATCCACTGCAACTTCTACTACTATTATTACATCCCCTGTCATTGTTACTGTGATTGCATTTCTGTCTGTCTCTCTCTGTCTGTCTCACTCTCTCTTTCTTGCTCTCTCTCTCTCTCACCCAACGGGTTGAGGCAGATGGCGGCCCACCCAGAGCCTGGTTCTGCCTGAGGTTTCTGCCTGTTAAAAGGAAGTTTTTCCTTGCCACTGTCGCCAAGTGTTTGCTCATGAACTTGGTCTGTACCAGCTCTATATGGAAAGTGTCTTGAGACAACTTCTGTTGTGATTTGGCGCTATACAAATAAAAGTGAATTGAAAATTGGTCTGCTAATCTTTATTGAAAAAAAAAACAAAACGTTGAACTTAATGATTTCTCATCAGCTCTTTTCTCTTTGTCTGACATTCAGCAATTGGGTCCGTATTCTTGCACAAAAACCAAACAGCGTGTTCAGGTCCTGTTGCGGCAAGTGGCAAGCTGCAGAGCATAGATGCTGGAGCTCTGAGCAAGAAGTCTTGAAAAGCCAGAAAGTTTAACCACACTGTCAACCACACAAAGGTTATAGACTACAAAATAATAGATTATTTGTATGGCAAACCTCATGCAATGGCACTTACTAATGCTACTTGGCTTGGCATATTTGCAGTCGTTCTTAGTGTAGTATTCCTGTCTGACGCTTTCAGTTCTCAGTTAAAGTGGAAAAGTAAATGGCCAAAAACAGGCCAATGGCTGCTAAGGCTGCAAGGAACAAAGAAAAGCATAAAAGCCCAAAAGGAGCAGAGAAAAAAAGCATGGGGAGACAAAAAACAGAAGGGATGACTGAAACTGAAGAGACACCAACAAGCACTTTAAGAGTGGGAGGCATGTTTGGAAGAAAGTCACTCCTTGGTGCTCTTTTGAGAGACTGCATTAATAACTAATTACTTCCTTTGTGTGGAGAAAAGAACTGACCTCCAACTTTAAAGGGTGATATTTGAAGGCTACGCACTTGCAATTGGATATTAACGTGTTCTGTCATCAATGTAACATATTGTGAAAACCAGCGGGACACACTTGCAATACTAATTAATCATTTAACATAGAATAACTTAAAAACCTTCATTTTCAGAACTGTGTAACAGTGGAGCACCTGTGTAATACATGATCCTAGCACTCAAACCAGTGTCCCATACATTTGGGTATACACGATCCCCTCTTTAAGCCCCTCCACACATTGGTTCCGTTGTTGTGCAGATATATTAGCAACTTTTCCAGGACACACAGACATAGGGAAAGACCTCGACTCATTACATCCTCTATAAAGTGTCTGTTAATTTCAGTCACACAACAACACAGACATGGTCAGATCATGTGGATGCATAAGACCAAAATATCTACTCATGTATTGATAAAAGCACAAAACTTCAAAATCAGCAAAGAGGAAGTTAATCTCTCTTATCCTATTGAGATTACCTATTTCATAGGTAATTGTCTACTGAAAACCCTCTTTCTCACAACCAATCTGTTACTGGCATGGTGATAGGTGATTTTGAGCATGGTCTGTTTGAGCACTTAGAGTTTATTGATTGTGGCTAACTTTTCTGTTCAGGATAAAGTGTAACACTATGATATCCTTTAACATTTAGTCAATTGTTATTGTGATTGCTATGTTGAAAATTTAACATTGTTTTCAGTATTATTAAAAAAACAACCTAGAAAATTTCCTGTATCCTCAACTTCAACGGGGTGATTGGAAAGTCTTGCAGCTGTGGCAGCATATGCAGAATGTCAAACAGTGGATTTCTACAACAAGTAGACAGAGAGACAACAAAGGTAATAAAATTATGACCTACTAAATATGTATAATTATGAGGACAACAATTATGCTCCTCCCCTCTTTGGATGCTGGTGAAGTACTTGAACTATAATATATTGTCCAACTACTTATGTCTAATCTGGAGTCTGTTGAATCTCTTGTTTATTACACTGAAGAGTCTACAGAAAATGATCACCTCACGAATTTTTGACACACAAGTCTGTGGTTTCCAGATTTAGTAGCTTGAGGGTTATCTTCTGTGAATTAATAGAAAATATTTTTTTGACCCTAAGCAAGCAGTTTAAGATTGCTACCTCTTTGTGCCCCGTTGTCCACAATGTGACAATTCATTTATTGATTACTTGATTCATTAATTCATCTACTGAAGTGATGCCCCATATAATTTAACAAGTGCTTAATATTAATTCCAAAGTGCAGTAACGCCTAAGTAGCTACAATCATGAAGTATCTTGGAAATTCACGATGGTCAGCCTACACCTGGAAAGTGGTAATAATGGTTGAGCTTAGCACAGTAGTACCAAAAGGCTAAAAGGACTGCAGCAAACAAAAAAGAAAGAAAAGTACAAAAAAGAAGCTTGGTTTCAGTCCTTTTATTCAAAGGTCTGAAACCACATCTCTGATTTGTTCAGTGATTCAAACAGGTTTTGTGCTGTGCTGTTGTGTTCATAAAGAGATTACGTCTTAATGTCTGAACTACCTGTCTAGCTCAATTGTAAATGGACTGCATTTATACAGCAATTTTCTAGTCTACTGACATCTCAAAGTGCTTTATAACACATCACACTGACCCATTTACACACACATTCATGCACTGATGGCAGACGGTGCCATGCAAGGAGTTAACCTACTAATCAGGTGCAATGCAGTGCTTTCTATCCAAAGCAACCCACAATGTTCACCCATTCACAAACACACTCACACACCAATTGCAAAGCCTTCAGGAGCAATGTGGGGTTCAGTTTCTTGCCCAAGGACAACATGCAAACTGGAGGGGCTGGGGATCGAACCACCGATCCACATAGTTCTGCCTCCTGAGCCACAGCTGTCCCATAAAATGCAGTGGTGTCTCCGCAGCCTGAGTTTTCCTATCCATATTATTAATATATTAATATAAATATATCACATATATATATTAAGACAATCGGCACTATGTTTGCTATTAGAAATTAAAACAAGAATTCACAGCTCCCAGGAAAGTTTATTAGCTTGGCAGCATGGGTACTTATACCTTACCCATACCTGTATGTTCAACACTCTCTTCTAATGTCATTTTTTTCCCACTTTTTAGTTGTAGTCCTTTTTTCTAGAAGGACTGGGAATTGCGAATCATCCTGGGGAGGCGCTGCCATTTTTGTAGGATAGCATACTAGCTGTTATTATCTGTCACTGTCGCAAGTCATTTGTCCTCTGTCATCTGTCAATTGTTTATCATCAGAAACGCATAAAGTATGCATGGAAGACAGATGAAAAACACTCTGGATGAAGGCAAAGGAGCAATACATTACATAACTGAAGTTAGTGACTGGGATAAGTTTAGCTAATGTTATGCTGACTGAATGGTGACAAAACATTGGCTTGCATAATTAATCTATCTATCTAATCTAGCTGTATCTAGCAAAATGAAACAACATTAGCCTACCTTTGCATCTCACTGTATACTGCAACATTTCTTGTTTTGAACCTGATTCAGTGTGTAGTTCATTTAGTGTTGGCTCAGCAGTTCTTCTGACAGTACAGTACAGTAAACAGCCAGTGGATGGCACTCTTATCCTTGTAGATAACATAACATAACATAAGACTTTATAGATCCCACACAAGGGAAATTCTACTTGTAACAACAGGAGGAATGAAAAGGAGACAAAAAGAACAAAGAACAAACAGACAATAAAAAGATGCAAAATAAAGTCAACTATAGATAGCGTTACAGTTATGCCAAGATCTTGAGCAACTATCATTCTATGCAGCATCTCAGTGTGTAACTTATAACATGTTACAACCTACATAAACAGTAAAATGTCTGATTTTAACTACTTACCTAATGTGTCTTTCAATTTATCTGAAAGTGAGAAATACTCACAGCACCTCAGCATGATCTATTTTTTGCTTGTTTTTTTGTTTGTTTTTTGGCCTATACAACAGTGTAACTACTGTGTCCTTGTAGCTTCCAGTATGTTTCATATATTTCTCATTCAGTCTAAACACCAGAATAAGGTTTTACAGTATGTTTTTAATCAAAATTCAAGGAATAAAATGCATACATCAGGTTTCTACTCTGTAATCAACAGATATATAAATGTATGGTTAGGCTATTTAGCAGATGGTTGGAGTATGCAGCAGTGTTGATGGAAGTGAACAGTGCCTGCACTTCTTGGGCAGACCATATTGATTATGTAATATACCTGCAGCAGTGCTGCAATGACTCCTTATTTTTCTGAGAGCTGTTTGCCATTATGCTGAGACAGACACTGTAATGGAGAGAGAAAGAGAGGGTGAGAGGGATGGGGATAAAAGAGAAGAAGACAGTACGAAATTAATTCGACAGGGGAGGATGAACTGGCTGCAAATTTGTGTGTGTGTGTGTGTGTGTGTGTGTGTGTGTGTGCGTGCGTGCGTGCACATTATCAAATATTCCTCCTTTTTCCTCCAGTTTTAATATAGCCTTAATCAGGCAAGAACAGCTATGACTGAAATCACGGGGTGCATATGCCCAGTGGGTTAAATCCAATCGAGACTGTGCTCTGTCTGATGTTTTTTTATGCATTTCAGTGCCCACAGATACACGCTTGTCGATAGCAACTTACCACATTTGACTCTATGGGGCAGCAATTTAGTCAAGGTATTAATTCACTGACAGATCATGGGCATCACGAATGTAGGGCTTCAGACTACATTTTGACTATACCAAAAAAGCTGTTTAAAAAAGATGTTTTATGGCAATCTGAATATAACTGGGGAACTGTAAAAATATGGATGGATTAGTGACTGGATGGATGATCACTCATGGAGTGGAATTCCTGGACAACCATCTGAATTCCATGGAATTCCTATGACAACCATCTTAAATGAGCTGTCATACACCAATTTTAGTGGACAAAATTGCATGGTGATTTCCATTTTACTGCTTACTTTGTCCATTTTGGCATGTATGAAAATATAAAATATATAGTTAATGTAAATATCAGCTGTTTTTTAAGGGGGTAACGGTAAGAGGTGGGATAGGCATTTAGGTATGATGGTTAGGTTAAGTTTAGGATAAGGAGCTAAGGACTGCATTATGTCAATGAGTGTTGAGTGTCACACGGAAAGAGAGTAAATGTGTGTGTGTGTGTGTGTGTGTGTGTGTGTGTGTGTGTGTGTGTGTGTGGTGTGTGTGTGTGTGTTTTAATGTACCCTGAGGAGAGGAAAGAAGTAGGATACGTCAGATATAAGGCACTTAAATTGATTAAAATCTCTCTCTGCTGCAGTACCACCTCTACTCAATGCCTTCTCTCTCCTCCTCATCTATCCTTTCCTTTCCTCTTCTCCTTTCCTCTACTTTCCTCATCCTTGTCCTTTTTTAGAGAATGGTGCAATACACTAACCTTGCTAACCAAAGGCAAGAGGAGAATAGCCAGACTCCTCCAAGCTCACAGGAAAGGCCACATATGAAGACAGTAACCTTTCTAGTTTCTTCATCACAGTGGGTCAATTATTAGCCTACTTGTAGAACTGACTTCTATTGACTGGATTCAATTCACAAGCTTTTCTGTCATATGCCGATGAAACTAGCTGAAGAATATTTTGAATGAGGATGAGGATGATGATGATGCGAAAGGTGTCCCTCATAGTGATTAACTCACGGAGAAGTAACAAACTCTGCAGTCCTCCTTACTTTTAAGACCACCAGATAGTGGTACAGCAAAATACAGTCATTGGTGCAGCCTGTTTCTGCACCTCTTTGCACTTATCAGATTTGTTCTGCTAGCTCGTATTGATTTTCTCTCCTTGTGATACACTGAAATCCATGTGACATATTTTAGAAAAAAAAGGAGTTTGACCGATGTTGCTCTTCATCAAGTATGGGTAAGTCTCCATACCTCTCGCTTCATCTTTCTTCTTCTTTTTCTAGTTTTACTGGCAGGTGCCATTTGAGTGAATGATTCCTCATCACTAGATACAGTTAAAGCTCATGTTCTACATACTGCCACCTGCTGTACTGGAGGGGAATGTAGCAAACATGTATACACAATTAAAATCATAACTCATTGAAATTTCGACTTCATTTTTTCAATCGATTTGGTTTGTTACAAATGCCAGATGTGTGGGCTTTCATGCCAAATACATTATTTTATGTACATAGTAACAGTAATAATTTTATAATATAAGATAAACTTATCCTTTGTAATTAGTTACAATGTATGTTCTTTTTTAAACACATGTTAAATGGCTGCCATGATGTAATTGTGTTATAATTTTGGAAATAGGTAAAGATTTAAATAATGAAAAAGACATAATTACAACAAATACTAAAGTTACAAGATTAAGAATTTTTTACAGGCTCAACAGTTCTGTTTTTAATTACATTTGCAGTGAAATATTAACATTTTGTTAATTAGAATTTAAGTCACACATTATTTGCAAAGTAACCAACATTACAGTTTTGTAAAATTGACAATGAAAGCGCAATGAAAATGTCTTTGGCCTGCATCTTGATCCAAGAGAGATGAACAATAAAAATGTAGCTCTAATCTCATATTAATCTGTTAAAATATGATGATGATTGATGACAAAGATTTTCAGCAATTTACTGGTATATAACTTTAATAAAAGATGTTCATCTCTTTTCCTCATCTTACAAATGTTAGCTTAACTTAGTATCGGGACAGTCACTTTACCTTTTGTTAGCATAAAACAAGTAATATTACTGTAGTGTACTTATATATCTAAGTCAACACATTCGTAACAGCACAATATTGTAAAATATCTTCACCTGTTAAAGGTTTTTCCCTGTTGCTTGACTTTTGCATTTTTTTATCATTAGAACATAAAATAGGTGCACAAACATCTGGCATTTTCTGTTTAAACAGAACACCTCTGCAAGATGGTGGCAGCAGAGATGCATCTAACAAGTCCAAATGCAATATCCACTGAATATATCTATGATTGTCAGTGTTGGACTAAGGTTGTGAAATGTAGTGATGTACAATTTATTTCCCAGTATCGTTTGGGTAGCGTAGCTATTTTCAAAGTCATGTAATGTTTTCTAGAGGTAAGCTATTTCTACTAAACATCTGGGACATGCAACCAAAAGCAACATTGCTATATTCTATATTCTATTTTTCTTCTAATTCAGATGAAAATGAAACAATGGGCTTCTTTGACAGTATGCCACATTTGTATATTTTATGTATTATGCTTTTTGCAGTGCTTGCTACTTTCAGCAGTAATATAGTGTAACTGTACCCTATGTACCTATCCAATGAAGAGTAGCTTGTAGCTCCACTAGCTACTATTTCAAAGTAGCTCACTGCTAATTGTACAGAAAAACTGTGCAAACATACATTAAGCATGCAGATCAAGGTTCAAGTGAGAAGTGGGTCTGTAAAATGTAATGGATGTAATTGTACTGTTTATTTGCTTGCCAAATACGTTTGCCTTGGGCTTCCTTCCCAGATGGTTGGCCACAACATACTATTATGAGATACTGTGTCCCTGTTTAATTATAGTCATTACATGAAATTACATTGTTGAATTAAAAATGCAATTACATTTTTTTTCCATTCAAATCATATATTCATAAAAGCAAAAGAAAATACAAAAGATATCATGAATTTGCTCATTTATAAATATTTTTCCATTTCTGTCTTTGAATGCAATTAATAATTGATTCATTAGTTTATTTATTATTAATTTATTTCATTTTAAAATGGAATAACAAAATTCCTTAAAATAAAATGATTTTTAAATTTGACTTTGTGTCTACCTGTCAAATTCATTTGTTCATTCATTTGTCTTCTACTTTACCATTTGTACTTTACATTTCACAAATTGCTTTAATTTAAGGACGGGCTTTTCTGGTCTACCTGTGGGTAAGTCATTATAAACTCATGCTGCAGCTAAATAGCTTTGTTCAAATCCACAGGACTTTATTTTATATTCTAGTGGAGAACCCAAACTTTCCACAGTACCAAATTTTGGGGAAGATTTCCTTAAATGATACATAAAACTGTGAGAATTAAGAATATGACATAAATATAACCTGACGACAATCCAGCCAGGATGGAAGCGTTTTTAAATACATTTGTCTAGAGAGAGTGTGTAGTCATTGCAGAGCAGGCATAACTCTGCATTGATCCTGTTTGCCAATAGCATTGCATTGTGTTGTGCGTACAATAATGCTACTCATAGTACATACTGCTGCACTCACTTCCTTGCTCTGCCGACACTGAAGCTGGCGCTGTGGATGGATTAATTTAAAACCGATCCAAAAGTGAATCAATTTAAACTGCTGAAGGCATTACCAAGGTTTTGGAACTGCTTCAACTCTCAGTCACATAATACTGTCTATGCAGATAAAAAAAAGTACCTTTACTTCCTTGGACAACTGAAGTCCTCCCAGTTTGATACTTTATTTGGCAGTCAATGAAGATGACTGGCTTTTTCCTTGTGATTTGTTTTTGTTTCCTCTAACTTTTCATTATTTGACCAGCTGAAGTGTTTGTTATTTAATGTTTTTAATTAAGCGATGTAACTGTTTGCTATTTGACAATGTCAGGAATCATTATTTGTTATGGCTATTTGAGATCTCCTACAGAGACATGCAGACACACACACAAAACATCCCTACTATTCTGAGCGTGACTTACATCGTATTAGCCTGTGGGATTGTTTGCAGAACAGTTGCTGTCTCTAGTGCCAATAAAAGACAACAGTTGTCACTTAACAAGACTGGAGGGACCATGACTGTATATATGTGTGTGTCCATGTATTACTCATGTTGTGGGGACATAATTCTGCTTACACAGTCACATTGTGGGGACTCGTCATACTTGTGGGGACAAATTGCAGGTCCCAATAATGTAAATCATAAAATTTTGAAGTGAAGACTTGGGTTAAGGTTAGGGTAAGGTCAGGTTTAGGTTAAGGTTTGGGTTTGGGTTAGGCAAGTAGTGGTTATGGTTATGGTTAGGGTAAGTCTCTAGGAAATAAATTTAAGTCTATGTAATGTCCCCAGAAGTAATGAAAACCCGACGAGTGTATATGTGTGTGTGTGTGTGTGTGTGTGTGTGTGTGTGTGTGTGTGTGCTTGGACAGCCAGTCACATTCTTACTTATTACTGTGAACAACCCCTCAAATATAACCTGCCAAGCCTTGATAGTGTTTCCTTACGCATCTTAACTTTTATGCAGTACATGTTTCCAGGACTTCCAGAAAGCTCATGGGGATTGGTTGAGTGATGGCGGACCTGTTAATGCCACCAGAAAAGAGTGGAAAAGGGAGGGAGACTGACATTTTTTCTTAAAACAATGGCTAAAGTATGCATGTATTGCATGTATCCCAAAGCTTTTTTGGTCTGCTTATTATTTTTTTTGTTGTTGTTGTTGAAAAGGTGAGCCAGGGTGCCGTAGTTTGTGGGGATGTGTTTGCAGTGATGAAAAAAGGTCAATCTCATATGTCACCACAGCTCAAATCAAGCCAAATTAGATGACTCATAAAATGCTCTTTGAGAAAGTTAATGATCTTCAGCAGAGTTTGGAATGACAAGACTATAGAATCAGAGGGACATTGTTCTGAGAGAGACAGTGTTCTGTAGGCAAGTTTTGTGGTGATTCAGCTAATGGCTAAGAAACTGAAATCTCATTCAAAAGTAGAATTTGTTGAGGAGTGCCTTGCTGCTGCTGCTGCTGCTGCTGCTGCTGCTGCTGCTGCTGCTGCTGAGTTGGACACACTGGACGAAGAAAAAAAAATTCAAAGGTGTCAGTCTGTCTTGAATATTCATGAGATGAAGGGAAAACCTGTCATGGAACTCAGTGATACCAAATGGCTGTGTTATTTGGCCTTCTTCGTGGACATTACTAAGCTCAGAGCTGAACGTCAAGCTCCAATGCCGACAGCCAGCTGAAATCATTTGAAGCAAAATTAAAACTATGGTAAGTGCAACTGGAAAAGGTTAACACTGTGCATTTTCCTACACTGCAAAAACAACTCTTGCTATGACATCTTATGCCGGTAAGTGTGCAAAACTCCTTCAGGCATTTGGTGAGAGTTTTCAGTACATGAAAGGTAAACAAAAGGAACTGAACATATTTGCTACAACATTATTGTGGAACCAGCTGATGTGGCCGAGGACCTACAACACAAAATCATTTAGCGGCAAAGCAACGATGAGTACAATAACCTCCCTCTGCTTGAGTGCTATAAACTGTACGCATGTTCTTAAGATTTCCCCATTCTGAGGAGACATGCAATTTTGCACTATTTAACAAACAGGCAAACAGTCTTCCTTTTGTTGCAACCCAAGAAAAATCTGTTAATACATAGAAGGTGTGGCCACAAATCAGTAGCCACACTCTCTCCATTTGAGTATTATAGAGGGCAGGATGGGTCACCATGTAGATCCAAAGTTGGGGATATAAGGATACTATTTTTAGGCCAGCGAACAAGTAATTAAAGGAAGTAAAGGGATCAACCGCATCTAATTCACTGACTGGGACCTCCCTGCAGAAGCATTAACATCACTTTTTCATTTGACACCACCTCCCAACAACCACTAAGTGGTGAAACAAAAAAAGGGGTGTGGTTATGAATGGGTCATGTAATGGTAATATAATACAGGAGGAAAATTAGTTCTTGCAAAAGGAAAGATTATCTAAATTGACATTGAGCTGGCCAGTGTGCCAGACAGTCAGTGACCTGTGTTTGCCGGCAGTATTTTGAACCTCAAGGAATATTCTACATTCCCAAAAACAGAGCCGATACTTACTCTGGGCAGACATAATAATAACATAATATTCAGGTAGATTAATCAATAAAAAACTGCTTTCTGTGACATTTTGTGAGATATCCATAGTGGTACAGGTTATACCGAAACTGCAGCATTTTTGCATGGCAGGAACATCTCTCCACAGTCTCTTTTTATACCAGACTGACTTAAGAGGTTGATCGACATTTTATGCTGTTTTGTGCTCTGTGTTGTATTGTTTTATCAGTTCATTGTGCCTTTGGCCTAGAGCCTACAATGCCTTTTACCACTTAGTGTTTGTTCTCAGTAGTCAGTATTTGTAGTTAAGATACCTTAGGAACCTTATTCATTTATAACGACTACACAATACAGTGCTTTCTTTCTCTTTTCTACGCAGAGACTCTTTTCACCATCAGTGAATGACAGCAGAAGCAGAATCCTGATTTGGGGAAATTTGGCACAGCCATTTCCATACTGTTTGACGAGGGAATTGAATGCATGTGTTCTCGCGAGAGCAACTGTCTGTACTATGTTTACAAGCACTATTTATTAGCGGCAGTCTCCCCCTACTGTCACTGTTTTACGGTCCGTGTGAGTGAATATTAAGAAAATCGGCTGCTGCTGGGAGGAGGCATTCCCGACGTTTTCATCGGAAGGTCTGACGGAGACACCTCTCCTGCGGAGACAATTTCATTCGCCCACGATACCACTCTAGTGTCGTTTGCTGTCCAAGCATAGCGAGGAAAGGAAGCAAGGAAATCGTCGGCTTGGGTTTGCTCTACAGGGGTAACGTTAACCAGGTAAGACATAAACAGTGATACCGAGCCTTTATTGGCAGCTATTTAAGAGCTGATATGAAATTTCCATAATCATTACACGATAAAATTGCTGTCCAGTGCACGTCAGCAGTCGGTCTGTATTTGCTTTCAGCCATTCTTTGCACCGAGAGTTGCAAACCCATTTAACGCGTGCAGTTTTAAGGCAATATATCTCGTGCATGACTGATGTAATGTCCTTTAATATTTGCTATATCAACGGTAGCCATGGTTACTTGCCATTTCCCCGGCTCCATAGAACCAGTACCGGGTCAGATTGTGTCACTTCGTGTGCTGTTGTGTATCATGGTTAAAGCGTCACGCCAAATTCCATTTAATATATTATCAATTTAAGGTTCCCTTACTTATCACCAAATCTACATAGCTCACGGAATAGGGGTAGATAACCACTCTGAATCGACAGGAGTAGTGTGTCTCTGTCGGCATAAATATAACTCCTCGAAAAACGACTAGCTTTAGTGAAATAATATTTTAGCTCGATGACGCTGCTCTCTGCACTGCCCACAAGCTTCCGAAGTAAACGTCTAGCAAAAGTGCAGTTAGTTACACACGTTCGTGTTAGTATGTTTTCCCACAAAAGAACACCAAATTGTCAAAATAATAATTTAATTGTGCGACCTAGTGTTTTTTTCTGTTTTCTCTGAGGTGGGTGATTGAACACTGCAGGATAGGTGTTAAATTATAGCTGGAGGTAACTGGAAATCGATGTGTGAAGCGCCTCGCTGGCGAGACGCATGTGGCTACTGTGTGTTGATGGTGTCTCCTTTCGTTACTCATGTTCACTGTCTCTATGTCTCTTTTACACATACACATACATGCAGTATTGTATGTGCCAACGTTTTGCTCTGCGGAGGCCTTTCATATAAAGAAAATCAACATGGTGTTGGTGGTTAAATGCTTTTACCTCAGCTGCTTATACCACTGAGGCCTTTCCAATACGGTTCTAACAATATTATGTATCTATGGGCGGCCTGTTGTGACAATTGTCTCATTACAATAGCTTTATTCTCTCTAGTCGTATATTCTGTTTAATCTCTCATACACTGAAATAGCTCTGTGTGTGATGGCAGATCAGATCTCCACCTGTGCTGCATATTGCATAACAGTCAGTGCTTTCAGGGATGCTGCATGCTGGCTGAAGTCAGTGGATAGATGAAGCTGAAGAGAAGCTAATTGATGATGATATTTGTGTGTGTGTGTGTGTGTGTGTGTGTGTGTGTGTGTGTGTGCGCGCGCGTGCGCGCGCGGTTAAAACAATAAATCCTTGATTCCTCCCTCTATGCTGTAGCAGTTAACTGCAGCCTGAATTATTTGCTTGTATAAGTTATAACAGTAAATGCAGTTGGCAGCTGGCAGTGCACATTCCTTAGATGGATTACAGTGGAGTGACTGCCAAGGTGGTATCAGTGCTGCAGGTTTTACTCATTTAATAAAAGTTGCATTTGCGTGCAGTTTCTGTACAGTGCACAATATCTGTAAATGATATCTGACTGCATTTTTTTTTTTTTTTTTTTTTTTTCATCTCTGGGAAGTAGTTGTACTCTGGTTCTGAAAAACATTGGTTAGCTAGTTTAATAAGCTTAGAGAATTAAAGGATGGGGCTGAAGTGATAATATATTTTTCTTATTGTCAATAATTCCCACAAAAAGAGCAAAAGCAACAGTGTATTATTCCATCTCTCAATACTTGACTTCCCTTCTACACACACACACACACACACACACACACACACACACACACACACGTACACACATTTTTCTTAAAACATCTGACCACTCTAGTTTTTTGAAACAGTACGAAAGCAGGAGCAGATGGGCAGAGGACAATTTTTGAGGACTATTTTCAGCTGCAGATGAATCCACATTTCATTTGTAGGTATTTCTGGCAGCACGACAGTGTTGCAAATCTGAGATTGAATCAAAATAAACTACAATGTGTGTTCATTCTAACGAGTGACTATGGCACCCAATGTAACAGTGTGGCTCATTGATGTGTTTTTAATAGTCTGTGGTAAAGGTCTTAATGGGTACACTCTATAAGAATATGTTCACAATTTTTCAAGTCTGTCAAACAATAGTCAGGTGCCCATTGAAGATTAACACAGGTTTCGCCTGCTGTAACCATCCACTCTTTCATGCTGGGCTTTAAAAGATCTCTCACCAATACTCTTTAAGTCTAAGTTTTAGTGTTTAGCCTCAGTGGAAGGATAGTTGGAATTCTGTTCTCAAAAGACTTAGGAACTTAACTTTGGAGAAGTTAAAGTCTTTGGAGCAAGGCCTGACCACGGTCCTCAGTCAGGCTACTATCAGCTCTAATTACATGGCGCATCATCTCTAGCAGAGGGTTTTTTAAGGCAGATGGAGATTGAAAAAAGTGAAAGGTATTGTGACCCTTTGTACTGCTTTGTACCGCTTTTGTTGGTAGAGCACCAAGCTGCTGCCAGTGTTACCGTTCTCTCTGTTTTGCATCAGCTCAGGTCTTTGCCTTTTTTCTGAAAATGTATTCATTACAGTTAAGATTAGTTGACAATAATAATAGTAATGAAAAATATCACTAGATTTGGATGGAATGGTAATGCACAAATGTGGCAGCAGCTAACCATCATCCTCTTTTAATATTTTTGTGATTAATTTAATCTGAACTTTTGAATCTGAAATCATCGACAGTCCAGGAGGAAGCCTTGTCCTAGTTTAGTAACCCTACTAGTTTTCTTAACACTCTTTAACCTTCCTCAGTACATTTTCTCATTTATTGTGTATCATCATTTACTCTATCTGAGGTGACGTATTGCATCCTGCTGCATTTTGTAAATACTAAGATGTAAAAAAAAATACACCTTAGGTTATAGTATTTGTTACATACCTGTATCTAATGTAGCCTTTTTTTGTTGGTTTTTATATATACAAAATAGGTTATTAAAAGGCTATTAAACAATAACGCTGGCTCTCTGTTTCTTTTCTTGTCAACAAATGTCATGTGCATAGCTATACCAACAATCAATGTATCCTTCTAGCCTTATATACAGTATCTCATTCCTGTGTGCCATACAGTTCCATTCTCACACACATCAGTGAGCCACACCATGGCACACCAAAAAAAAAGAAAAAAAAGAGGAAAAAAAAAAAAAAAAGAAAGAAAAAAAAACGCTTTGAGCCTCTCAGAGCCACAGGGTAGGTAAGGCAGAAAGTGTTGGTCGACAGACTCAAATGTTGTTTTTTTCTTTTCATGGATGTTGTTTAGAATAAGAAAATACATATATTAGGCTTATAGAAAAATTCTTTCAGGCTATAATTTACATTTGATGAATAAAATAATTTTAATGTAGTCTTGCTGAAAAATACAAAACATCTCCTGCTGCCTTGTCATGGAAAGAGAAATGTTTCCACTTTATTATATTGAAATGGAAACAAGTTGCAACAGTATAAGATTTTCATGGTATGATAACTATCTCAGAAACTATACAGTATTATTATTATGTTATAAAGACCCTTGAAGGAATTAGAAACAGGTGTGTTTTTGTTTGAACAAATGCTTTATCATATTTTCCAATCAACTCAATTCAATTTTATTTGTATAGCGCCAAATCACAACAGAAGTTGTCTCAGGACACTTTTCATATAGAATTGGCACAGACCAAACTCTTTATCTATAGAGACCCAACAATTCCCTCATGAGCAAGCACTTGGTGACAGTGACGAGGAAAAACTTTCTTTTAACAGGCAGAAGCTGAACCAGGCTCTGGGTGGGCTGCCATCTGCCTCGACCAGTTGGGTTAGAGAGAGAGAGAGAGAGCGACAGACAGAAATGGAATCACAGTAACAGTGACAGCTCTAATAATAGACTCTCAACTATATGTAGTATTTATAACATAGTATATACAAATGTGATATATTTATGTATGTGACATATATACGTAATGAGAACAGATAGTATAGTAGTAGCAGTTGCAGTGGATGTCAGACAGGGTAATGGCACGAGACGTAGCTATAATTTTCACATGATATGTCCTGACAGGCATGAAACTTTATATCTACATTTGATTTTTTTTTAAATAACACTTATTTGGTAAGATATGCAAACCTTTGTTAAGCATCAATTTTCATACCACAGTATATTGTGAAACTGGTACGCCACAGCAACCCTTGAATGGAATTGATTAAATATGCCACTTTAAAACTTCTTAAAAATACTTTAAATGTGTGAATTTGAAGATGTAGGAGACTTACTGTAAATAGTAAATAGGATGCATTTTGAGGAGCTGGTGGATATCAGTGGTAAATTAAAAACGTTAGTGACTTAAAATAATGCAATCTGTAATACTAAGATAACTTTCATGACATCAGTGGTTGTGTCAAACACATGCATCTCATTAGTTTTACATTGTCACATCTTTTCAGTCCCTAACCACTTGATTTACGTATATACTGTATATACTTCAAACTGCTGCCACCCGCAAGCTAGAGGTCTTAATATTTATGCACTGTTAGCATCTAACTGATGTGTGTGTGTATGTTGGTAAATATCAGGGCTCACCAAATTGCTTAATAATAATAAAAAAAAAAAAAGTTAGCTTAGCTGTCATTGTTTTTGCTAATGAGACTCTTGAATTAACCAAAGGTAATTCAGCAAAAAGTGTTCCGAAAGGGAACCTAGGAAAAGCCTGACTTAAGGCCTGGTCACATCAGAAAGTGGTACAGCGACACTAATCCTTGCGTCTTTCCGAAATAGGGCGAGCAAGGCTAGCTGGTAAACTGCTGTAGCTGGTAAGTCGTGCCGGTCAGTCACGACAGCTCCCAGAACTTCTTTATTTCTGTTCTGTTTACTTCCCCCTTGCATTTTATGCACCATTTTACATGGTTTCCTTCACTAAAAAGTCATTGAAGAGGGAAAATAAAGCTGCCCTTGCTAATGATCAATTAGCAAACTTATTACCTAGTTAGCTTTGGTCAGTTGCTAATTGGGCAATAATTTAACACAGTTTATTAAGAAGACATATTTGTACAATCTACCCCTGCCTCATAACTGTCTTCAAATCACATTTCTTTTGTGGAGCAGTTTTTATTATGAGGAAAGGGGTTAAATAATGGGGAAGCTACATTAGACAAAACTGGCACATACAGATACTTCGCAAAATGTCACAGTCATGCCTCATTTTTTAGGAATCACAATGGCCAGACATTGCTTATCCACACATCATAGGTAGTGTTAGGCTAAGTGTTTCCTGTAAATATTCAACCTGTTCATAGCCAACGATGCTCTAGTGTGTGATTGTGCTCTTGCAGCCTTACACTCAAGCTAGCTATCCATCAGTAGTAACTGTCACCAGCATCATTTAACCTCACATCATTTAACCTCACTGACAGTGAATATTCAAGTATCTTATGTGCATCAAATCGCAGAATGAAAGCTAAGGTTATACAGTTGTGCCAACTTTATTATTCAGCATAATTTAAATGACAGAAGATACATTCTTCTCCCAACATTTTCCATTTCCATTTAGGTTTTGCAATTCCATATTTCATAAAAAACATTAATTATGATGACAGTTCTATCATAATTGGTATTTATTGTCATCAAAAAGGAATTTACACTGCTACCAAATGAAGAATTACTGTCGAGAGACTCACACATTCTTCAGCAGTTGGTGGGTTGATTTTTGTTAAAAAAGAATGCATCATCTTTAACAATGCACCATCTTTAAGACACAAGTCTTGAACACCAGTGTGGCTTTAAGAACTGACTCAAAGATCGTGGCTGCTCGTTGTTAGTGTATGGCGTGGTGAGACTTTTAACAGTGCATTTCAATTCAGAATATTTTATGTGAAATGAAAGTTCTCTTCCCACTAAGGGGACACAGTGTTGTGTCATGGCATGATACTGGGGGCAGAACAAATGTAAAACAAGCTGACAAGCACACAGCCAAGACACAATATGGAGTTGTAAAATTGTTGATATTGTCAGCATATAGCAAGCAATCAATGTGATAACAATGCAACTTAACAAATATTGTATAGTATAAGATAAGGGAAGGCCAGGATGGAACATTGGATGAAACTGTGTGGTCCAGTCTGATGAGAAGATGGTTACACATTAAACTACGATGACAAGACTTAGTTTCAGGTCATCACTTAACATAGTAATTGGCAGATATTTAGTAGTTGGATGAACAAGTAAAAACAAATAAAGAATAAGTGTTTTATAATAATAATTATAATATAGAATAATAAATATAAAGATTTATTTATCTTATTTATTTACTTATCACAAAATGAAATAACACGATGGTGATTGAGCCTGTGGCCCACTGATGAAAGCATTGCAATATTCAATTATTTGCAGTGTTACAAACACCTGGAAAAAATGACTGCCAATGCAAACCGAATATTTCCTACTGCTGCAGCTTCACATTAAAAGCATTTAACTGGTGAAACATGAGTTGACTTTTATTATGAAGTAGTCACAGAAAATGTAATATTTAATTAACCGTTATCATCTATCACAAAACAACGGCCATTTCTGGCAGTTTTGACAGCAGATCAGTTCGAAACATTGCAGGAAGTAACAGAAAAAGGAGCAGCCACAGTGAGCTGTTAGCTGAAGAGCTGCAGGCAACCGGCTGCAATATTCCAAAAAGAGTTTAGAGCTGAT